>NC_072897.1:58413405-58721905 GCF_027943255.1 Anastrepha obliqua
CCGGCTTGTTACTGTAGACCAATGATCTCACATAACCCCAAAGAAAATAGTCTAGAGGCGTCAAATCACACGAGCGCGGCGGCCATTCGACCGGTCCATTTCTGGAAATAATGCGCTCATCGAACTTACTCTTCAACAAATCAATTGTAGCGTGTGCTGTGTGGCTTGTGGGCCCGTCCTGTTGAAACCACATGTCGTCTAAGTCCATACCATTCAATTTCGGCCAAAAATAATCGTTTATCATGTCGCGGTAGCGATTTCCATTCACAGTAACGTAGCGATCGTTCTCGTCAACGAAAAAATATGGGCCAATTACGCCGCCGGCATGTAAACCGCATCAAACAGTGATTTTTTCGGGATGCAAGGGTGCCTCATGAATCACGTGTGGATTGCTTTCTGCCCAGTAATGCATATTTTGCTTGTTGAAAAAGCCATGGAGCCAAAAGTGAGCTTCATCACTGAAGATGATTTTTTGGAAAATTTATAAATTTTCATAAAAAATTTGCACGATTTTTTTCATAAAAAATTTGCACGATTTGCAATCGTTGCTCAATTGTGTAGCGTTCCATGATGAAATGTATACTAATGAAGTTTACAAATGACAAGCGAAAAATAATAAATATTGTGTCGTTCGCCCTCCCTATCGGAAAAAAGTTGAAGCGCACCTATTGAAAAACGCTGTAGAAGGGTAAGTCGTTGAATTTTACGTATGTTGGAATGTCATTACTTTCTTGTTGCGGGCTTCCTGCTTTAGGCTTTGATACTTCTTTCTCGATGTAATGTATCTTTATTGATTTTTTCTTTAGCAAAATGAAAAGCGCAATGGTTATCACGGATGTTATGGATATTAAGCCTCTGATGGATAGTGTTGCCTTTTTGAGAGAATTTATTCTGTGTGTGTTGTTTATATGTAAGTCCTTTAGGGACTCGAGCAAAAGTATCTCGATGTGGTTCTTCTCTAATGGAGTTGGCTGTAATATTGCTGGGATAGATGTAATTGGCATTACTTCTATATTCCTATATTCTTTGTTGTTGATTCTAATGGTAGCGTTGTAAAATATTACAACATGGGTTCCGTTTATCTCCTGTGCCATTTTATTGGCTTCTATTTTACCGCTGAATTTGTTGAGTAGAATTACGCCTTTGTTTATTTTTTCTATTGTTGGTATGTGGTGGTGATTGGTGGTATTACACGTAGAACTTAAGCTATTTATCATTCTAGATATACATAAATCATTACTAATATCTATGACATCTGCTTCTTTGCAAATCATTAAATCATTGTAAGTTTCACATTTATTTTTGATATCATATAATTTATCTTTTCCTTTTAGAATTTCTTTGTATTTTGTTTCAATTATAATATTATTCATTTTCTTAACAGGTCTTACAATTATGCCTTTAAATGTTTCACTTATTGTTAGGGGTATTTAAATAATATAAATGATTTTCATATCTTAACTCAAAACGTTTATTTTTGCTAATCTTAGTGCATCTTCGGCACTCGTAAATGGAATATTTTCCCTTTTTAGTTTGCTAATTGAAAATTCGATTTCTTCTTTACTTAGTAATACAGAGTTAATTATATCGCTCTTTGCCCATTGAATGGCGTATCCTATATTAATTAATTCTTCTTTTATTAATCTAATTTTGTTTTACAAATTTACTATAGTTTACATTACAATTTTCTGATGGTGTTCAACATCTTATTTACTATGCCAGTTATATTATTTATACGTTTTTCAAATACATTGTTTATTACTACTTGTTTGTCGTTGTTTCCATTTAGATTATTCAAATTATTAGTTATTATATTTAAGTCTTCGTGATCAGGAGATCCGGCTATAAATTTCCATGCCTTTCCAAATTATCAATTGATATTTTCCTTTTAATGTCATTAATAGGTTTTAGGGTATTAAGGATTTCGAAAGTTTGGATTGTTTCACGTTTTAGGACGGGATATAGGAGGTGTGAGGAACTTTCGTCGCTATGGTCTGTAGTTGTAAGAGTATTAATGCCCGTTTGTGGGGGTCTCGAAAGTGCGTCTGCTACGATGTTGGTTTTTCCGGGTTTATACTTCATCTCGTAGTTATATTCTTCGAGGATGCACTTCCACCGTTTAATTTTTCCATTATGGTTTTTGTTGCTTAATGCAAAGTTGAGCGGTTGGTGATCTGTAAAAATTACAACTTTAGCGGATCCGTATAAATAGTTCCTCAGTGAAGTGAGGGCCCAAATTATTGCCAACATTTCTTTTTCATTCGCGGCATAACTTTCCTCTGTCTTATTGAGTGATCGGGATATGAAGGTAATTGGCTTTCCTGATTGTTCGAGGACAGCACCTAGAGCGTAGTTTGATGCATCTGTTGTAAGGTGAAATTCCTCTTTGAAATTGGGGTATGATAAAATAACTTCTTCTGAAGTTAACGCTGTTTTTATATTCCTGAAGGCAGTTAGGGCGTGTCTATTGAACGCAACTAGCTTTTTGCTGGAGGCATTTTTGGACACTCGTCCATCTTCCCCTCTCAAAAGCGAGGTCAGAGGTTTTGCTAGCTTGGCATAATCTCTGATAAAGCGCCGATAATAGCATGATAGTCCGAGGAAAGATCTAAGGTCTTTCAAGGTTTTTGGACATGGAAAATTTTGAATTGCACTTACTTTGACGGGATTGGTTTTTATACCTCGCGGGGATATGATGAATCCTAAAAATTCGACTCCCTTTCGAAAAAACTCACACTTGTCCAATTGGACTTTCATATTCGCTTTTTCTAGCGTGTGAAAAATTTTTTCGACATTTTGGAGGTGGCTCTGTTTGTCTTTGCCAAACAATGTTATGTTGTCTATATAGACATAACATGTTTTACCGATATGTTCCTTCAAAATGTCGTCTAAAGCTCGCTGAAAAATAGCGGGTGCATTCTTTAGACCGAATGGGAGTCTAGTAAGCTCATATTTTCCGTTATTAATTGAAAAGGCTGTCTTCTCAATGTCGCATTCCTTTATTGGAATCTGATGGAAGCCACTTTTCAGGTCAAGAACGGAAAAGTATTTGTTATTTCCTAGTTGTGAGATGACTTCGTTAATTTCTGGAATTGGGTATTTGTCGGCTATAGTCAATGTATTTAATTTCCTGTAATCTATTACTAACCTGTACTTCCTTTTGCCTGATGCATCTAGTTTTTTGGGTACAACCCAAACGTGTGAGTTATACGGTGAGCGGGACGGTCTAATAGTTCCTTCCTTTAACAAATTTTTTATTTCTTGCGTAACGAAGACTCTCATCGCGGGGGGGTATGGATAGTGCTTTGTGTAAACTGGGGTATCTGAAGAAGTCCTCATTTCTCCAACTACCGTAGTGGTGTAAGTAAGTTTTTCGTCCGGTTCGGTAAAAAGGTGTGGGTGCTTTTTTGTTAAGTTATTTATATGTTGTTTTTGTGTAGTTGTCATATGGAGTGATTTGGATTTGTTCTGCAATGGAGTTTGCAAAAAATGGTTCGTCATTAGGTATATGTGTTGGGACATGGCAGGGTTGAATATAATTTTAGCTTGACCCTGTATCGATAAGCATTTTGAGGATTTTTCCGTTCTTCGTTTTGCATTCTACGTATGGCAACGAAGAACTGTTCATTCTAAAAAATGAATGTCGATGTGGTCCTGGGTTTCAGGGAGTGAATTTCCTTCATCGTATGTCTGAGCTGTGTGTCCGTTTTCTTCAGCTGTTAGTGCGGCTTCATACTCCTGAGGAGTTAGAGTCCAGTCTTGTTGGTAGTACTGATCTGTATCGTATTGTCTGTCTTGCTGATAGTCTTGTTGTTCGCCTGCTTCTATGTGGAAGTTTCGCTGTTGTTTAAAAGGAACTTGTTGTGAAAACTTTGATGTTGTTTTCATTTGGTTATTTATCTGTGGTCTGTTCATATAGTTAACAGCTCTTGAATGAGGGGAGGCCGAGGGAGTTGTAAGAGGTTGATTTAATGGTCTGTAAGGTTGCTTATTGCGGTAGTTATTAATGGAGTTTGCCATTGTTAAAAATTTACTTATATTAATTTTGGCTTTTAAAAATTAAACTGAAAATTTATTTAATTTTTGTTTTCAAAATTTGAATTGGAAGTTTTAATTTCTTTATTTAAAATTTTTATTAAATTTGGTGTATTGTTTTCCTTTCTTACAGTATTTTTTATTATGTTTTCCTTTAGACTTCTCTGGAGCGTCCCTTGGGTGGTGAATCGCAGAGAGTTTATTTTTTATTATAAGCTGGAGGGTTCCCCGTTAGGTGGTGAATCGCAGCTTTAAATTATATTGTATTATTGGCTGTACAGGTCCGATATTATTTATATTTGTGAGTATTATTAGTTGATGAGAGAAGAAAACAAATCTCGTTAAATAAGCGTTTTTTTTCCTTTTTTTTCTTTTAGATATTTAACCAATATTTTTGGTTGCACAATTTCCGATGATTCTATGTTTCTAAATAAGTTTTTACTTTTACTTTTTATTACACAAAATTTTAATTTCAAATGTGCAGTTAATGTTATCCTTGTTTAAAATTTAATGTTACAATTTGTTCACTATTTTGGTGAGCTTAAAAACCTTCTTGGTTTAAATTTTCCTTTATTAGTTTGTTTAAATAAATTTTTTACACTTTTTCACCATTTGTTAAATATTTTCTTAATTTATGTACTTAAAATAACTTACTTAAGTCCTCCTGGTGTTGCGGTATAATTTCCCTTTTGCTGCAGCTACTCGTGCTACCACCAAACACACTTTGAAGAGGAGTGCGTTTCTGTCCTACAGGAATTTAACGCTGCTGTCTTCTGGACCGGCTCTTTTGTTCACGTTCCTTGGGGGTATTCCTACTTCGCATGCGTGGTATGGAAGTCCTTTTGGGATTATTCCACTTCTTTTGCACGCAGACCAAACCTATTCCACTTTATATGCGTGATGTGAATTTCCTTTTGTGAGTGTCCGCGCGTTGATTTTCGGCTGTTTTTTTTATTTTTTCTCACAGGCGTCTTATCGTCACTTATTAATTTTAAGAATTTCGCGCGTTGATACTGCGGCTGTTTTTTTTTTCTTACAGGCGTTATTATTTTTTTCCCCCACTCACTACCGATACGCGAACTTTAACCGGTCCCTGCTCGGGCGCCAATTAATATTTTACATTTCGATTTTAATTTTTAAAAAGGGCAATCGGATTCATTTGTCTTTATTCGTTTAAGCTCAACTTAAGATTAATTACATTATGTTTCTTACTTCTACATTACACCTATTTCGACCATCAATATGCTGACTCTTGTTGACTCATTATTGTTGCTGATCGATACATTTACTAATTTGATGTAAATGTTCGTGGAATGCTGATGCAGCGTCAGCGGTTATAACGAATTCACCGGATGTATTATCGGTGCCACTAACCCATGGGGTTATTGTCCAATTCGAGGTTTTGTAAGGTGTGGTGTTAACTTATACGTACATAGCCTAGATCCTGAAGTATGCATACGCTATGTGCGAATGTACATGCATATGCAAAAGAGAATTGTTTTAGGCCGGAATTTGATCATTAGGATATTTGATCCTAATTATTGCATGAAATATGATAAGGCGATGACCTACCTGGTCATGGTTGCTTCAGGGCATACATATGCGTGCAACACTATAAGAATTGAAGATGCAATTTGACTTTTGCACAAACATAATATACATATGTATATATTGAGCAACACTTCTTTGCTCTATGAATTCTCATCTAAATTTAATTTTGACTCGAAAAATTAGTTAAAGTTTTCATTAAATTTGTATGAAGTTTTAAATGTACTAAAACGCACACAACAAAATGTGACGTTGTTTTATAATGTATTTTTTTAAATTAAATCAACAAACATTAAAGTTACTTTGATTTTAAATGTTGGCGCATATAATTCAAATGTGCATACATACATACATGTATATATTATATGTATGTATCTTTGATTGTACATTTAAATTTTTTTGAAAATATAAATTGAATAAAATTTCGTTTATCTAGGGAACATAGAAATGCACAAGCAAATTCCTTGCAAAATGCCGTCGGCATTCGCCAATTTGATTTTATACAGAAACCAAAAACTGAGCAGAGCCAATGTACTTGTACATAATTCATTGTAATCAGCTCTGTTAAGCAGGGGCTGTCGACATTAAATTTCACTGCATTTTCACTATTCGTAGCCCGTGAGACTTCTCTATACATAAACGTTCCCTGAGAAGTGTCTGCAGTTAATATTGAATCAATTAATACCAAGATAGTTTTACAGGATGGCTATGTATTTAAGAAAAGAATTTTTAACCTGAAGTAAAGTATAATAATAATAATCAAATATGTTTTTTGTAGTGTTGCCGGATTTTCTATTTAAAGGAAGTATTGTCACGTATCGAGTTAAATAAAACCACCGTCTACTTTAAAGATATATAATTACTCAGATATTAATGTAATTCAATAATGGAAAATAAACTCAAAGAAAAGAATGAATTTCAATGGACACCTCCGTGTCGTTCGGCCACTCGATACGAACTCCCCGTCGCTCATCGGTCTCTCCTGTTCGGTGTTTCTCCATCGGTTGCACATTACCTAGGCTTGCCATCTATCGTTGACAGTATTGTGAAAGAATATAGGTCTGGCACCTCCCATTATTCCAGTACTCCATCGCATGTATGCCATTCTTTTACTGAATAAAGAATGTTATCTTGTAACCACGCGTTTTTGTATCTCTGCTTCACAAGCTTCTCGACAATTTCTGATTACGAAAAGGGTAATTCCCCGATTACATAACAACAGTTTGATACATAAGATGTATTTAAAAACTCACTCATCACGTTCATTGATGTCTGTACTTCTTCATGTGATATGGCGTGCGTTTGCGTCACCCCCAGTATTAGCCTGCGCTTGGGGACTTCGCTGACTGATATCAGTTTCACTAACAGCTGTGGTGAGACAAGTTCTTCGTAGGCCAGGTACATCGAGGTGAGTCTAAATTCGATATCAGCTGCTTTCCAGCTTACCAATGTTAGGTCCTTGTTGATATATATAATATATGAATTAAGAAAACGTTAAGTTTAAATTTAGAAAATATGCATTTCCTCATTCGATATTCACAGATGGCCGCATAAAGCTGATAATGCGGAGCCCTCAGTCCGCGTATATGTTTATGCCCCATCCATGGCTCCTGAATGAGAACAAAATGAAAATTTAGCTGCTTTATATATATCTACACCCCAGATATTTGAAGGAGGTTGATCTGCGTCTTTTTCACCCAGAGGCTCTTTCTCCCACAGTAAATTATCAAAGCCTTCTGGCAGAACCGACCCAGAAGAAGCATACCCGTACTTTCGACATTATCTATGGATTCTTTATTATCCAAGTCCATCTCACTGGTTGAGTCTTCATTATCAGCAAGTTGGTCTAATATGTCGGTTCTGTACGTCTTGATTTTTACCTTACAAAAGCCGTAATTGACTTCACCAACGGCTCCAGCGAAGCTTCAGTAAGAAGTAGCATGACTTGCATCGTAACTCTTTTCGACTTCATCTCGATAGTTGTCTTGTCCTCAAATAACTTGAGAAATTTCCATTTATCAGCTGGTAGATTGGGATTGCATGCCCTTTACAGCTGCATATTTTCATTATGCTCTGATGGAGGGGTTTGGATTAAAAGTATTGCTCTAGACGAGACGGGATGTCCTTATTCTGGACCACCATCAGTTTGGCACCAAGATAAACTTCGTCAACTTTGGAGAAGGCGATTTTATAAAGCTGACCCTGACCCTGATACCAATCTACATTTCAACAGGAAAGGGGAGGTCCAACGTTGCTGATTATTACATCCATAGATACTTTCGTCAGAGCCGCATTCACCTATTTCCTTCCATTCTGGTTCTTGGGAATTTTACCATCTCGACCGCTTTCGTCGAGAACGCCTACTATAATGCAGTTTTTCTCAACCTCCGCAAACGACTTATGTGACGTGACATTGTGCGTTTTCGGTTTTTTTGACAGCAACTTGTCTACTTCGGCTGACCTCTGGAACTCTGATGTATCCGGACGCACTGGTCGCTCAATCTTGAAATTGGTTAGTACCGACTTCGCCAAATAAATCACTGCTTGCAACTTGCAGTCGGTGGAGTTGAGCGCAGAGAGTAACATGGCTGTTTTGCGCCTTTCCTGATACCCAGCCCTTGACGGGCTTTTTATAGTAAGCCATTTCTTGACCTGAAAACTGTTATTAACGCTGACAGAGGTCGCAGTTAACCTGCCTTGACGACTAACCTTTAGTTGGCCCAACAATTGTTTGCTTGGTTTGGCCAAATTACCAGCCGTGGATTTATTATCCATCGAATTTTGACAAGGTTTGGTCTCATTCGCAATTGGAGATGAAGAGGGACCCAATGTCCTCGATGTCCCTTTTGCAGGGCTGAAAACTCCTTCCGGTGCTTTAGCGAAGAAACCGGATATGTTATTTTGGTCTCACGAGTGTTTTAGAAGAAGAAGTCCGCCTCCAGATACGTAGGTAAGGCTAGCTATTACGTTTCGCACCAGGCATCCGTAAGCTCCGTTTGCGACTGAGCTATTTTGAAAAAGAGCTCCCAACCTGACAGATCTTCTGCACGGGTTGCATTACACCTTGATTCCACCCTTCACCCTGGACCATGCTGAAGATACTCCGAATAATGTTTTACTATTGAAGAGTAGCGACCACCATACCTCGTGTAGCTAACTTAGCTAAGTATCTCCGTACTCAAGACAACTGTGGTACCTATTTTCAGTTGGATGAAATTCAAGGAGTTGGAGGGAAGCGAATAGCATGGCAATGAGCCTTTATGTAAAAAAGAGTAGAACATAATTCACTACATTAACCATAGTAGCATCTGACCATATGCAAGTGGCGACTACAGCGGGCATTCCTCTTGCATCAAGCGGCACACGATATAAACGTGTTACTAGGGTATTTCAATGCACATGAATCTAAGGTGTTGTTTCTAGCGCTACATGGCAGGTAAGGTCTAAATAACCAGATAATAACGGTGCGCTCCGGTGCCTTGGCAAGGTCGGTTGTAGTAAGTGTTTTACCGCGGTATGCCGATTATGGAGGGGCGGACCATCTCCTTTTGTGCACACTCTCTCAAGACGAGTTATCAGAACACAGTTGTTGGACCTTGTACATAGAGGGCACATCATAGCTCTCCGCTCCTGAAACCCAGCTGCTGACAGACAATCAAACCCTCATAAGGTTGCCAAGAACAAGAACACAAAATTCTCGTTTTCTAGTGCTGAGAGTGCACTACCTAAGAGCCAAATACATTCTGGCTGAGATAGCAAAGAATTAATAGACCGGTCGTTGACGCAAAATGTCAAAGTGACAGGTAGATGGTGGCCAAATGAGGTACCATTGATTGCCTTTTTGCTAATTCGTCTGCCATTAGGGTACGTAATGTGGTCAGAATCACCTCGGCAATCAATAGTTTTTCCTCCTTTAGATCTTCTGGTTGTTCTGACACCATCATGCCTGTGATGCTTCAGAAACCAAGATCCTTGGTGGTACCTGTCTTGCGGGAAGGCGTGGCGTGTATCGCTCTTAATTAAGTTCTGCCAACTGGAGGGAAACGAAGGTTCCTTTCATTCCGAAGGCAGAGAGGAGGGGTCGCACCTCGGCCAAGGACTTCAGGCCCATTGATCGATTGTCAACTTCGAGAGCACTTTAAATCCACATTCTCAGCATGCTTATCTGATAGGGAAATCCACGGAAACAGTCTTACAGAAGATGGCAGGAACTGTGGAAACATCGTCTTAAGGTAAACAATTTTCTTTTTGCGTTCATAGACCTGTAAAAGTTAAATAAGGGGTGAGTTGTGGCATACGCCGATGACTTGGTCCTAATGGTACCGGTTGCATTTTTTTCAGTCATGGCAGAGATCTTATCATTGGTTGTACTCCGTAGCTTGGCTACCTCAGAGTCAATTCTGATAAAACAGAGCTGATGCTACGTATTTACCAGAAAATATAATTCTGCACACTTTATACTTCCCAGATTAAGTAACCACGTGCTCTCGTTTTCATCGGAATTTAAGTATCTTGGAGTTATAGGCATCCCCTTGACTATTGTCAAAAGAGAATTGGATAACGTTTTTCTCAGGAAAACGCAGGACAGATGGATATCCATTTCTTCGTGTGCTGTTTCAAAAACCCTCTAGCCACAGAACAATAGACGCAGGACGCAGAAAGTTCTGGGGACTCCTCGCCATTCAATTTTTTAACTCGTAGTTGGGTTTACCGGTCATTGGACGATTAAACTCGCGACATTTTAGAGAAAGATACTGTTGAGCAATTTCTTTGTATATGTCCGGTCTTGGCAGTTAGACGATTAAGGTCACTTTGTGCTCCTTTCTTCAACGTCCTGGGGCAGTGCTTCAACGTAAGCCTCATTAACCTTCTCCATTACACATCAACAGCCCTGGGTGGCTGTAGATATCTGCCTGTTGGTCTCAAATATTAAGGAACCAATAACGCAAATCATACATGATCAAATCATTGCTTCGACAGGGTTCTTTGTAAGTCATTGAGTATTACAATTTTGTCAGTAATTAAAATTTGGTCAAGTACCTTTTTAACTAATGAAACCATAATAAACTTATGGTAATGAGTATTTTTTTAACGGAGCTAAACGTGCCCTTAAGAGATATGATATTGTTCCGGACGGTGAAACTTCATGAACGGACTGGCAACAATTTCGGGCGAACGAGATGCCAAAACAAAAACATTAATTCGCCTTGATGGCGCCAGCAGATAGAGAGAGAACTCACCAGAAGATGCGAGATTCCATATCAAGAAATAACGATAGCTGTGTAACTTCTGCTCAAATATGAACGAGACGTTATCAATAAAACGGTCCGCGGATGACATATGGCAAAAATAAATTTTTTGTTTTTTGGTAGGACTGTTATAAGCTTACATGGGAAATTTCAGCGTGATATGTCACATAGTTTGTTTTCTAAGCTACTGTAAACAAGTCAGCGCCCTTTGTCGCGCTTCAAAAAAATAACCCTAATCAGTCCAACTCCGGCTACGCAATTCACAGTATTTTTGCGTAGAACTCCTTTCCGCGTGGGCGGCCTTCGGCGGTGCTGCAAAAAAATAATTATCATCAATCCAACTCCGTCTAGGCAGTTCACAGTATTTTTGAGTAGAATTTCTTTCCACGTGAGCGGCCTTCGGCCGCACTTCAAAAAGATAACCCTAATCAGTGCAACTCCAGCTACGCAATCTACAATATTTTTGCGTAGAACTTCTTTTCACGTTAAAACCATTGAACCCAACATTAAAACGTCATATGCGTATACCTATGTAGTAAGGAGGCACAATAACCCTGCATTAAGACTGCACTGAAACACTTCATTTTTGCTCATATTTTTATTTTGATTTGCAGGCATCCAGCGACACTATACTGTTGTCATCCCAATGAATTCTTATTCGCGTTTAAAATTGGAAAGTGATTATATGCATTTGCATTTAATTTACATTGAAATAATTCGAATACAAGTATAAAAATAAGTTAGAACATGCGTGGGAGTGAAGTGTAGAAAAATATATATTGTAATGTGCCAAACTATAGTGAAGTTCCTGAGGGAACTTTGATGGCAAATAATTACCAAACTATTATTCCCCGAATAATTGGAAGTTTTAAATATTGTTCCTGAACCACTCTCTAGCATCTTACATTTCATTTCATTAATTAAGACATTATAGTTTGCCCAAAATTGCCCATGTTACTTTACAACTTCCAGGACCTTCACCTTCGGGTATAGGCAGGGGAGTGATTATGGCTGTATTATCGTAAATGTCTTCACAAATATTTATGCAGTCATCGGAAATGTCATCGCGGATTTTGCAAACGGAATAGGAAATATCACAGATCTCAGCACAGATGTCATAAAGGCCAGCGGAGTTGTCTTCGCAGATAGTTGCGGAGCTGGAGAAACAGGATACGCGTATATCCAATTCGGAAACACAGAAGACAAATATAACGTTGCATCCCGAAATGATTGAGGCCAAGGTAGATGCAGTGAAGGCTCGCCTCTGTGAATTACACCAGTGGTCCCAAAATGAAAACTCCATCTTTCGACGACACGGTGAAACTGAAATTTGAATAGGTCGATCCAAGGAGCACCAAGAGATTTGGTGGCTCCTAAAACACTCAGGCTAAAAAGCCCATTGTATTAACAGCTCTGGAATGAGGGAAGGAGAAAAGTATCAAGACAAAGATATAGGAAAGAATAGAGACAGAGATAAAGGTAGTTAGTCCTGTGAGAATTATCCAGATTCTTTGGCAAATCTGTAAGTTTTCTCCAGCTTTAGAGAACAAATATTACTCATTCTCACTACATCGGAACCCAAAACTCGTAGCCTTGCCCTAGCAAAGGCAAGACACTCACAGATAAAGTGTTCAGTGCTATCTACTTCCTCCAAGCAAGACAGGCACATTGGGTCCTCATTGATTCCAATGTATATGCTCATCCCATGGGTTGTGTCCTGTAATAATATCGACCATCAAAAAAACGTCTTTCCTTCGAAGTTTTAGTAGAAAGTTAGACAATTTTCTGTTCGGACCTGTCACAAAACACTTTGCACATCTGTAGCGTTCTAGACCGGACCATCGCTCTTTATGTAAATTGTATACATAATCGCTGATCCAGTTCATGATCCCTGCGGAACTGCTGAGGAACCGCTGATCCAGGGTTAGCCAATTCCGCGGCAATTTCGTTTCCTTGAACACGGGAGTGTCCTGGAACCCATATAAGTACAAGCCTGCTCTGTCTTGTGGCAGACTTAAGTTTCTTCTTACATTCTTGAACAATCATTGAGGTTTGCTTCACGTTCTCCAGCCTGACTGTCACTGAAAACTCCAATCTGTTTCCCGCTCCATCTCCTTTCGATTATCCATCCGGCTACTTTTAGGATGCCAAAAATTTCCGTTTGGGAAGCAGTAGCCATTTCCCCCATAGCATAGTGATACATATTACTATCGTTTAAGTACCATCTGGCCCCAGACCCTATTTCATTCTTGGACGTAACCTCCAAACCTCCCTTAATGCATTGCTCCATTGCTCATGCATCTGACATCAAATTTCCTTCCATATGAAACTATTGGTATCACGTCGTGTTTAGGTGCCAAAAACAGTGGATACTGCTCAGATAGCAACTTAAAGATTTCTCTGTGTCCCGAAGTTACGTCTTCTTGACAGAAACCATATTTATGGAGTCCACACATTGCATTTATTGCTTCTTGTATCTTGTTGTATCTTAAGATCCAAAGGGAGCAAATCAAGCATAGCACTTAGGGCATCGCCAGAGGTTGAACTCATGGCACCCGTAATGCATGAACATACGCTTGTTTCCAGTCTGTATAATTCCCGGAGTGTGGGGCTTAACTATGCTCCGTCGCCACCAGACCACAGAAGCGTTAGTGATGATTGGTCTGATAAGTGCTGTGTATATCCACAGGACCACATCAGGTTTCAGAACACAGGTTTTACCAATGGCTCTGTGGAACTGCTGAAAAATCCTAAATGCGCGATTCTTCTTCAGTGAAACGTGAGTCTCCCAAGTCAGCTTCTTATCCACGATTACTCCTAGATATTTAACTTGCGTATCTTTCCGCGTGAGTGGCCTTCGGTCGCGCTTCAAAAACATAACTAATCAGTCCAACTCCGGCTACGCAATTCACAGTATTTTTGCATAGAATTCCTTTCCGCGTGGGCGGCCTTCGGCTGCGCTGCAAAAAAATAATTCTCATAAATCCAACTCTGGCTAGGCAGTTCACAGTATTTTTGCGTAGAAGACTGAGTCCATCCGATTTCCGTTTTTTCGTAAACAAGACTATGGTTGGTTTGTTCGGATTAACGCAAAAACCTTTTCTCATGCACCATTCATCGATTTTGTCCAGAATTCTATGCACTGTCGTGCAAAACCTCCTTAGGGATTTGTCAGATGTTAGCGCTAGTAGAGAGTCTACGACCAAGCACCACAACAGCGGAGAAAGAACACCCCCTTGGGGACATCCTTGCTTGGCCCTGACGGTGATAAGTTCGTCACTGTCTTCAACCCACGGTTAACAGCCTTTCAGAGAGCATGGAATATATCCATTTTCCAATGGTTTAATTAACTCCATGACGTTCGGCAGGAGAACATATTGAGCCGAAAGTGGCATTTTCAAAAGCCTACTCAATGTGCACGAACACGTCCATTGTGTACTCGTCAGCGTCCAGTCCGGATTCAATCTTGCTAACAAGATCATGTAAGGCTGATTCACATGATTTTCCCCTCTGGCAAGGGTGTTGATTTGTACTAAGTGGACTTCTCGGTAATACCCCCACTCGAATATGTTTCTCCACCGCTCGGGCTAGACTTTTCAACACGAACGATGTCAAACTGGTTGGTCTAAAACTTTTTGCTAGGGAATAGTCGTCTTTTCCTGGTTTCGGAATAAATACTACTCTTACGCGTTGCCATTGGGATGGTATATAACCAAGTGCAAGAGAGGCTGTCGAGATCCTTTTCCGGGCCTAAATCAGCCTGTCTCCCCCTTTTAAGCATTTCTGGATATATTCCGTCAGGTCCAGGGGACTTAAAGTTCTCAAAGGAAGACAAGGAAAAGCTTATCGATTCTTTTGTCACTATCTGACTAACATTATACTCGTACCAGCTGTACCTGGAGGTTCCACTGCCGCTAACCGTTATTGTTTATGCCGGTCTTACTTCACAGTGTGTTCTACTACCCGAAAAATGGGTTTCGAGTAGATTTAAACGTTTCCGATTTGGAAATGGTGTATGCACCATCAGGTTTTCGAATGGAATCCAGCCTTACTGAGAGGTCTAGATGAAGGACCTGACAAAGTCTCGTTGTTTCCCTTATTTCTTCGACGTGTCTACAGACATTTCTACAGCATTCGAGTTTGACTTTCCGTACTTCTTTCTTATAGTCTCTATGTGTAAGTCGATGATTGGTCCAGTCCTTTTTTGTTTGGGTTTCCAAGGTCTTATTAAGAAGTTGTCTGGACCGTACACGAAGCTTCGACAATTAAGGGTTCCACCAAGGAACCGCTAGACAGGGGAACTACTTTGCCCACAGGTCCTCAAAGCAGTGGAAGTACCTTCTAATTTCTCAGTAACATCTTCAATCATTTCTATTGATTTGAGTTTTTTCAGGTTTGGTAATCGCTATGTTACAAGCTCACCATACCTGTCAAAGTCCACATTTCGAGGATTCCTTCCAGAAGACATCGATATTGTATCAATTCCCAGTCGGGATTCGAAAAGACGATGATCAGAAAGAGAGTCCTCTTCCAAAACACGCCATCGGTTGATTTGGTTTCCAACTGACCTATTGGTAAGCAGTCAATCAATCCTCTTGTCTTCTTTCGGTCACAAAGGTTGGTTTATGACCTTAGTATTTTTAGTGACTAAATCAGATGAGAGGATAAAATCAAGTAACTTGAGACCTACTTCTCTTAGCTCCCCCGAAGGAGGTGGCTGTAAAGAGTCGTAATGTAGGTAGGTTAAAACTATGATTGCTTCGACACCGTTTCCACTCTTCCAGTACTTTATTTTTGCAACAACGATATCTCTGGAGCATAGCTCTCTTAACATCATATGTTCGATCAACCTTGGCATGATAATACATGCTCGCGGTCTCACACTCCCTTCACAATGAAATATTTGTCCCCACGGCATAGCACCTAGACCACATATATGCTTGTGACATACCCATATATTAGTAGTATGTGTGGGTTTGTTGCAGTTTTGCATTCCTACGGCACTGAAGAGCCGTAGACGCTTTGCTATGCTGCAGATTTATCTGTGTAAATGTTACTTCAGTCATAAGACTGAGTATATTTACGCTTTGTCCTCCACCTTCTACGGGACACGAAAATGGATTGACCCTAGATGTTAATGAGGACGGCACCCGTACTTCGACATCAGCACCTAGAGAGACCCAAGCTCGGTACCCAGTACCAGGTGGGAACCCGCCCCCGAAGTGGTAGAGGATTTCTGCCTAGTGCACGAGTATACTCTTCAGAGAGACGTGTCAAGATCTTTGCGTTGAACACGGATGCGTGCGAGGAATTCTGCTGAAATACAGGAAGGACTTGGGATCCAGACACTCGTTCGTACCAGCCTTTCTTTTCTACTCTAAACAAGAATGAACTTGCTGTTTTCACAGGCTTGAATTTTTGCTACCTCTTTTTCCAGCCATTATCGGGAAAAAGCATTGGAACAGTGCACCTTTGCGATGCCGTCCCTACGCTTTTACCCTCGAAAGTCGGCGCGTCTTTCGACTGACAGCTTTCCAAAGATAGTCTTGTTGCCCTTTGGACAGTATACCGTCTTGTTTGTCGTCTTGTTTTTACCGTCTCCACTGTCATTGCCTTTGCTGCCACTCTCGCGAATGATTCGCCAGACCTTGACGGAAGAGTGTCATTCCCCTAGCCTTTGCCTTGTCAGGTAAAGGTTTATCTGGCTTGGGTTGGCCCGAGGATGCAGGCATTTGCGATTTCCGTCTCTCGACTTTCCTTTTCTTTGCCTTTCTCCTCTTCCCGGTATTGGCACAGATTCCGTTTCGTTTCCGGAAGAGTGCAACGTTACAGAGGAGTCCTCTGTTCTGTCACGCTTTCTCGTTTCCATTACAGGTGTCCAAGTTGACGGAGTTTGAGTACTTACCTTAGCTATTGCTTCGGCTTTCTTCCCCTTCTGTCTTCTTCGTTTGATCTGCCTTGCGGATAGACCAGCTCTTGCGTTCGAATCTCCAATAACTTCAGTCTTTTTACTGGTACTTACCTTATTCGCACCAGGTTTGACCGTTGTCAAAGGCTCACGCGGTACCAGAGATCCATCTGAGTATAATGAGAGATTGTCCGCCATCTCCACATCCTTCACAACTTGTTCAGATACTTCGGATCGTTTCGACGACGATGTATCGTTCACACCCACTCGGCTCTCCATTGACATAGCCAATGTGCCATTTTTCACCACTAGTAGTGCGCTTCCGTCGGAACCCTGGGTATTAGTTCCTGTCATAAGGGGATGTAGGGTTCCGGACTGCACTACAGACAAAGTTGCTGCATTGGTTGTCTCGCTTAGGGGTTCCGCCGCCGAAGTATTGCAGGCAGTTCCAGAAGCAGATAGGAGTAACTGACAAGGTGCGATGGCAGCAATATAGAGACGTTATATGAGCGACCACTGGCAGCAATGTGCCAGATGCAACTGCCGAATTGATACCGCAGACCAAATTGGAGTTTGCAGGGATACCTGACAGAGATTGAGCAGTTGACACAATTCGCGTATGCGAAAGAAATAGCAGACTTCGTTGAGAAGATAAAGTGTCAGGCATTCATAAGAGGTATAAGAGATACGGACACGAAACAGGCATCATTCTAAACACCGAAGAGAACGTTTGCTGAAACTAACGCCGACACAGGTAACAGGTTACAAATGCCGTTAGATCTTACATAGGACACGTAATTCCATTACACCACGCAGCCAACAGAAGACGAACCCAAATGGAAGAAAGCGAGCGCCGATAGTAATAATGGTGCTCCCGATACCTAGCAGGCGTTAAACTAAAACGAACCCGCTTACAGGAGCGGATTTCCACTGTGCGAAAAAGTTTTCCACGCTTGGTTTAGAATATGGTTACTGCCAGGTAAGTAAGGATTGCGATCGTGAGCAGATAGCCTTAAGCATGGGTTGTGGCAGTTTTCTGTGATGTCTTTTGGATTAAGTAACACACCAGCAACCTTTCAGCGCCTGATGGAGCTTGTGCTGAGGGGACTCCCCTGGGAAACGTGTTTGGTCTATCTGGATAACGTAATCATCATGAGTAAAAATTTTAGCGACCAACTGCAAAATTTGAACAAAGTCCATAAGCGCGGGAATACGATTGAAGCCGAATAAGTGTGCCTTGTTTAAAACAGAATTAACGTATCTTGGACATAAGGTGACAACCGAGGGCATCAGTACGGATGAAAAGAAAATAAAAGTAGTAAAATGTTGGCCATGATCGAGGACCGTGCACGTATTACCGCCGTTTTGCTCCGAGATTTGAAAATGTTGCCCGAAGTCAATTCAATCTCACTAAGAAGCATTGCGCGTTTGCAGAAGGAATAAGAGGGAGAACTCTAGCAGCTGAAACAGCTTCTTCGTATGTTACTATGCCTACGTTAACGTATCGGGTCGCGGGAGAAATGCTCGTTGTGGATACAGATACTACCGCATACGGAAAAGGTGTAGTACAGTCGCAGATCATCACTGAGCAAGAAAAAGTGGTCGCAGCGAATCAGAAGCCGAATGGGTTTGAAATTCCACGGAGTGTATGGCGGCGAAGGGTTCAATGGAGAGAAGTCGTGGGAGATTACAGCAATACAACGCAGGTTCACCATTTGAGCGAGTGGCAATGGATATGGCGAGTGCGTTTCCAACAAGTGACTCCGGCAACAAATATGTGCTCGTTGTTATGGATTACAAAACCAGCAGAATTGGGTGGCTAGGCTTGGAGTACCTATTTCATTGCATTCAGATCAAGGAAGATATTTCGAATCCTCCGTATTCAGGATTGCCGCTCCTGAAATGGACGTAGGCAGTCATTGGAAAAGTTAGTTTGATACTTTTTTATAATCCGCAAAGAAATAAAAGTATTTCTCCAAATCTGCAAGCGGGGTGGGAAGGTGATTACAAACTGATTAAAATATAGAGTGATGTGATGTATCGTATACTCAACAGAGAAAAGTCAAAGTAGTGCATCTGGAAAGATTGGCTACATTTGGATCGAAGGATTTGGTGTCTAATCGGGACGATCAGAATTAAGCGGAGGGCAGTGTTCCGAACGGTGTATAGAAATTACGATAGTTATTAAGCACATGCGCATAAGCAGAGATGCATGAGCATAGGGTATTCATCCGTAAGTTAAACGCGTAACCGAAAAGTAATTAACTAAAGCAAGCAAGTGTGTTGCCATTAATTTGTGACTTTTATTTGACAATCTAGTGGTCGAACCCAAAGGAATTATTTTCATTACATCCGCCGGGCTTAGCCGATGCCTTGGCCAAGCATCAGAGATGAAGATTTGCAGAAAATTTTACAAATTTATACATTTACTAGCAAACCCGGCCCGCTTCGCTGGGCACACTAAAATAGAATAGATATGGTTTAGAACAGAAAAGATATGGTTTTCATATTATTTATTTCTTTATTCTTTATTCAAGCGCTTTGGCATAAACAATATTTTTTGTTTTTCTATTTGTTTTTGAATAAATATATAATGTTGTTGGCTTCCCAACACGTGAACAGCCAACGTATAGTTGACCATGGGTGAATACTGGTTCTTCTAAATTCATCCCTCATAACGTTTGCCCTTGTGATTTATTGATAGTTATTGCAAATGCTAAACGAATGGGCAGTTGCAAACGCTTGAATTCAAATGGCAATTCAGGTGGAATCATTGGAATTCTTGGTATTAGAACGTCTTCATTCTTGATGTCGCGTTATTCCGGGCATTTCTCATGCACCTATTATTATTTGTGGAACGACCAATAAGATTACGTGATTGTCTTGGCATTTGTACTGTAATAAACATGATTGTAATTATGGTATTCTGAGATTTTAAAACATGTTTCTTTTTTCAATTTTGTGGATTATATTTTCGATGCATATGTGTTTAAAAGCCCAAGTCCACATGGTCAAGATTATTTTATTTTGTTGTGATTTTCTTAAATCATCTCTTTTCTTCTGAAAATTGTTGTCAATTTGCATGATAAGACTATTAATTTTTTCATCAAAGTTACGCATTTTTCGTGCTCTTCTTTTGCATCCTTTAACAATTTCTTTTGTTTTTTCATTTTTTTTTACCATTTTTTTTCACTCATGGTGTATCGTATTGTAGCTTATCGCATATGAACCGAAAAAATAAATCCGCAGAACATAATTTCATTTGAACATTCGGATTTCACATTAAATTCTCAAATTTCGTAAGAAATTATTCAGTGTTCCAAAATCCACTCCAAAAAAATTCACAAAAAATGTTTACACTTTGCACTTACGTTTTCTCCTTATGGCGTCGAAATCAGAAAGAAATATTGACACATTGTAACACTGTCAATTTGACAGTTCAGTTCCGTCCCAAGCGTTAAAAAAGTAATCGACATTATGGCTGGTTCAAAAGAACGCTGTACGCGTTGCCACTCCTCCGAATTACAACCAAACTTTACGAAACCCATTTTCAATACTTACTTAACAATGTGTGTAAGTTTGGTTTAATTCGGTGCAAAGACACGGCGGGTCCACGTTTTGGCATATATTTCGAGACCCTAGTCATCAATAGGTATGAAAATTACCCCGTATTAAAGCACTTATCAACAGCTTTCATTTGATACCCATATTGTACATACACAACCAAAGGTTACCCGGGTCCACGTTTTGACCTATATCTCGAGACCCCAGTCACGGAGCGGCATGAAAAATACTCTGTACAACAGCTTCCATTTGATATCGATATTGTACAAACACATCCTTAAGTTATCGGGGTCTACATTTTGGCTTATATCTCGAGACCCTAGTCACGGAACGGTATGAAAAATACTCTGTACTAAAGCATTCACCAACAGCTTCCATTTGATATCCATATTGTACAAACACATCCTTAAGTTATCGGGGTCCACATTCTGGCCGATATCTCGAGACACTAGTCACGGAGCGGAATGAAAAATACTCTATACTATAGATTCATCAACAGCTTCCATTTGCTACCCATATTGTACAAACACATCCTAGGGTTACCCGGGTCCACGTTTTGGCCTATATCTCGAGACCCTAGTCACGGAACGGTATGAAAAATACTCTATACTATAGAAATCATCAACAGCTTCCATTTGCTACCCATATTGTACGAACACATCCTAGGGTTACCCGGGTCCACGTTTTGGCCTACTTCTCGAGTCCCTGTGTCATGTGTGTCTTTAAAGTGGCAAAGTTTGTTTAAATCGGTTGAGCTATTCTCCGCAAAGTTCACCACAACGCCAAAAACGGCTGAATTTTTATATATAATATAATATATAGATTTAGATGTATGTAGATCCCTCTGTCTCTGGGATATAAAGGTTCTGTCAGAAAAGGTGCCTAAATGTTGGTTTAAAGTGAAATAGGTTTAAATTTAGTTTCTTTCGGGTTTGATATATATACATATGTATATATATGAGCTCTTGATTTTGAAAGGGGCATAAGTCAAAAATTTTAAAAATCTAGTTTATTAGATATTTCATATCAAATTCTAATAAAATAACATAATCTGAAGAGATTAGCAGTATGCCATGAAAATTAACTCAAATAAAATTTGTGCTTTTTTGGTTAGTAGCCGAATGGGTGGGTACGTGACTACCATTCGCGATTCACAGAGGGATCGTAGGTTCGAATCTCTGTAAAACACCAAAATTAAGAAAAATTTGTCTAATAGCGGTCGCCCTTCGGTAAGCAATGGCAAACCTCCGAGTGTATTTCTGATATGAAAAAGCTCCTCATAAAAAATATCTGCCGTTCGGAATCGGCTTAAGACTGTAGGTCCCTCCATTTGTGGAGCAACATCAAGACGCACACTACAAATAGGAGGAGGAGCTCGGTCAAACACCCAAAAAGAGTGTACGCGCCAATTCTGTATATAGTTATAAACAAAATATGGCTACAGTTTTTTTTGATAGTGTTTTTTTCTTTTATAGTATAAGTCCGTCTGTTCTCAAAGTTTGGCCAAATAATTAGTAATTTTGTCATGTCTTCAGTTAACGGTTCAGGTAGGATCAAGTAATCATTTTAATGTAAAAACGTACTAAATATTTAAAATTAATTGTAGACATTATACGGCGAAGAAGTATAAGTAATGCTCCCAAGAAATGGAAGCGAATAAGACTAATATCATCTTCAGATGAATCAGTTCATACTTTAAAAGTGAATTCGGAACACTTACAAATGGAAGAAAGCAACATGAAATCAAGAAGAGGTCACGAAATCAACGTAATTATGCACAAAATATAAGAAAATTCAAGAGAAATAGTGGAGAGGAATATGAAACAAAAGAGTCTAAGCATGTGAGTAAACTTTTCGAAAATAAGGATTGCCTTTGTTCCAAAAAATGTATAAATGGAATCGGATATGCAGACAGGAAAGCTAATTTTGATTCTTTTTGGAAATTAGCAAGTTTCGAAAAACAGAACTGAAAAAATATGATGTGAAAATAATACATCACGCGTGAAGGAGTGGACTTACAGGAAAATATTCAATATGGAGTTCATCTTAAATCCTCGTAAAGACTCGTTCCAAAAGTGTGATTCGCTAAAACTAAAAATTGAAGCATCCAGGTATGAAGACGAGATGTTGCATATTATGGAAATTCACATCTTAACAGTGCCGAACAGGCTAGAAAAAGTTGAACAGGTGATATACAAGAAGCACTTTCTTATACAAAACTTTCTTTTTCGGTAGTTTATTATAAGCGCAACAAGTAGGTATGTATACAATTTTGGGTTTCATAATTTCCACAATGAAAATGCTAAAATGTATGCATGGGATGAAACAATCGCTTCAAGAGGATCACAGGATGTTGCGCGCTCCATCTTAAAGCACATTCGGGACATTTCCAATGAAAAGCATGTCATAGCTTACAATAATGCCTGCTCAGGACAAAAGCGTAACATAGCTTTAGTTTGGTTAAAAATTGTTTAGTCATCTGATAATAATGTTGAAACAGTTGATCATACATTTATGGTATCCGGCCATTCTTTTTTGCCAAATGATCACGATTTTGGTTTGATAGAAACTAAAATTAAGAAATCGAGTTATTTATACATACCTGAGCATTATTTTAATTCAATAGAAGTACATATGTAAAAGGAAAAACCTATTTTTGGTAGTACAATTGGCTCAGAAAGATTTCATTCCGACAAAACAACTAAAAGAATCAACGAATAATAGAATGAGAAACACCAATGGAGAAGCTTTAACTTTGCTAAAAATACAATGGATTAGATTTCTAAAAAATGCTCCATATTAGATGTTTTTATACTCCCTTGGATGACAATTCCGAATTCAAAGTATTAGACCTCTCACCTAAAAGAGGAAGACATAGAATATACGAAAATATTGATTTGCTTCCATTATACACAACCATTAGACCAATAACAGAAGTAAAACGTAGAGATATGATGGATTTACTACCCTATATCCCAACAATTTTTCACAAACAGTTTATTTCCCTAAATACTTATACATAATTTACTTAGTTGCAATGAAATGAGTTTGAATAAAATGTTAATTACTAATAAAAATGTTTCCTTGATGGTATAACTCATTTATAAAGTCATGCAGTTAATTCTGAAAGTGGTATAAGTCATTTCAACCTTTCAAAACCACATTTCCTATTAAAAATGGTTACAAATTTCACAAACATAATGAACACTTGTTTGTTGGCACTACCTTACCCTCGAAAAATCATATTCCATAATACAAAAATATTTTTTAATCCTTTAAAATGCAAAACTCTAACTATTTCGAAACAAGGAAAATATGACTTATACCACTTTAAAAATCAAGGGCTCATATATATATAAATCCTTTTTGGGTGTTTGGCCGAGCTCCTTCTTTTATTTGTGGTGTGCGTCTTGATGTTGTTCCACAAATGGAGGGACCTACACTTTTAAGCCGACTCCGAACGGCAGATATTTTTTATGAGCAGCTCTTTCATGGCAGAAATACACTCAGAGGTTTGCCATTGCTTGCCGAGGGGCGACCGCTATTGGAAAAACCTTTTTATTCATTTTGATGTATCACGTAGATTCGAACCAACGTACTCCGAATTCCGAATGCTAGTCACGCACCAAACCAACGCTACGGCGGCCACTATTTCACTATTTGTGTTCAAAATACGAGTCGTAGCAAGTTAACGCAAAAAATTATGTACAGTTAGTTTAAATATCCACCATGAGCACGCCTGCAGATAAAATTCCCCAAACAGCCGACTCATTAATGTCTAATTATTAAGAACATCGAGATATCGATATTGAGCGTTGTTCAGCGACACTTTGCGCTACAGCAGCAATATTTTCAACAGAACGCTTTTGGTCTGCCAATCATTTTTCTATCCTCGCCAGAACCAGCTTCTTCAAAATTGTTTGCCCATCTTCTCACTTGTCGACGCATTCGGTTAATTATTTCCACCAAAGAAACCATGTGCGTTGTTTAGAAAGACAAAAGATAACAGATAACAAAAAGTATGATGCTAGGTAATGTAAGACATTAATGGGCAAGCTAGCAAGGTAATGGCAATCTGAATCAAATTCTAAGCCCACATACGGCTAAGCCATTAATTAGTGTAAACAGAGCTCAATGAGGTCACACACGTCATACGCGGCCAAGGAGGAGTTCTCACAGTTTTCTCCCATGGGCTACAATTCAAAGAATAAATAACATTTGCGAATACAATTTTTTAGACCCCTATTCCACCGTTAACGACAGAAAACTGAAAAATACTCTTGTCGATACAGAAGCGACATCTTCCTATGTTAAACAGATATTATGTGAAAACAATAATAATTGGATATTTAAAAAGTTGGAAGACTGTGAATGAATATTCTGTTTGTCTCTTTTGATTTGTCTTTGTATTTATTATATATTGCGTATATATGTTGAAACAAATTAATGAAATTGTTTCTTATATTTATTTAGAACAAAACGCTACCTAAAATTATAAAATTAATACATGTAGCGTCTTTAAGCTTACATTCTGTGCGATTCTCTTCAATTTGTCAGCAGACATCTCCATCGACCGACGCTGCAACTCAACTTCCCATTCGTAAGACTATCTAGCTGCAGAGCTACTAGCTCACTGGCAGTTGGCCCTTCCTGATACGGAATTGTCCTCGATTCCGTTGTCTTCAGAATCGGTACAACTTGAGTTCTAGTTTGCTAGATTCATAAACAGAAGAGAAATTACGCGATTTTATAGGCCCTGTACATCTTCTATTAGATATCGATCGTTGTTTAAAATCTTAGCGATACGATATGCACCACGATACTCCGACTATAATTTCCGCGACTCACCAGTAGCGGTTGCTTCCTTCCCGATAACGTCTAATTCATCTTCGCGATATTCGATTTTCACTTCATGTTTTTTGTCGAAACGCTTTTTCCATTTTTGCCGCTCGTGCTCGATATTGGCAAAAGGTAGATTATGTTTTTCGTCTATCGGAATTTTCTCTTCAGTTTCGTTGTGTACGGCGACTACTTACTGATTGTGTACAATATCGTGCAAATTAAAGTTAAATATAAGCTCGTTTGGACTATAATCGGTTGTTTTATTATTCTGTGAGTTAACGCTAGATTGCAAATTCCGAACTACTAGGTCCCAATCTTTCGGGATACCAACGGAAGTAGGTAAATAAATAGTTTAGTTAGCGCCCTCGACTTATCCGTTACACCGTGGAGTTCGTACGGCAGTTTTTATGTGTCGCATACAGGTTTGCTGGCAATATGAAGTATTAAAAATGCCTTTGACGTCTTATGAGGTCCTACGATCGGTGGTTATTTTAACCGGTAACCGGCATTTAATGTACCGGCTTGACTACAGATATTTCGAGAATGCGTCAGAAATTGCTAGTACGTAAAAATTTCCATTCCTACTACGTACAAACTGGCCGAGGTGATCAATGTGAATCAAGCGAAAAGGTATGGGTTCTACCGTATCGAAGTGCGCTGCACATTCTACCTTACCGGATTGTGCTTTCCGATAACAGTCGCGATATAATTTTTAATGTTACGCATTTGCGGGAACCAAAACTTTTTGCGAATATGAGCAATAGTCTAATCTAATGTGTAGTGACCAATTTTGTCATGGCATAGTTGGGCAACGCGCCATCGTACGGACGAAGGGACAACAAATTGATTTATCGTCTTCTGGCTCTCGTTGTGATTTTAGACGTAGTTTTATATCTTGGATCTGCATTGTATTGAGTCAATCGTTTGCGTCGGACGTTCTTTCGAATATAGAACCGGCTAGTTCCACATTTTCAGCGGAAACGATGCTAAGTGAACGTTGTAAGGTCAAATACTAATATTTTCAATCACCATCGAGAAATTTTAGGCTTAAGTTTCTTGTTAGCACGTACTTTGGCAACTGCTGAACAATCAGTCACTGAGCGAAATATCTTGCCAGTAGGTTAGGTTAGGTTAGCCAGGTTGTTTGTCTAAGACAAGACGCTAGGTGGCCCTAAGGCCCATTGTAATACATGCATTTGATTTCCATTCCCTAACTAAATTGCTTAAATTTTAGTTTTTTTTTAAGAAGGTAACTAGTCCCTCCAGTAAGACATTTTGCAAAATCTGCTGAATCCAAGCAGACTTTTTGTCCTTTTAAGATTCAGTTTTGGCCAGAGCGCTTTGGAGACCTTACAGTTACAGTCAGACACCACCTTCTTTGGCTTCCACGATTACGCCCTAGTCAATCGCACTGTACAGTACGTTCCCACCACTCGTTGAAAGTCAAGCACAGAGTCTTTCTTTGCACACTCATCCGTTCTTTCGTTTCCCTCCACTCCAGAGTGGCCGCGGATTCAACAATGTGTGGTGTTGTGTTATTGGATAAGCGAGAGAGACCGCCTACATTCCTTAGCACATCTTGAGTTGATGAGCGCTTGATTGCTGCTTGACTATCAGCAAAAATGGTAAGGTTTCTCGGAAGTTAATCCATTTTTTTTTTTTTTTTTTTTTTTATTATTAGTATTTTCATTGCAACTAGTATAACATTACATACATAGGTATATATACTAACGAGCAATTTTTGTAGAGTTTTGTTACAACAAATAATTTGAGTTAATCCTCAGCAAAATACAATTCATACTTTAACTGATTTTTATTTATTTATTAGTTTAAATCTAGAGGTTTTTTTACGTTTGAGCCTTCGTTTCCATTTTGTATTATCGTTAAGAATCAAGGCTTCATTGTTCACATGCTTGCTTAGTCGCTCTGCGTGCGACTTTGCAAATTTCTTTATGGTTGCCGTAACCGAATCAATATTGAGGTCACGTTCTAGGTCTTGCGTCCTAATATACCATGGAGCGCAAACTGCATGCTTGAGTGCCTTAGTCTGAAATCTTTGTATATGCGCTGTATTACTATAGCTGGTGCATCCCCATAGCTGAATCCCATAGGTCCAGATAGGTTTGAGAACTTGTTTGTAAAGCAGTATTTTATTGTGTGCGGATAACGCTGATTGCTTTCCCATAAGCCAATGCATATTTTGGAATTTTAGGTCCAGTTCTTCCCTTTTCTTTTTCACGTGCGCACTCCACCTAAGTTTCGTATCGAGCGTCATACCTAGATACTTTGCTGTATTAGCGTATGGTACTTTAATGCTGTTTATGTATATTGGCAGGTAGTTGGTCTTTTTGTTTGTAAAGTTGATGTGTACAGACTTAGTTTCGTTCAGTTTAATGTGCCATTTATCTGTCCAATTGTATATTTTATTGATAGCAAGCTGCAGTTGTGCAGTAGACTCTATTTCTGTCTTTCCGACGGTTAGTATTGCAGTGTCATCAGCAAATGTTGCTGTAAAGCAATTTCTGCTGTTTGGCAGGTCAAAAGAGGCAGAGTAAAAGTAGATAGAGAAGGGGACCAAGCACACTTCCTTGCGGCACACCAGCTTTAATCTCTTTCAGTTCAGAGAACTCATCTTCGTATCTGACGCGAAAATAGCGCTCAGACAGGTAGGTTTTTAAGATATTAAAACATGTTTTTGGCAGTACATTCTTTATTTTCCACAGCAAGCCAGCATGACATACTTTATCGAAAGCTTTAGAGACATCGAGAAATACAGCCGAACACACATTTTTTTCTTCAAATGTGTTCTCGATGATACGCGTAATTCTGTGAATTTGGTCAATAGTTGAGTGGCGCGCGCGAAATCCAAATTGGTGTGTTGGTATTATTTGTTTGTTTTCTATGATATTGCTCAGGCGCTTTATCAAACATTTTTCCAACAGTTTTGATAAGATGGGCAACAGTGAAATTGGTCGATATGATGGAAGTCTTCAGAAGCAATTTAAAGATATTTGATAGTCTTTTTGAGACGCGTCTGGCAAGTGTTCTACTGATAGTGGAACTGATGAATGACCGTGCATGTTTTTTTTCAGCATACCTGCTGCTTTAATCCTCGAAGCAGATTTGGCCTCCATCTCTTTAACATATATATCAATGGGTGGAATATGTAAGATCACTTCCAGCGCCGTCAGAGGCGTCGATCGGAGAGCACCTGTTATTCGCACACAAACTAATCGTTGAACTTTCATGAAAGTTTTTAGGTAGCCTCCCACCACATGAAAGCTCCACAAGTCAAAATGGATCTGATGGTCGTATTATACGTCCAGGGGCTTATACACGGTTTCAGACCCCATTTGTTGCCAAATGTCCTCTTCTAGATAAAAAAAGCACTACAAGTTTTCTTCTTCCTTTCTTCCGTGTTCCTTTTCCAAATAAGCTTTGCAGAATTAAGCCAAAATACTTGGCTTCATTCGAAAAGGTTAATGTTACTCCATCTATGGGTGTAACGTATAGCTTTTAGTGATCAGAACTAGTTCGGTCTCGGCTGAGTTAACCATTTTTAGACCGTTTGAGGTCGCCCACTTACAGAATTCCCTTAACGCTGATTGTATAAGTCTGCTGATAGTCGAGAGAAGCTTCCCTGTCATCCTGTGACCATCCTGACTTTCCTCCATGAGTTAGGGATATACCCTCAAGATAGGTATTGCCTAAATATCTTAACTAATCATTTGTTTATCGTTTCTATTGACTGTTGTAACATCATTGGTATAAATCCATCCGGTCCTCCTTAATTGTGTGGTTGGAAAGGGTCTACCGCCCAGGTTACCTTAATCCTACAAATAATCCCCCTTGCAAGTTCATCTATCTAAATTCCAGACGATCTACAACTTTGTGCATTGTTCGTCCATTCTTGGCATCCAGGGAAGAGTGTGCTTGCATGAAATACACAAATGTTTCCTGCCCTGTTTCTGCAAAGCTGCCATTCAGTCTATTCAAAAAGCTTAGTTTGCGGGGTTCTTTGGAGAGACATTTTCTCAGTCTTGAGAACTCAGATGTGTTCTCCAATTCTTCACAAAACCAAATTGAGGACTCTTTACTTGCTTTCTTTATTTTCCACTTTTACGCGGAAACAATTTCGATAGCAATTCAAATCCTCTGTCGTGTTTGACACTTTTGCTGCACTGTGAAGGCTTCCAGTTTCTCTTCTAAGAAGTTTGAGCTCCCTGGTCCACCATGTGCTTGTTTAGTTTTTTGGGGGCCTGCTTACTAAACACTAGAGTTATAGCAATAACCTCCTCCCTAATCCTATAATGTTATGTGCGATGATTACCTCGATTACATGTAATGAGATTAGTAGAGAGTAAGTATTGAAGAAGAGACTCATCTCGTCCATGAATGTCGCTGCTGCTCCATGCCGAATGGTGCGCATTCGCATCAGAACCTACCACCAGGTCCAGTTCTCTTGCGCTGGTCCATTGGAGTACGTCTCTAAGTAGCTGCGATGAGGGTATTCTTCTTCAAACGGCAGGCATGCTTATGTTAGCAAGATGTTAGCGCGTCTTCTCCGCTCACATACTGCCGTCGTCAGATCTACGTTCCAATACTGCGGTAAGAGAAATTTAATAATGAATTTGCCATTAAAGTTTTTCCTAACCAAGATGCAACTTCTTATCTTACCGTAAGTGGTAGGAACCAGTAACATGTAGTTAGGCTTTTCAGTGAGTGGAGGTGAAACCCACACCCTCGCGGCCGTTCGAAACGGAACAACTTTTAACGGTTCCACATCTAATTTGCCTCCTGGCCATAGTTCTCTAAGGCTGCGAAGACAAGCTGTAAAAAGCTCCAAGGACTTCTTGTTGCTTCATCACACCGCCTTTTTCTCTGCTACCAGTAGTCACCTCTCGTTTGTGATTTTGCCTTACGGCTGACCACGGTCGATTATGGCTCCGGCGATGAGTTTAAACTTGGAGATAGTTTCATCCGCTTGTTCTCAGACACCTGGTTGTAATTGGATATCTGTCTTTTCGACGATGTGGCAGCCATTTTCCTAGCCAAAGCTGCAGCTTTTAAAGTTGAAGGTCTCAAGTCGGTAAGGTTTGTTCTCTAGAAACTTGGCTGATTTTTTGTAACCCGATATCCTCTTTTGTTCCCGGATTTTGTCCACTGCATGCCTCCTTGATGGAGTATCATCCGATTCGGTCTTTGGATCAGCGAGAGGCTTTACAGCCTGGTCTTTGTACACTGCGGATACCCAAGATATATCCTCTTCGTCCATGGTATAAACCGCGCTATCGACCACTGTTTGATCCGATAGACTACTTTTAGAATCATTCCTAGTTTTTTCCTGCCTTATGGCAGGTTGTTTTACCCCAGTTGCTTGCCGCTTTTCCAGACCTATGGTAACCATCTGAACAACTGGGACTTCAGTTGTATAAACATCGCTTGTGCCTGAATCCGGCACATGAACAACTGGAAGTCCGGGTCTATTAGACATAGGGTAAAGATAGGTTGATTTTCATACCTACTGCCAGATGTGGATAATACTGTCATCCTACTGGGATCAGACGCAGACGATGGAGACCTCTTTATGAGACAGACGCTGGATTTACGGACGTTGATGACCTACCGGGAAGTTGCTCAGCAAGTGAGGCAAAGCTTCCGGTTTCAAAACACGGATGGACTTGTAGACTCTTTGTCTGACATCTCCAGGCTAGCCCCTCCAACAGGGGTGATCCTTCTGGAGTACCTAAGCCCACCGTCTTTCACAGATTCACGCAAGCCCAACAACCACAGTCAAGGTCCAGGTATAAGGAAGGATATATGCGAAATCGCTCACGCACTTCGACAACGGCAAGAGCTTCCAACTCATAAGAGTGATAATGACTATCGGTGTCTGTACTGCGACGGCTGTAGTACATTGTTGGTTGCCATCTCTTGTCGTCGTACGATTACATTACAGGGTTTGATTGAAAAGTAATGAGCCTTATTTTTTTAATCAGTTTTATTAAACCTTTTAGCTTATACAACTAATATTCTTCAAAATAGGACCCTTGAGCGTGAATACACCGCTGGTAGCGGTCCTTCCACTGCAGGAAACATTTTTTAAAGTCATCCGCCGGAATCGCGTTCAGTTCGGCTGTCATAGTTTTTTGGATCGCCTCTATGGAGTCGAAACGCCTCCCCTTCAGCTTTCTTTTCAGACGCGGGAACAAGAAGAAGTCCGGAGGGTACAGGTCTGGGCTGTAGGGAGAGTGGGGAAGCACCGGAACCCCCATCTTGGCCAATGCAGAGGTGCAGAGGAAGGCGGTCTGTTTGCGTCGTCGAAGACTTTCTAGATCGCTGTTCGTCCTCGATGTCCTCTCGGCCTTCCTTGAACGACTTGTGCCAGCGTTTTACCTGGGCACTGGACAGAGATTGGTCCCCGTAAGTCTCCTTGAGTAGCCCAATGGTTTCGGTACTCGTTTTGTTTGGCTTTACGCAAAATTTGATCGAGGAACGTTGCTCCAACGATCGCTGCATTTTCGCCACTGCAAAATCCTAACACACTTTTGAAACAGCTTTCACGCGCGGAGCGATATTGACTGCACCGCTGTTGCCAGCGAATTTGGACCGGTTTCTAGTGGAAGGGGAAGGTCCAACAATGATTTTCCCCCACCAGCCGATTCTGTTGATCGCTTGGCAGACGCTCCGCACGGGAAGGCTCATTACTTTTCAATCAAACCCTGTAGTACGCCTGCGAGGCCGATACTGCTAGCGTCGGTGTGAACCTGATGCTGCGTAAAGTGCCAATATTGCAGTGGTTGTTCAAAGTTTGATAATTCTTTTAAGCGCTGTCTGCTGTAGCTTAGTGCAGCAAAAAGTATTTTGTTCGAACTTGCGTAAAGATGTTGTTAATAGCTTTGTTATCGAGGAATAATCAGGAACAAATTTTCTGAAGAAGAATCGTTTCCAGTCTGTGGCATTCGTAGGCACTTGGAAGTTCTGGATTGCTCAAACTTTGCGACTTCCAAGCGTTATACCGTTCTCGTCTATGACGTGACCGGGATATTAAATATTTACTTTGTGAAAACTTCCATTTGATTTGCATGTCGATTCGGAGTGTCCACCCATTTTTTTATAGAAGAACCAAGAACTTCTCGAGACGCTGTAGGCATTCCTCAATAGTGCGACTTGGTATGATGATGTTATCATTGACCAACCCAAAAGTCATTCTATTGAATTCATAGTGGCCTTCGTTGGTAACGAATGCCGTAAACTGGTTTGAATGTTCGTCGATCTCTATTTGGCAATACGCCATTCGTAGATTCAATGTGGAAAAATATTTATCTAGCAGGGCGAAATGTTCATCTATCACTGGCATCGGATATGATATTTTTTCGTTACTTTATTCAAACATTTGCAGTCTATACAAAGTCGGTGCTCACCATTTTGTTTTTCAATGAGGACAATGAGTGGAGAATATGAGGATTCTGATGGTCTTATAGTTTCGTTTTCGAGTAGATATTTTATTATGTCTGCCACGATCGACGCTCGAAGAAAAGTGGACGATATGGTTTCATATTTTCCGGTGTTTGGGAATTTAGTTCGATTTCCATTTTCAATATTTTACACCGACCGCGATCAGAAACCTTTTCAGAGAACACTTCACGATACAAGTGTTCGAGAGTTTTATGCTCACGAATGTTCAAAACTGCTTCAATACGACAACGTCCAATTTTGTATTACCAATCGGTTTCCGTGTTAGCACAAACTATCAGTTCCTAGCAGAATATTCTCACTTAACATATTATCTTTTACGGTCAAAGCGTCCCTTTCGATTTTCACACAGTTTGCTTCAACTTTAGTCTTAATTTTTTCGTTACACAAGATTTTGCCTCCACCAAAACCGTGTAATTTAATTGAGTGCGGATTAGGTATACCGAGCTCTCTTGCAAAGTATAAGAGTGCGACTATGTACTTCCCGCAACTGCGAAAGAGTTTGTCAATAGCCAATTTACTTTAATTTGATTTATATTCACATCTAAGCTCGTTTTTACCGACTCGAGGCTCCGATTAATTGATTTCACTGTATTATTCGATTCGTACGATTTCTAGTTAATTATTAGTGCGTTGGCATTTTGCACAACGACTTTTCTTCTGCAGTTCCGGGCATTTAATCAGCACTTCATATTTTCCTTGGACTTTATGTTTGTATCTCGCGGAAAGAACGTGTAGAGTTTGTTTGTGGTAATGTTTTTGTCTTATGTGGTGGAACTAGCTTCAGTTCGTTAAAAGTAATATATAATTAGATGTTTACATATAGGATTATTCAATAGGTGCGCTTCAACTTTTTTCCGATAGGGAGGGCGAACGACGCAATATTTTTTATTTTTCGCTTGTCATTTGTAAACTTCATTAGTATACATTTCATCATGGAACGCTACACACTTGAGCAACGATTGCAAATCGTGCAAATTTTTTATGAAAATAATCGTTCTGTTGCTGCTACTTTAAGAGCATTACGGCCATTTTACGGTCCATTTAACAAGCCGTCCCGTTTTGGGGTTATGTGAAGTCATTGGTCTACAGTAACAAGCCAGCGACGATTTGTGAGCTCAGAGCCAATATTGAACGCGAAATTGCTGCAATTTCGGCCGATTTATGCAAAAGAGTGGTCGAAAATTGGGTTCAACGATTGGACTTCGTAAAACGTGCACGCTGTGGTCATGCAAAAGAAATCGAATTTCATACTTAAATGTATATGTTCAAACTCGATAATAAAAAAAAATTAGTTAAAAAAGTCAAACCGTTTGTGTTTTATTCAAAAAAGTTCAAAAGTTGAAGCGCACTTACTGAAAAACCCTATATAAGCTAACACCACTAAAATTCAAATTTAATTCATTACTTTCCCATAGAATTCGAGTGAACTGGATACTAACAAATTGTAAGCAGACATTAGATCAGCATAAAATAATAAAGCGTGCCGGAAATGAAAACAAAGCATTTATGTAATGAGCAATGGGATTGCAAACATAACATTTATCATATTTACTAATGCGTCTAATTAGGTAAATAAGTTTTAATAAGAAATCAGTCTGAAGTTGGAAGTGTAATAAAGAAGAGCTAAAGGCTCTGACCTTTTTTTTTTTAAATCAAATAATTTTTTAATTTGAAATCTGGCGCCCGAGCAAGGACCAGTCGCGGTTCGTGAAAATCGAAAAGTGAAAGTCTGACATAGTCAGCCGCGTTCGTGAGTGAACAAAAATTAAAGGAAGAAGGACTTCCCTTTACTCAACATTCACACCATCATTCCGGAGGACTCCTGTAGCAGAAGCAGCAGCCGGTGTAACCACTAAGCGACTGGTGTCATCAAATAAGACTCTGTAGTGCCCGTCCGCAGGGCGCTCCTCAGCGAAAGTGCTGTCGTCAGAATCCTTAGTAGGACAACTAAAAGGGAGACATCCTAGCAGCCGGCGGGGAAAAAGAATGCAGCCTTATGTTTTAGTTAAGCGAAAAATAATTAAGACATTTTGTAAAAATAATTGAAGAAAATTTTTTTTGCGCAAAATAAATTGATAAAAACCTTAAGGTTCAATCGTGAAAATTGTGTGAAAATAATTGAAAAAAATTAGAGTTAAATATTAAGACTCGATAGTTAAAGAAAAATCCATGAGAGAATAAATAAATTGAAGAAAAAAAAATAATTATAGTGAATAAGAGTTAAATATTTTGTAAACTATTTTTATGTGCCAATTAAAAGAAGGAAAATCCATGAGAGAATAATTAAACTGAAGAAAAATAATAATAATAGTGAATAAGAGTTAAATATTTTGTAAAGTACAAATATACATTTGAAACAAGGAAACTTAAGCTAAATTAAATTTAATAAAATTAATAAGTTTGAACCAAATTTCAATTTTGTCTTGACATTTAAAATGAGTAATCAAAATAATATTTTGAGACCAGCAGTCCTTAATCCCCCAAACCCTAAGCCAAACGAAGAAAATAGGGACATAAATAGAGAAGTAACGGAAATAGTGAATAGGATTTTAAACGAACGTGCAATTGCACGAAATGTTGTTGAGGTAGATGAACAAGTGAACGTTGCAGCAGCAAACGGCATGGGAGAGTTAGACAAAATACGTCACTCGTACGTTGCTTGCGCGAATTCTCCGGTGATCTCGGTCAATTTGGATCTTGGAAAAAAAGGGTGGAAAGAATACTTCATATGTACGAAGCCATACGAGGTTCCCATACATATTTAGGAATTATTAGTGTTATCAGGAATAAAATTATAGGGCATGCGGACATTGTATTGGATTCATACAATACACCCTTAAACTCGGCCGCTATTTCCCACTGCCTTACTACGCATTATGGTGACAAACGAGATTTAGGTACTCTCGAGTATCAAATTTCATCCTTAATCTAAGGAAATCTGTCCATACAAGAGTTCTATCAAAAATTTTATACCAATCTTTCTCTGATCCTAAACAAAATTTCATGTTTGGATGCAGGAATGGAATCTCGCACCTTACTGGTATCCACATACAGGAATAAAGCCATTGATACATTCATGCAACGCCTCCACCTCCTCCCCTACGTAGGAACTCTCAACCTCAAACATTTTATCCACATTTAACTCATTGGAATCAACCAATGCAAGGACATAGGAATTATCAATCCTCAGCTAACCAACAATGGCAACGACAACAAAATTTCAATATACGGGAACAAATATTTAACCAACAATGGCAACAAGTTCCTCCTTGACCTTTTGCACCTAAACCATTACCAAAACCTGATTGCGTATTGACCAAAGTATCCAAACACAAAGAGTAAATGACATAAATCGACCACTACCGAATCCCTTTTAAGTAAAACGTCCCCTTATCCAACCCAACAACTACATAAGCCTAACAAATTCCAAAGGATCTTTCATATAAATTCTGAAATACACCCAAACGCAGAAAACTTCGGTCAATTTGTGGAAACACACAACAGTTATCCTGACCAACCAAATCAGGGATGTAACGATAATTATGAAACAGATAATTTTGACCACAAAGAAAGTGAAACTCTTTACGATATACATTTTTTACACTAGCGAACTCATCACTGCCTTATTTTGAGTGTAAGTCGAGGAGTGGAAAAAATCTTAAAATTCTAATAGGCACAGGTTCTAACAGAAATTACATTCAACATTCTATAGTACCCAAGCCAATTACGAATGACAATATATTCTTGGCGAACTCTATCGGTGGTAATGTAACAATAACCCATCATACAAACGTAAATCTTTCCGGATACCTGATCTAAATATAAAATTTTTTATTCTGCCTTATTAAAATCTTTCCATGGAATTTTAGGAAACGACAGTTTAAAAGCCCTTTCGACCATAATTCCCACAAAACATGAATATATGACAATTTAGAACACAGTAAAAGTTCCAATTAAACAACATATCACGTAGGCAATCAACAAAATTGACATACCTGTACGTACCGACCATATGACATTTACTACTACAGTGACCGGTGAAATGAGAACTACCAAGTGTTATCCGTACCCAATGTGCCTCAAATAACAGGTAGAAAAGCAAATTGAGGAATATCTCCGCGACGGTATTATTCGACCATTTAGATCTCCATACAACTCACCTGCATGGGTAGTACCAAAAAAATCAGATGCGTCAGGAGAGAAAACATACCGAATGGTGATAGACTATTGGAAACTAAACTCAGGAACAATAGCCGATAAATATGCAATCCCCGAAACAAATGGAGTACTTTCAGAACTCGGTCCGAATAAATTATTTACAGTACTCGATTTAAAGAGCGGTTTCCATCAGATTCCTTTAAAGGAATGAGATATGGAGAAGACAGCTTTTTCGGTGAATAATGGGAAATATGAATTCACCCGATTACCTCTCGGTCTCAAGAATGCTCCTTCTATTTTCCAAAGAGCTCTTGATGACATGTTAAGAGATCACATAGGGGAAAGATGTTATGTTTACATCGACGAAGTTGTTATATTCGGTAAAGATCAATAAAACCATTTTAAGGATACTAAAACAATTTTTGATACTTTGGAACAAGCAAATTTCAAAATTCAGCTTGACAAATGTGAATTTTTAAAAACAGAGGTAGACTTTATGGGTTTTATTATTTTGGAAAACGGCCTCAAAACAAATCCACAAAAAGTAGACGCAATTGTAAATTTTCCACCCCCACAAACGCTTAAAGATCTTCGTTCCCTTTTAGGATTTTCTGGCTATTATCGCCGTTTCATCAAAGACTATGCAAAGCTTTCAAAACCTCTAACGATCCTGTTAAGAGGGGAAGACGCACGAGTGTCCAAAAATATTTCCAAAAAAGTTAAAATCTCACTAAACAAAGAAGCAATGAACTCATTTGAAAAACTCAAACGATCACCCACAGGAAAAGACGTATTGCTGACATACCCTGACTTATCCAAAGAATCCCATTTGACAACAGATGCCTCCAACTATGCGATTGGAGTGGTACTTTCACAAAATGACAAACCAATAACCTTCATTTCTAGAACTTTATCGAAGGCCGAACAACATTACGCAGCGAACGAAAAAGAAATGCTAGCGATAATCTGGTCCCTAAATTCCTTAAGAAACTATCTTTATGGCTCCGATAAAATCAAGATTATTACTGATCACCAACCACTCACATTCACCCTTAGCAATATAAACGACTAGCAAACCCGGCCCCCTTCGCTGGGCACACTAAAATAGAATATATATGGTTTAGAACAGAAAATATATGCTTTTCATATTATTTATTTCTTTATTCTTTATTCAAGCGCTTTGGCATTAACAATATTTTTTGTTTTTCTATTTGTTTTTGAGTAAATATAAAATATAAATTGAAAATCAGGAAAAAAGAAGATTGTTTTTAAATTTCAAATCAACGCATATGATCATCCATGAATTTTTCGTTTCAATTTATATGTTTTATTAAGCATTGGAGCTTTTTTAACCATTATCCATTTATATTTTTCAAAAAAAAAAAACGAAAAAAATTTTTTTTCCACGAACACATAATTTCATTCGGATTTCACATTAAATTCTCAAATTTCGTAAGAAATTATTCACTGTTCCAAAATCCACTCCAAAAAAATTCACAAACAATTTTTACATGTTGCACTTACTTTTTCCTTATGGCATCCAAATCAGAAAGAAATATTGACACATTGTAACTCACACTGTCAATTTGACAGTTCAGTTCCGCCCCAAGCGTTAAAAAAGTAAGCGGCATTATGGCTGGTTCAAAAGAACGATGTACCCGTTGCCAGTGCTCCGAATTACAACCACGTTTTACGAAACCCATTTTCAATACTTACTTAACAATGTGCGTAAGTTTGGTTTAATTCGGTGCAAAGACACGGCGGGTCCACGTTTTGGCATATATTTCGAGACCCTAGTCATCAATAGGTATGAAAATTACCCCGTATTAAAGCACTTATCAACAGCTTTCATTTGATACCCATATTGTACATACACAACCAAAGGTTACCCGGGTCCACGTTTTGACCTATATCCCGAGACCCCAGTCACGTAGCGGCATGAAAAATACTTTGTACTAAAGTAGTCACCAACAGCTTTCATTTGATACCCATATTGTACATACACGTCCGAAGGTTACCCGGGTCCACGTTTTGACCTATATCTCGGGACCCTATCTACCAATAGGTATTCAAACTATACGGAAATCATCTTCAATACCTACTTAACAATGTGTGTAAGTTTGGTTTAATTCGGTTCAAAGACACGGCGAGTCCACGTTTTGGCAAATATTTCGAGACCCTAGTCATCAATAGGTATGAAAATTACCCCGTATTAAAGCACTTATCAACAGCTTTCATTTGATACCCATATTGTACATACACAACCAAAGGTTACCCGGGTCCACGTTTTGACCCATATCTCGAGACCCCAGTCACGTAGCGGCATGAAAAATACTTTGTACTAAAGTAGTCACCAACAGCTTTCATTTGATACCCATATTGTACATACACGTCCGAAGGTTACCCGGGTCCACGTTTTGACCTATATCTCGGGACCCTATCTACCAATAGGTATTCAAACTATACGGAAATCATCTTCAATACCTACTTAACAATGTGTGTAAGTTTGGTTTAATTCGGTTCAAAGACACGGCGAGTCCACGTTTTGGCATATATTTCGAGACCCTAGTCATCAATAGGTATGAAAATTACCCCGTATTAAAGCACTTATCAACAGCTTTCATTTGATACCCATATTGTACATATACAACCAAAGGTTACCCGGGTCCATGTTTTGACCTATATCTCGAGACCCCAGTCACAGAGCGGCATGAAAAATACTCTGGACTAAAGCATTCACCAACAGCTTCCATTTGATACCCATATTGTACATACACAACCAAAGGTTACTCGGGTCCACGTTTTGACCTATATCTCGAGACCCCAGTCACAGAGCGGCATGAAAAATACTCTGGACTAAAGCATTCACCAACAGCTTCCATTTGATACCCATATTGTACATACACATCCGAAGGTTACCCGGGTCCACGTTTTGACCTATATCTCGAGCCCTATTTCCAAAATAAAATATAATCCATGTTACTCGTGGATGATGTAGCTTTCGAATGGTGAAAGAATTTTTAAAATCGGTCCAGTAGTTTTTGAGCCTATTCGTAACAAACAAACAAACAAAGTTTTCCTCTTTATAATATTAGTATAGATAATAGTAAAATGAAGAGATGGAAAGCTCGACTAGAAAAATATAACTACGAGTTAATCTATAAACCAGGCAGCTGACGCACTCTCAAGACCACCACAAATATCTCACATTAATTCATTGACAGGCACACAGCATAGCGATGAAAGTTCCGCACATAACCTTATTCCCGCAGTAAAAGCACCAATAAACACTTTTAACCGTAGATCGTTCTTTGTATCAAAAATGATACATTTCATATTTTAGAAGCCAATAAATTCGTCCACGTTGGCAACACTTACCTCAACTTTTATGACTTTGTTTGTTCCGTTGATAGAAGCATTTTAAACTGAGTTTCAAATTTTAAAACCAAGTAGGCCGCGAGAAAAACGAAAACTTCATAATTCTACTCATTGTATCATATTTGATACATTTGAAATTTTTCATGATTTTTCGTGCGAATAGTTTTAGTTTCATCCTTGTTTTGACATTATTCGGACGTTTTTTTGTGAATAAGTGATTGTTAGTGAAGTTTGGTTCAAAAATGTCGCGTCCGCAGTATTTAACTTCAGAGGAGCTGGTGAATGAAGTTCTGGATAACAGTTCAACCGATGAATCTGAAAATGGAAATTTTTCCAATGGAGAAACTGAGGCGGAGGACTATGTGTTTGAAAATGACTCAAATGAAAGTTTTTTATCAGATATTTCTGAGAATATTGGTCTCAACTTTGATATTGATCCGTTATATACTGCAAAAGATGGTACCATATGGAATTCAGAGCCATACACCATCGGTCGTTCAAGGGCGTAAAACGTCATTAGTTTGAGACCAGGTTACTAACTGTGCTTTTTTATATTACGATTTTTCAATTTACATACTGACTTACTTCTTTTAGGAGTAACAAGAAACGCATCTAGCCGAGTTGGAAACATCCGAGATTCCATGCTATTATTTTTCCCTACATCGATTACGAAAATAATAATTGAAAATTCGAATAAGTATGGGAAAGAATTGCATGGAGATAAACATTTAGAAATTGATGAAGATCTACTTCTGGGTTTTCTGGCTGTTTTGATATTGGCTGGTGTATATAAGTACGTTAATACATATATTCAAAAACTAAAATATCATAAATAAAAAATTGTTTTTTTGGAATACTTATATAGATCTAAAAATGAAACTTTGCTTGATTTATTTCGATACTACATATGGGCGACCTATATTTCGCACAATTATGACCGAAAAAACATTTTTATATAACAGGTATTGAAAGTAATACGCTTTGATGACGTACTTAGTCGACGAGAGAGAAGAAGTGAAGATAAATTTGCACCAATTCGCGATCTTTGGGAACGCTGGGTAAAACTACTCCCTACTTTCTATAATCCTCATGATTGCATCACAGTAGACGAACAATTATTGGGTTTTCACGGCCGCAGTAAGTTTCGCCAGTACATTCCGTCGAAACCCGAGGAGTACGGTATAAAGTTTTGGTTGGCCGTTGATTCCGAAACATGTTATGTTTGGAAAATACAGACTTATTTGGGAAAAGGAATTACTGGAGTTCCAGAGCGCAACCAAGGCGAGTGGGTCGTACTTGATTTAGTGGAAGGATTGAAAGGTCCCAACGTTACCATGGACAACTTTTTCTCGTCGCATAATTTGGGTCAAAAACTTTTAAAACGAAATCTAGCAATGGTTGGAACATTCCTCCAAAGTTACTTCAGTGCAAAAACATTCCTAGATTTAATTCAACTTTTGCATTTACTCCGGACACTACTCTTGTTTCGTATATGAGCCATAAAAACAAATGCACAATTGTTATGAGCACAATGCTCCACGACGTGAATGTTCTAGGTAACTCAAAAAAATTTCCAGAATTAATTTCCTTTTATAACTGGACGAAAGGAGGAATTGATACGGTGGACAAAATGTTAACCTGTTACAGTTGCAAGCGAAAAAACAATCGTTGGACTATGGCAGTTTTTTCCAATATGATTGACATCTCAGCATTATTATATATATTATATACAATGAAATAGATCCAAACTGGAAGTCTACAAGGAAGCACACAAAACGCAAGTGTTTTCTTCATGAACTTGCCATTTCATTAGCTAAACCTTATGTTGAAAAACAATCCCAACGTACTCAAAATGGCATGCTTTCGTCGATTTTCTTTACTGGCGTCGTCAACAGTGCAGACGAGAACGAAGCTGGATCATCAAAAAAGGCTAAAATGGAAAGTTTGGAAAAAAAGAATCGAGCAAGATGTTGTATGTGTTATAGTTCCGGAGAAAATAAAAACAAATGGACCTCTTTATATTGCAGCAAATGCAAAAAACCTTATTGTAAAGACAAGCATATGGAAAATATTTGTACAAAATGCGTCAATAAAGTTTAATTTTATAACTATCTCAAAATCTAGTTAAAACACATTGGTTTGTTTCATTTTTAATAATAATTCGGTATGTATCAAAAAAGATGCACGGTATAGAATTGTGAAGTTTTTTGTAGGGCTGATCTACGGTTAAGAATCAAATTTGGCTCTTAAGTGGCGAGAAAATAGCTATCAATTTAAGATTCCATATTCAGCATCACTACACTGGCGAAAATCTAATTTCCATTTTCAAACGATACTTAAATCCTTCAGTAATAAATGGCATTTTTAGATCGGAACCAGTCATGGGGAAAATCCAACAAATTAACCCACTACTTTTTTCTAAATTTAAAATACGTTTTACTCAGACTCAAGTAGAAGATTTGCCAGAGGAAGATAAACAAGAAATATAAATTTGAAAAGAACACAAACGTGCGCATAGAAATCCTCAAAAAAAATATTCAAATATTACAGAAATTTTACTTCCCAAAAATGAATTCAAAAATAGAAAATATAGTTAAACAATGTAAAATTTGTAAGGAAAGCAAATATGACCGACACCCCAATAAACCACAATTACTCGAAACACACATTCCGCAATATCCTGGAGAAATAGTTCATATCCTATGAAAACATATTCACCAGCCGATGTTAGTTACGTAAGAATTAATAAAAGATTGACAAGGCAAGACAAATCAAGTGTAGTTATTATTGAAAAATGACGAACAGTACACAAAAGCAACATTAAGACATAACAAATTTTATATATATCTTTTTAGATTACTTCTACCACTAGTCTGTGGCGAATTTAGGATAATTGACTATACTAACTCGCAATGGAGGATGGTTCCATGTGTAGATGTCCACGCAAGTGGGGAAAGTTACTGATCGCCATTCACTTGGGAGTGGCCAGGACGATTCTTCTACATATGGTTCAAGCAGCTCACAACGTCCGGGATTAGCCCACGTATCCTCTGGTTAGCTTCCGAACACCCGTTCGGGAGTGAGCTAAAGTGAGAAGGCGAAGCATCCCAGCATAGCTGGTTGTGCGCTGGGTTTGGGACCCGCCACTTAAAAAGCCCCCCCAATGAAAACAGCAACAAAGCCTCGGATGAGAACTTCCAACAATGATGACGACCCCTGCAAACGAAATAAGGAATACGATTTGAGGGCATGCACCTGGAATGTCCGGTCCCTTAATGGGGAAGGTGCCTCTGCCCGGCTGGTTGATGTCCTCGTGAGAGTAAAGGCTGACATCACTGCCATCCAAGAGGTGCGATGGACGGGGCAAGGTAAGAAAAACATAGGACCTTGCGACGTCTACTACAGCTGCCATGTAAAGGAGCGCAAATTCGGTGTCGGATTTGTTGTGGGAGAGAGACTTCGTCGCCAAGTACTGTCGTTCACTCCGGTGGACGAGCGTCTCGCAACAATCCGCATCAAAGCGCGATTTTTCAACATTTCGCTAATTTGCGCCCACGCCCCGACGGAAGAGAAGGACGATGCGACCAAGGACTCTTTCTATGAGCGCTTGGAACGTTCCTATGAGCGCTGCCCCCGCCACGACATAAAAATCGTGCTTGGCGACTTCAACGCCAGGGTGGGCAAGGAGGGAATTTTTGGTCCCACAGTCGGAAAATTCAGCCTGCACAACGAAACATCCGGTAACGGACAGAGGCTGATCGACTTCGCCGGGGCCCGAAACATAGTAGTCTGTAGCACCAGATTCCAGCATAAGAAGATTCACCAAGCTACCTGGCTGTCTCCAGATCGAAAAACGCGAAACCAGATCGATCATGTTGTGATAGATGGAAGACACGCTTCTAGTGTATTAGATGTACGTACGATCCGAGGACCCAATATCGACTCGGATCATTACCTTGTTGCAGCCAAACTGCGCACACGCCTCTGTGCAGCAAAAAACGTACATCTACCTACGCAAAGAATGTTCGACATCGAAAAGCTGCAATCACAACAGACAGCCAGAAGATTCGCCACTCGACTCTCACTCCTGCTCTCGGAGAGCACTGCCCAACACACCGGCATGCACGAGCAATGGAGCAACATTTCTCGTTCCCTACGTACCGCCGCTGAAGAAGAAATCGGATTCCGGCGAGCCCGAAAAAACAATTGGTACGACGAGGAATGTCATGCTGCCGCTGAAAGAAAAGATGCCGCCTATAGAGCCACGCTGCGATCGGGCCCAACGCGAGCCATGTGGGATCGCTACAGAGAGCTAAAAAAGGAAGAGAGACGTATTATCCGACAGAAGAAACGAGAGGCCGAAATACGTGAGTGCGAGGAGCTTGAGATGCTGGCCAATAGGAACAACGCCCGAAAATTTTACCAGAAAGTTCGGCGGCTTACAGAAGGTTTTAAGACCGGGGCGTTGTCCTGTAAGAACAAAGACGGCGATCTGGTGACTGACGTACAGAGCAATCTTAAATTATGGAGGGAACACTTCTCGAACCTGTTAAACGGTGACAGCTGCGCATGTCACAGCAAATGTGAAGATCCCGATACCCCAATCGTTGACGACGGAGTTGTCGTTCCGTTACCCGACCATGACGAGGTGAGAATAGCAATATCACGGCTAAAGAACAACAAAGCCGCGGGCGCCGACGGACTGCCGGCTGAGCTATTCAAACATGGCGGCGAGGAGCTGGTAAGGTGCATGCATCAGCTCCTATGCAGAATATGGTCGGATGAAAGCATGCCTGCCGATTGGAATTTAAGTGTGCTCTGCCCAATCCATAAGAAGGGTGATCCTGCAATCTGTGCCAATTACCGCGGGATTAGTCTTCTAAATATCGCCTATAAGGTTCTAGCGATCGTATTGTGTGAAAGGCTGAAGCACACCGTCAACCAACTGATTGGACCTTATCAGTGTGGCTTCAGACCTAGAAAGTCTACTATCGACCAACTATTCACAATACGCCAAATCTTGGAAAAGACCCATGAAAGGAGAATCGACACACACCATCTTTTCGTCGACTTCAAAGCTGCATTCGACAGTACGGAAAGGAGTTACCTGTATGCCGCTATGTCTGAATTTGGTATCCCCGCAAAACTAATACGGCTATGTAAGATGACGTTGCTCAACACCAGCAGCGCCGTCAGAATTGGGAAGGACCTCTCCGAGCCGTTTAATACCAAACGAGGTTTCAGACAGGGTGACTCGCTGTCGTGTGACTTCTTTAACCTGATGTTGGAGAGCATCGTACGAGCCGCAGAACTTAATCGCTCAGGCACAATTTTTTATAAGAGCGTACAATTGCTGGCGTATGCCGATGATATTGACATCATCGGCCTTAACAACCGCGCTGTTAGTTCTGCCTTCTCCAAACTGGATAAAGAGGCAAAGCGAATGGGTTTGGTGGTGAACGAGGACAAAACGAAGTACCTCCTGTCTTCAAACAAACAGTCGGCGCACTCGCGTATCGGCACCCACGTCACTGTTGACAGTTATAATTTTGAGGTTGTAAAAGACTTCGTTTATTTAGGAACCAGCATTAACACCGATAACAATGTCAGCCTAGAAATCCAACGTAGAATCTCTCTTGCCAACAAGTGCTACTTTGGACTAAGCAGGCAATTGAGCAGTAAAGTCCTCTCTCGACGAACAAAATTAACACTCTACAAGACTCTCATCATGCCCGTCCTAACGTATGGCGCAGAAGCTTGGACGATGACAACATCCGATGAAGCGACGCTTGGAGTGTTCGAGAGAAAGATTCTGCGTAAGATTTTTGGACCTTTGCACGTTGGCAACGGCGAATATCGCAGACGATGGAACGATGAGCTGTATGAGCTTTACGACGACATAGGCATAGCGCAGCGAATAAAGATCCAGCGGCTTCGTTGGCTGGGTCATGTCGTCCGAATGGATACAAACGCTCCGGCTTTGAAAGTATTCGATGCGGTACCAGCTGGTGGTAGCAGAGGAAGAGGAAGGCCTCCTCTGCGTTGGAAAGATCAGGTGGAGAAGGACTTGGCTTCACTTGGTGTGTCCAATTTGGCCGGTTAGCACGAGAAAGAAACGACTGGCGCGCTTTGTTAATCTCGGCCAAAATCGCGTAAGCGGTTATCGCGCCAATTAAGAAGAAGAACTCGCAATAAGCGACTTTTAATACAGGATGGATAAAAATTCAATCCGGAATTTATCGAATTATTTATACAATTGACACAAATGAATACCAAAGGACATTGGTCAATCTTAACAATAGCATAAGACATAAATTTTTTTTTTTTTTTTTTTTTTTTTTATTGACAATTGTATTTATAGTTAACTATAAAATACAAAAAAAGCTTATAGCTATGGCTACTGCGGCCTTAAGCTAATATACTGGGTGTGTATATATGTGTATGTAGGGTGTTAGCTAAATTTCATTTAAGATATTACAATATTTTAAATAGTTTATAAGTTTAATAATGTTCTCTGTAGAATTGTTTAAAAGTAGATCAGTAGGTTTTGTGTTGTTTAGTGATTTTCTGTGGTTTGTAAAATGTGTGCAGTCGTCTAGGATGTGTTTGATGTTTGGAGCTGAGGTATTGCAGTATTTGCAGATATTTAGGTCTTTTTTTATTAAATATTCGTGTGTTAGTCGTGTGTGCCCAAGTCGTAGTCTAATTATTTTTGTTATTTCGCTTCTAGTTATGTTAGTATTATGTGTAAATGTGTGTTCATTGATCGCTTGCTTCTTTGGGTTAACAAATTTGTACCAGCTTGTTGTTTGTTCGAATGTGGAGTGTTGTGTATTTTTGAATATTTTTGTTATATGCTTTTTAATATCTGTGTGTAGGAGGTTCAGAGACATAGTTAGGGGGCGGTTTTGTGCTTCTTTTGCTGCTAAATCTGCTAGTTCGTTGCCCTTGATTTTAGCGTGTCCTGGTATCCATATGAGTTCGATTTTATTTTTGAATTTTAGTAAGCAGTTTCTTATGTAGTCTGTATAATAATTATTATTGTTTATATTTTTGACCATTTCTAATGAGGCTAAGGAATCGGAACAAATTGCAAATTTTCCAGGTGTTTGGTTAGCATATTGTACTGTTCAAATATGGCTATCGTTTCTGCAGCAAAATTTGTGCTGTAATAAGGTAAAACCTTGCTAATTAATATTCTGTCATTGTATATAACGCTGAAGCTTGTTTGGTTTGCGCTTTTTGAACCGTCTGTGAAGATTAGTTTGAACTTTTTTTTTTATAAGTTTGTTGGTTAATTCTGAGAAGAGTTTTTGGAATATTGTTGAAGGCGTATTTTCTTTTTTCCAATGGTGGAGTGATGTATCTATGGCATTGAAAGGTAGTTGCCATCCAGGAAATCGGGTGATGGTCTTAGGTTTATAATTGATGGGAATATCTAATTCCAGAGATTTTTCTATTATGCGTGTGAGTGTTGATTGAATTTTGTGTTTTCGTTTAGAAATTATTATTTTGTGTGTAAGTTTTGAAAGTGTTGACTGGTCATTAACGATTAGGTTTTTGCAAAGTTTTGTTGTGGCAAACTCCCTCATTTGTGTTAACGGAGGTATGCCGAACGTCATGTTGCGAATCGGTGTAGTACGGTATGCGCCTAAGGCGGTTCGTATAGCAGAGTTTAGTAATGAGTTGAGTTTGTTTATATTTGACTTAGGTGTGTAGCCAAAAAGGTATAATCCATAGTAAATTTTTGATACAATTAAAGATTTGGTAGCGGCAATGATTGAACTAGTGTTAGCATTCAGTTTTGGGCTTGAAAGGCATTTTATTATGTTCAAACGTTTATTTAATGAGTTGACAAGTTTTGAAATGTGGGCTTCCCATCTATATCTTTTATTAAATTCAATACCTAATATTTTTAAGTTTTCGGCGTTGTTTATTGTAAAGTTGTTGCATGTGATATTTGGATGACAGTGTTTTTTCCTGCATATGTGTATGTGTTTACTTTTTTCTGTTGAGAGGCTTGCACCTGAGTAATTGCACCAGTTCAAAATATCGTTGTGAATGTCGTTGAGATCTATGTTTGTATTTTCATGTTTATTCATTTTTTTTTATGAGAGTGAAATCGTCTGCGTAAACCAGAAAGTCTATTTCTTTGTGTAATGATAAAATGTTGCTGAGTTTGTGGTATGCTATAAGAAATAGTATGACTGAAATTGGGGATCCTTGGGGTATCCCATTCTGTAGTGGATATGTTTCGGAGAAGTGAGAATCTATTCTTATTTTAATTTTTCTGTTTGTCATAAAGTTTTTGATATAGTTTAATATTTTAGGACCTATTTTCCATTCTAAGAGCTGGTCTAGAATGGTGTGTACTCCGATTTTGTCAAATGCTTTAGTAAAGTCGAGTGAGATGATTGACAAATGCTTTTTTTGGGATAGGGAGGACGTGATCTGATGGTCTAGATATACTAGATAATCAGACACTGATTTACCCTTTCTAAATCCAATTTGCTGGCTATGTAGTAGTTTGTTGCAGGTAACAAACCACCATAGCCGATTAGCTAATACTTTGTCTAATAATTTTGCGCAGACCGGATTCAAGGATATTGGACGGTAGGATTTGATGGAGGATTTATCTTGGTTTGGTTTATGTATGGGGAGGACGAGACTGCTTTTGTACATTTGAGGAATTTGATTGTTTAAAATGTTGTTATAAAGACAAAGTAAACGGGTTTTCATGGCCGCCGGTAAGTTTTTTATCATGGGGTAAGAAATTCTATCAGTACCTGGGGTGCGACCCTTAAGTTTTGACAAAGCTATAGAGAGTTCTATTGGAGTTATATCGCTTTCTATTTGAAGCGCAGTTTTGCTTGGGGTTAAGCTGTTAATTGGTGTTAAGGAGGAGTATTTGTGGTCTAAAAATGATCGTGTAAAGTTGGTGTCGCTGGCTTCATTTGACCAGTATTTTCCAAATGAGTTGGCTATTGTAAGTTTATTGGTTGTGGTAGTTTGGATTGGATCTTGTAGGGCTATACTGTGTATCGGAAGGTATGGTTTTAAGCCGCATAATCGACGTATAGTGTGCCATAACTGTCCAGTGGGTGTATGGGGGTGAATGTGGCTTGTAAACTTATGCATTGCCTTGTTTTTGGATAATTTAAGTTCCCTTTTAAATAGAGCATTTGCTCTTTTGTAGTTTATTATGTTTTCAGTTGTTATGTGTCTTTTTACTTTATTCCAAAAGCGATTTCTATCTTTCTTCAATCTTTCGAGTTCTTTGTTCCACCAAGGTGTACATTTTTTCGTATTGTAATTCGTTTGAGGGATTGCTTCATTTGCGCTTTGGAGTATGATTTTGTGTAGCATGGCCGCTTCTTTATTTGTATTATTGCTGTGTGGTTTAGCTTGACATAGTATATTCGCTAGGGTGCTGAATTTTTCCCAATTAGCTTTATTAAGGTTAAACCTGGGTCTGACATTTATTGTAGTGTTTGATTGGTTGTTAAAGATGGTTGTGGTTATTGGGAAGTGGTCGCTGCCAAAAAGGCAGGATTCTACTTGCCAATTACTTTGCAGGGCTATGGAAGGTGAAGCTATGGTTAAATCCACATGAGTGAATGTATGGTGTGTTGTAAAGTGGGTTGGTGAGCCATCGTTCAAAAGAATTAGTCTTGATTGACTAACGAATTTAAAGAGCTTATTACCTCTGCTGTTGCTTTTGGGGGATCCCCAGTTTGGATGCCAACTATTAAAGTCACCGGTAATTAAAATTGGTGGTTGCAAGCTGTCAAATATATCTTGAAGGTTTTTGGTATTGAAGTTTTTGTTTGGTGAAAGGTAGATGGAACTAGTTGTAAATTTGAGTACGGACTGTATTTGTATACTAACTATATCAAAAGTGTTAGTAGTGCGGTTTATTATTTTATGCTGTATGGATTTATGTATAAGAATAGCAGATCCTCCAAATGAGTTACATGGGTTTGTGGATGTGTATATATTATAATTAATAGGCGTTGGCATTGGTATCGAGTTTTGGATGTGTGTCTCTTGCAGGGTAATTACGTGTGGTCTGGTTTGTGTTAGTAATATTTGTAGTTCGTTGTAGTTATTTTGGTATCCTCGTATATTCCATTGTATGATTTTTAGTGAGGGCGTCATATATCAGTAGAATAGATAAGTGTTCGTGTTTTTGTTTTGAATTAACTAAATTAAGATTTAATAAGTATTTATATAAGGTGTAAGTAAGTTAAGAATAAGTATGTATAAGTATATATAATTCTGTTTTTAGGAATATTAGGATAATTAACGTTTTGGCTAGTTGTAGTGTTAGTTGGGTTACTTTTTTTTGTTAAGTTTTTTTATCTGTGATTGTAGTCGTTTCGATGTATTGTGGATTCTAAGCTGTCATCTGTCTCTGATTCGCTCATTACATCTGAATATTGCATGATTTTTTTTTTCATGCTATTTTCAGTGAGAGAATTGGTAGTTGGTGTGGTTGGCTTTGTTGGTGGTTTTGTTGGCTGTACTGCGAGTGGGTGATTAAAGTGTGGTGAGTTTTGATGTTCTGATTGTGAGTTGAGTGTTGTTTGTTTAGAAGTATGTTGACTGGTGACTTCTGCAAATGTATAGTTGTTGTGTGGATGTCGTTCTTTGTAAATAGCTCGTGCAGTTTTGTTGTCGACTTGTGCGGTGATCTTAATTGTTTGGATTTCTTTCTCGCGTATAAATATGGGACATTTTTTGCCGAGAGTGGTGTGATTAGTACATGTTAGTCCGTTCGCATCGCAATTGCCGCATTTCGTAGGATTATTACATTTCTCTTGGTTTTCGTCGTTAATATGGTAATTGCTTGCACAGTTATGGCAGGACTTTGGACTTTTGCAGAATTTTGCTACGTGATTAAATTTAAAACAATTTTTGCATCGCATTGGAGGGGGGATGTACGGGCGAACTGTTGTTTTAATATAACCGATGTGTATTTTCGTTGGCAATGTTGTTGTGGCAAATGTTAGTATAATTAATCCTGTTTCAATCAGGTCATTGTTCACTTTTTTGAGTATTTTTTTCACCTCGCATACATTTTGGGGTTTTAGTTCATCGAGGATTTCACTTTCGGGTATTGATCTTAGTTCGTTACAATATATTACGCCTTTCGAATAATTAAGTGTCTTGTGTGGTGTAATCTCAACTATGATTGTGTTTGAAAGCGCTGTTAGTGTCGTTAATTTGTTCGCTTGTGAGCCGTTTTTGGTTTTGATCAAAATTTGGCCGCTAATAATTTTTTTGCAATATTCAACTTCGCCGCAAGTTGAGTTGATTGCTTTTTGAATCAAAAAAAGTGAAACATTCTTTAAATTGTCTGAGTTATTGGGACTGGACATGAGTAGGTATACCGGTTCGTTCGATGTACTATAAAGTTTGATTGCTTTGTTTTGTCCCATTTGAGTGCAGGTAAATTGGGAGGTAAATTTACTTTATTGTCCGGTGGCTTATTCATTTTGAGTGAGGGATAAGAAGGTAATTCCTATTACACAAATTGAAAATTCACTTGTTCAATGTTATTAGTATTATATATGTAGCAAAACACGTGTGTCGACTCCAGGGTCCAGGAATGGAAAGAAAGTTTATTTCATATCTTAATGTTAGAATAGTAAAAAGTAATGTAAGGTAATAATCAGCTGTTTGACATAGTTGCATTTAGAAATCTAACGCCGACAAAATGACAAGTGGTTGCCACAATACTCCCCTCCTAGATGCTTTCCGGAGTAGCGATGAAGGCAGGCTTCAAGCGATCAATTGAAACCTTAACCTCGCTATTGTTTAATTCTATAAGAAAATACTTAGGAAGTCGTTGAATAACTTTGTATGGCCCTTTGTATGGAGGTGATAGCGATGGTCGTATTTGATCGTCGCGAATGAAAACTTGCTCGCATGTTTTTAATCCAGAGTGAACAAACACTTTTTGCTTTGAATGCCAAGCTGTGTCGACAGGACGCAGTTCTCTCATACAATTACGAAGTTGCTTGACCATATCCGTTTCGCTGCTTACTGGAGTGGTATCTGTGAAGAACTCGGAAGGAAGCCTTAGATTTTCGCCATATACAAGATCCGCCGGAGTTGCACCCAAGTCGTTTTTGTATGTACATCGTAAACCTAATAAAATGAGAGGTAAATACGAAGTCCACTGGCTAGCGTTGTGGCAGAGGATTGCTGTTTTGAGAGTACGGTGCCACCTTTCCACGATCCCGTTTGTTTGTGGATGATACGATGTTGTACGAAAATGGCGAGTGCCTAGTAACTGCAACAATTGTTCAAATAAAGCGCTCTCAAATTGACGGCCTAAATCTGATGTGATAGTTGCTGGCACACCAAAACGTGAGATCCAGCCATTCAACAACGCCTTGGAAACAGTCGGCGCAGTAATGTCTGGTAAAGGTAAGGCTTCAGGCCAGCGAGTGAATCTGTTCACAATGGTGAGGCAATAACGATTTCCTTCTAACGGTGGGAACGGCCCCACTAAGTCGATATGCAAATGCGCAAAACGTTGACTGGGACATCTCCTTCGCTGTAGCAAACTTTTGTTGTGACGAATGGTTTTGTTCCGCTGGCACTGCAGACAGCTCCGAGCGTAATTTCTGCTATCTCGCTGAACACCAGGCCATACAAAGCGCTCTGTGACTAGTCGAGTAGTTCCTCTTATACCTGGGTGTGACAAATTGTGAGTTGACCGTAAAAACGCTTGTCTAAACTTTTTAGTGATAAATGGTCGCATATGGCCAGTTGAAATGTCGCAGTATAAGCCCCTAGAACTACAAGGTAGAACAAAACTTTTGAGCTTAAGAGAGTGTTTAATGTTACCATTTAATAAGCTACGTAGCTCATCATCTTTCGATTGATCCTCCGCCAAATCGTCGTAATTTATTGGTTCGACCGTGAGGGATTGTATGCGCGAAAGCAAATCAGCCACCACGTTATCTTCACCGCAAACATGACGAATATCGGTAGTGATTTGCACAATGAAGTCAAGTTGACGAATTTGACGATCGGAAGCTTTGTCTAGCCTTTGCTGGAATGCATAAATCAAAGGCTTGTGGTCCGTGTAAATATGGCAACGTCGACCTTCGACCATGTACCTAAAATGCCGTAATGCTAGGTATACAGCAGTAAGCTCTCTGTCATACGTGCTATATCTACTTTCAGCGGTGGTAAATCTGCGCGAAAAAAACCCTAATGGCTGCAGCGTTCCATTTACGACTTGATTTAATACAGCACCAGCAGCAAAGTTGGAGGCGTCTACCCAAAGAGAAAGCTCGGCATCGTGCAATGGATGAGCGAGAAGTGTGCAATTTGATAGCTGTTCTTTGCACGCATTAAAACAATTAATCGTTTCCGCTGACCATGTAAGTGGTGTTGTATCGTTTCGACGGTTGCCGCGAACCATGTTAAATAGAGGGCCTTGAATTTCCAAAGCGTTTGGTAGGAAGCGGCGATAAAAATTAAGCATTGCCAAGAATCTTTTTAATTCTTTGACAACGATTGGCTGTTTAAACTTTCGTAATGCCTCAACTCGCGTTGGCAGCGGCCGTATACCGTCTTTGTTGATGGAGTGTCCCAAAAATTGCAGCTCCGAAACGCCAAATTCCGATTTGCTAACGTTAATAGTAAGGTGGTTATTTCTCAGCCGCTGAAGAACTTGACGAAGGTGGTTTCCATGCTCTTCTACTGAGGCCGATGCGATGCAAACATCATCCAGATAAACAAAGACGAAGTTTAAGCCGTAAAGAACTTCGTTTATGAGCCTTTGGAATGTTTGCGCAGCATTCCTCAGGCCGAAAGTCATATGCGTAAACTCAAAGAGCCCGAAGGGAGTCGTTATCGCTGTTTTGCCTATGTCGTCCTCACTTATCCGCACCTGGTGAAAAGCTTTTTTTAAATCGATTTTAGAAAAAATGCATTTGCCGGCCAAAATATTCGAAAAATCCTGTAGGAAGGGCAGCGGGTATCGATCGGGAATCGTTATCGCGTGTAAGGCCCGATAATCACCACATGGCCTCCACGTACCATCTGACTTACGCACCATATGCAAAGGGCTCGCCCAGTTACTGCTGGAGGGGCGACAAATTCCCAGTTTTAGTAGTGCGTCAAACTCAGCTTTAGCAGCTGACAATTTCTCGGGCGAAAGGCGTCGCGGTCGTGCGTAGACAGGTTGCCCGGTAGTGATTATTCGATGTTCTATGGTCGATTTTGTTGTTGCAGTTAGAGGAAGTGAGCGGGTTATATCTCTGTACTCTTCGATAATGTTTGAGAAACAAATGTCCGGGTTGAAAGTTTTAATGCTGGATGTGCAAACGCTGTCAATTTCGCAAATCGACCTTAACTCTGTTTTGCGATCGAGCAGACACCGTTTTTTTAGATCGACTAATAGTTCGAAATGAGCTAAAAAATCAGCCCCAATAATCGCTTGGGAAACGTCAGCAATAAGAAAATTCCATAAAAATTCGCGTCGTAGGTTAAGATTAAGTTTGAGAATGGCCTCGCCAAATACTGAGATAGGCGAGCCATTTGCGGCAAACAATTTTGTACCGTTTGGTGAGGCTCGAGCTGCGTTAGCGCACTTTGGTATAACTGAGACGTCAGCACCGGTATCTATTAAAAAATGCATATTTGCTGACGTATCATATATGCGCAACCGGTGTGTTTTTGCGGCTTCAGACTGCTTGCCTAAATCTGAAACCGCGGCAGCCGAGCGGACCTATAATGATTTTTTCGTCGATGAAAAATTGCATGGCTCTCGGCACTTAGTTGCCTTCTCGCCAAATTTACTGTGATACCAACACACAATTTTATTTGCTTTACTTGAATCTGTATAGGGCCCACGTGACCTAGACCTTGAGCGTGGACGAAAGCGATGCTCCTTGCTACTTAAAAGACTTTGTACCTGTTTCGCTAGTTCCGCTATCTCAAGTTTGAGGTTAGAAACCTCATTAACTGCAGATACCTCGTGTAACTGACTATCTCGCATTCCAATGGTTTCAATAATGGAGTCAGCGATCTTAATTTTTTCTGTAATAACAACGTTCGTGGCAATAATTGCAGCTTGAACATAAGGAGGAAGTCTGCTCACCCATAAATCATGCAAAACGCTGTCGCTCAACGTTGTTCCAGCTGCTTGCTTCATAATATTGAACAGCTCACTGGGGCGCCGGTCGCCCAGAACCATATCTTTAAGCACTCGCTGAAGTCGTCGTTGTTGACTGTCGGAAAAATGTTCGATAAGTTTTTCTTGAATGTATTTATATTTTGCGTTCGCCGGTTGACCATCTATTATGGGACGAAGCTCCATTAATTTGGTAGGTGGAACGCTAGCAAGAACGATGTTGAATTTTCTTGCATCGTTGGTAACAGAAGAAGCGTCGAACCAAAAATCAAAGGAATAAAAATAAGCCTCAATGTTGTCTTCGGTCATCGTTGGTAATGGCAATCGAGGAGTAGAGCCTGGAACATCCAAAGAATATGCGTCTGAGGACCGGCCGGCAGAAACTATATGGCTATCGTTTAGCGACATTAATTTTTTTTCTCGTCCGGGTCACCAATTGTAGCAAAACACGTGTGTCGACTCCAGGGTCCAGGAATGGAAAGAAAGTTTATTTCATATCTTAATGTTAGAATAGTAAAAAGTAATGTAAGGTAATAATCAGCTGTTTGACATAGTTGCATTTAGAAATCTAACGCCGACAAAATGACAAGTGGTTGCCACATATATATATAATATATATATATATACAAAATATGTATATTTAAAGTTTGTTAATGCACTAGTTGTTAAATTAATTATCACTATTATTGTTTTTTTTTTTTTGTTTTGACTATAAGACTTTGCGCGTTTTGCTTTAATATCGATTTTCGCGAAAATACGTTCGTATGCTTGGGGCAGTAGTTTGCGACTGAAGACATAAAATTATTGCTACCAATCCCTTACTCCCCTTCCTAAATAACGAAGTAACACAAATACAAAATTTCATAAATAGATTACAACCTAGAAAACCAAAGGTTAATAAAAGATAATTAAATGCTCTAGGATCTGCTTGGAAATGGCTGGCAGGAAGTCCAGACCATGAAGACTTTAAAATATTATAAAATCATATAAATAATGTCCTCGAAAATAATGACAGGCAAGTAATTATAAATAAGTTAATGAATGAAAGAATTAATAATATTGTATTACAGAGATTTCAAACAAAATATTTGCACTATTGAAAAATCATGATAGCATTCAACATGATGTTGCTGTAAGTATAAGATACCAATTCGAATTAATAAAAGAAGAAATTGTTAATATAAATTATGCAATTCATTGGGCCAAAGTTGGCATACCAAACTCATATATTTTTCTAATATTGAAATGAGAATAATAAAAGAAATTTTTGAAAAAGATGAAATTCCTTTTAGTAATGTTGAAGAATCTTTTGAATTTGCAAATGTGAAAATAGCTTCAAATAACTCAATGATTTTACATATAATTGATATCCCATTAACTAATGTAAATTTATGTGAGTCTCTATCAATTAGAGCACTTAAAAAGGGAAATAAAGTATTTAAATTAAATTTTGAGAAAATTTTAGTATGTAAAGATAGGATTTTCGGCATGAAAAATAATTGTGTAAAGCATAATGAAATTAAAATTTGTACAAAAAAAAATATATTTGTTAAGATCAGTAACTCCTCCTGTATTCCGCATTTACTCAAAAGCCATCAACCTACTTGCATTTTAATAAACAACCAGGACATTCCAACAGTCGAAGAAATTTTCGCCGATCTCATACTTCTCAACCAATACGGAGGAATAGTTCACATAGACCAGGCAGACGTCAATCTATCCGGCTCATTTGCTTTACAATACCACAATTCTACAATTACAATAGACAACCAAACATATTTAACCTTCGAAGTATCAGGCAGCAAACCCCTTCCTGCCGTATTACAATCAAGCGCGATAGAAACAGTGGAAGAAGAAATATTAAGCCTTGAAATGATGAACTTCACTTGATGAAAGAACTGCACTTGAAAAACATAAAAAATCTTCAGAATTTCCAAAGCAAAGGACTAACAGCATTTTTGGCAAATTTGTAATATCTAGTACCATTCTAATCATAATGGCTATTTTGGCTATCAGGCTAAAGCTAAAGAAGAAATCAAAATTAACCGACAAGTACATTCTTAACATCGAAAACAATATTTCGTTGTAAGAAGTAATTCTGGAGCATCACGAGCAACCTGAACCGCTTCCACGGATTGACCAATCAATCCACCACCATGTGCAGACAAACGAGAACGTTCGTTTTTAAACGCGGAGGAGTTAACACCAGTGGAATTCAAATTTAATTTATTACTTTCCCATAGAATTCGAGTGAACTCGATACTAACAAAATTGAAAGCAGACATTAGCTCAGCATAAAATAATAAAGCGTGCCGGAAAGGTAAACAAAGCATTTATGTAATGAGCAATGGGAATGCAAACATAACATTTATCATATTTACTAATACGTTTAATTAGGTAAATAAGTTGTAATAAGAAATCAGTTTGAAGTTGGAAGTGTAATAAAGAGCTAAAAGCTCTGACCTTTTTTTTTAATGAAATTATTTTCAAATATTTCATCACGTAGAAACAATTGCAGAAAAGTAGTTGAAAATTTTTTATTTTGCAAAAAAAAAAATGCGAAATTTTTTCGAAACTCAATATTTCAAAAAGTGTATTTTTTTTATTTTCATGAAGTCGCTCGTGTAAGTCATGATGATAATTTTCAACCCAGTATCATTAAGATCGGTTCATTTTTGACTAAGTTATGAGCATTTAAAAAAAAAATTCTTATATAATTAAAAAAAATCGATTTTGAGCCGAAAAACAAAATTGCTTGAAACAAATTTTTTTCGGGCGAACAAAAAAATACGTGTCTCATTATTTTGACCGCAGAGCAACATAAGTATTTGAGTGACATCGAAATCGAAGAACATGTCCCGAGCTAGAATTGAAACCGGGCTAGAATTGAAATGGAGAGCACCTATATTAGAAAAATAGTTTTTTAATTGCTCATAACTTAGTCAAAAATGAACCGATTTTAATGATTCTAGCTTCAAAATGATCGTCGTTACTTACACAAGCGGCTTCATGTAGAAACAATTGCAAAAAAGAATTTGAAAATTTTTTATTTTGCAAAAAACAAAAAGTGCGAAACAGGTTTTTTACTCAAAAATTCATTACTCAAAACAACTCATTTTAGCTACTGGACATTCAGCTCAATTGAAGTTTAAGGTTAAAATGTATTAAGAGAAACACGTCTGTTCAATTTTAAAGGAAGAATGCAAGTGACGTTTGCTGCTAAGAATGCTGTAATCATACATTACATCTTCCCCTTTTTATTTCTAAAATCTAATGATTGGTAACAATCAATTGGTTTTGCACGGCGTTCGCTCCTGCGTAAGGAATCAGATATCGCTAATTGATTGTCACCACTTATAATTACATCTTCATGTTTTTCGATTTCTTTGTTTTTATAAAAATCATCCTGAATACAACTTTCAGAATCATGCTGAGATCTCACATTTTCCTTTAAATTTACAAATTTTTTTGAAGTTTTCTTTTTTCGTATTTGGTTTACATGAATATAACGAATATGATTATTTACTCTTATTAAGTACCTTAAGTTAGATATCTTTTTTTCAATGACAGCAGGTATCCATTTAACAAATTCTTTGAAATGGTTTAAATAATATACTATTTCCCCTACTTTATAATCATGATTTGATCTTTTTACTTTGGATTGTGTATTATTCTTATTTGATTTACAATTTCTTTTGTTGGTGTTCTTAAGCTTAAGTTTTTTTTCACTTTTCAACAAATCTAATACAATTCTAGGCTTGTATGCGAACAACATTGCTGAAGGTGACTGACCGGTTGCTGTAGTTGGTGTATTACGATAGTAAAGCAAGAACTTTTTTACTTTTTGTTCCATGGATAGTGAACTTTCTTTACTCAAACAATATTTTTTGAAAACTGTTTTTATCGTACGAACACAGCGTTCCGCTAATCCGTTTGACTCTGGATGATACGGTGGACTCTTACACACATTAATACCATTGTTTCTACAAAACTGAATGAATTCTCTACTTTGAAATGGTGGACCATTATCACTAACTATATTTTTAGGATAACCAAAGTATTCAAATACACTGACTAATTGATCTATGACGCGTGATGCTATGGTAGTACTCATCATTTTTATTTCACAAAATTTCGTAAATGAGTCTACTATTAAGAAAATTTTTTTTCCTGCGAAATCAAAAAAGTCAATATGAATTCTCTCAAATGGAAATTCAGATTTTTTCCAAAGTGTTTCGGTTTTGAGTTTATTTGGAGTTCTAGTTTGTTGACATACTTGGCAATTGCTAACATATTTCTCGATGTCTTTATCGCAATTATTCCACCAAACATAAGATCTTGCTACCATTTGCATACGAATAATGCCCATGTGACTCTCATGAAGCATTTTCAACATACGATTTCGCAAACATTCTGGAATAATTACTCTTGAAAAGTAGAACAGACAATTGTCTTCAATTGACAATCTGGATCTATTAGCAAAATATTTTTTATATTTGTCTTCAACTTTAATTGGCCATTTGTTTTTAACGAAATAATAAATTTTTGACAAAATTGGATCAACCTTTGTTTCATTGGCTATTTCTTGTAAATTTAAAGGTAATTCATTGGAAACATTTAAAAAATTAATTGAAATATTTTTTATTTCCGTTTTTTTTATTTTCCAATGGTAAACGAGACAATGCATCTACATGAGACATTTGCTTAGCACTTTTATGTTTAATTTCATATTGATACATAGACAATTCAACCGACCATCGCTGCAAACGTGCCACTGCCACCGCACTATTCAACTTTTTTGGGCTGAAAATTTCTTTAATTACTGAGTTATCAGTAAAAATGGTGAATGGCTGTCCAAACAAATACTTATGAAACTTTCGTGCAGCAAAAATAATTGCTAATCCTTCACCGTGAACTTGTGAATAATTTTGCTCTGCCGGTGACAGTGTGGATGAAGCAAACATGACCCGCTTCTCAATACCATTTACGATATATGAGAGAACTGCACCCACGCCGTAAGGACTTGCGTCAGTTGATACAACAATAGGTTGCTTAGGGTCATAAAGTTCTAATAAATTATTTTCAACAATGAACTGTTTACTTTTTTCAAAAACCCTTTGACATTCTTCACTCCAATGAAAAGGAGTTTCTTTTTGCAGCAGTCGATATAAGACATTTAGTTCAGCGGACATGTTTGGAACGAATTTCCTATAATAATTTATAAGACCCAAGTATGACTGTAGTTGTTGCAAATTTGTTGGTGCTGGGGCACTTACAATGGCCTTGACTCTATTTGGATTCGGTTTGACCCCACCATCTGTTAAGCAATGACCCAAATATTCAACAGATGTTTTTAAGAAACGACATTTTTCAATATTAATTTTAACATTGAATTTTGACAGACGATCGCAGACTCTGTAAACATTTTCAATGGCTTGTTGTTGATTTAAGCCTCCAATAATTATATCGTCCTGAAAGGCTCCAACGAATTGCAAACCATTTAAAATTTGATCCATAACAGATTGAAATATAGACGCAGCGCAGTTTACTCCAAAGGTTAATCGCTTGTAAGCATATAAACCATTTTGGGTATTAACAACCAGATTTTTTTTAGAGTAATTGGATAATTTCAATTGTTTGTATGCACCTTTTAAGTCTATAACAGAAAAATACTTGCAGTTTGCGAATTCCGCGAATATATCTTCTACCAAAGGTAAAGGATAATGAGCAAATTCGAGACATTTATTTAGCGATGCTTTTCCATCGAGACAAATCCTTATTTCCCCGTTCGGTTTCGCAACAATTACAACGGGACTTGCCCATTGGCTATATTGAACAGGTTCTAAAATTTCTTCTTTACACAAACGCTCAAGTTCTTGACCGACCTTTTCACGCAATTTAAATGGATCAGTATACGCGGCATGAAAAACTGGTGTCTTATTTTCTTGTAAAACTAAATCCACCTCAAAGTTTCTAATAACCTCATTCATTTTTTCATCGACTATATTCGGATATCTGCTTTTAATATTATCAAATATATCATTATGTTCGAGCAAGCTAATTATATTGGTTTCAAACCTCTTACGCCAACCACTAAATAATTTATCCAACCATGGTCTGCCCATTAGTGGCTTGAACCTTTTTCCAATATTGACGACTGACATTTTTAGACTGACAACAACATTCCGATGGCACACTTCAGCAATGAATGGTCCACATTCTAATATTTTCTGACCTGAAAAAGTTATTAAATTATTATTTGATTTGACCAATTCGACATTTTTAAATTTTTCATCAAACTCATCCTTTAAAATAATTGAAGTGCAAGCTCCACTATCCACTTCCATTTCGATAATGATTTTGTTGACATTGACAGTAACGTACCAAGCTTCACTGGCACCGTGGATGTTGTTGATGACTTTGATCGACTCAGATGTACAGACTGATGAAGTGTGACCTTTACGTTTGCATTTAAAACATTCCCAGTTGACCGCGGGACACTTCTTCTCGTCGTGCTTTCTTCCACATCGTTTACATTTGTTGAACTTTTGTACTGAAATTTCATCAGATGGCTTTTTTGACTTCTGTGGTATTTTTTGATTTTTATGCTTCCAATCAGACTTCCTTTGTGACGAATGTTTCTCTCTGTTTCCGTTACTTTCATTTTTTAGACTATTTACTGTATTCGAACGCATTTCGATTTGACCTTGTTTGGTTAACTCTAACTGCAGTGCAATTTCACATGCTTTGTCAAAATTTGAGGTTAGGTCATCCATTAATTTCTGTTGAATTCGTTCACTTCTAAGACCTCTTATTAGCTGATCTAATAATTCCTCATTTAGGTGCTTTTGCTGTAAATAAGCAACATCTTTAGCATGTTCATTTGTAATAAAATCACCAAACTCACATTCTTGCGATAAGAATTTTAACCTCACAATATAATCAGAAATTGTCTCACCTTCTTCTTGCATGGCATTAAAAAACTTGTACCTCTCCGAACGCTTATTCCTTTTCGGTTGATAATATTCGCTTAGGATTTTCATCAATTCCCCGTATGTTTTCTGACTCGGTAATTGAGGTGTTGTTAGCTTTTTGCACAGCTCATTGTTGCGATGTGTGGTATGATCTACCTGTTATACTCTCTGATGTGTGCCAAATTATCGACACCACACTTATGTGTTTACTTCAGAACGTTTATTACTTCTAATTAGTTAACAATATTAAATGCTATACCCAATACACTTCAATTAAAGTGGTTAATTAATTCAGCTTATTACGATCGACCTCAGCAACGTGCTAGGCTGTCTTCTTAATTATAGTGCTTTTTGACATTTTAGATCAGGGTTGCCATATTACTATTTCGCATTCCTCAACACCTCCCTTTGTTAGGAAGTATCATACTCATTCAAATATGCTGGTGGTCTACGAATCCTGCGACTCGTTGATGTTCCTCTATTTGTTTCTGCATGTGCATTAGAACCAGATGAGGTGGTTTCCACTAGGGGAGCCACTTCAACAGTTTCTGCCTGTAGTACGGGTTGATTTTCTTCATTGAACCGTGGTAGTTCTGTGAGATCAAAAACGTCGCATAAATATTTAGTCACATCGCGATTGCCAGTATGGTTTCCATACCGTTTTACCATTTTATTTGCATGTGATCTAATCAGTTTTGAGTTGCCCTTTACTTCAATTCTGACATTGTAGTTCACAGAACCAATCCGTTCTATGATAACGCCAGGAACCCAAAACGTATCATTGCCTTGATGCCATTTAACGTTTACAAGGTTTCCATTCGAAAATTCTCTAGATTTTGCTCCGTGTTTGACATTAAACTGCTTTTCTTGTTTTAAATTTCGTTGTTTGATTTCCGTTGTTTGTGGCTTAGTTAAGTCTAACGTTGTTTTGATTTTCCGGTTAAGGAAGGCTTCTGCCGGAGATTTCCGTTCTACCACATTCGGATTTGGTGTGGATCTATGCGTTTGCAAAAATGTTTGCAAGTTTTCTGAATCCGTTCCTTCCATTTTTAATTTTTTTAATGCTCTTTTCAGTGTATCTACGAACCGTTCCGCTTGTCCATTGGACTGGGGATGATAAGGCGATGTCCTTATGTGTTGAATACCCCGCGATGTTACGAATTGTTCGAACGCTCCGCTCGTAAATTGTGTGCCGTTATCGGAGACCAGTGTGTCACAATCTCCGTAACGTGAAAGCGTTTCATTTAGCTTGCTAATGATTGTTTGCGTTGTGATATTCTCTATTTGAAAAATTTCAGGCCATTTTGAGAATGCATCTACGATTACGAAGTAATAAAAACCATTGCATGGTCCTGCTATATCAATGTGTAACCGTTCCATTGGTTTTGTTGCTAACGGCCATGATCGTAGTGTATGTTTTACAGGCATTTTTGCTGTTGATGCACAAAGTTGACAATTTCGTGAATACGAGACTATATCTTCGTCCACACCAGGCCAATACACGTAACTCCTTGCTTACAATTTCATCTGTTCTCTACCTGGATGTCCTCTGTGTAGTTGACGTAAAATTCGTGGTTGTAATTTCTTCGGAATCACTATGCGTTCATGAAACATTAGGCACTCTTGAATCACGCTGAGTGCATCTTTCCGTGCATAAAATGGCTGTAATTCTGGTGTTATTTCTTGCTTCCATCCATTTGATAATGCGTTTATGACAGCTTGGGCCGTTGAACATTGCTTTGTAGCTTTTCTTATCATTTCAAAACTCACCGGAAGTTTTTCACATTGGTCTTCAATAATCGTGTTCATTTCTTCTTCCATTTGCGTACAAGCTATCACCATGTCTTCGTCTTGCTTTGTGTGATTTGCTATAAGGCGCAAAAGCATGTCTACACATCCAAATTCTGTTGTTTTAATGTATTGGATATTGAAGTCATACATCATCAATATTAGTGCCCATCGCTGAAGCCTATTTGCTGCGTACGTTGGGATGCCCTTATTTTTACCAAATATTGCGATTAGCGGCTTATGATCCGTGCACAATGTGAACTTACGTCCAAAAATAAATCTGTGGAACTTCTAGCAGCGCAAAAACTAATGCTAAAGCTTCCTTTTCAATTTGCGACTACTTTTGCTCTGCATCCGTTAAAACTTTTGAGGCGTGTTGTATAACCTTCTCTGATCCGTCCGGAAAAACGTGACAAATAAACGCACCGATTCCTCTATTGGAGGCGTCTGCTGCCACTTTCAATGGTAAATTGGGGTTATAATGCGTAAGCATTAAATCTGAATTTAAAATGCGTTTGAATTGCTCGAAGGCTTTTTGGCAATCAGCGTTCCAATTAAACTTTTCATTTTTATGAAGCAATTTGTCCAAAGGTGCTCTGACTTTGGACATTTCTGCGATGAATTTTCCATAATAGTTTACACTGCCCAGAAATGCTCGGACTTCTGACACATTTTTGGGTTCTGGTAGTGCTAGAATCTGGCTTATTTTGGTGGGGTCAGGTTTTATACCTGTTTTGCTTAAAATGTTTCCCAAATATTTTACCTGTGCAGCAAAAAATTTGCATTTGTCGAACTGGACCCGAAATTTATACTTCTGTAGCTGTTGCGCCACTTTATGAAGGTTTTCGACATGTTTCTCAAAGGTTGCACCGCCTATAATGATGTCATCTATGTAAGCGACGGTGTCATCTATGCCTGCCAATATGGTGTCCATGATTTGTTGGAACGCTCCTGGAGCGCTTTTGATACCTGGTGCGAGTCGATTGAACGTAAACAGACCCATATGCGTGTTAATGGTGAGCAGCTTGGCTGACTCTGCTGTGACGGGTATCTGTAGATACGCGTCTGATAGGTCTATTATGGTAAAACAATGACTTCCCGCGACCTTTGCGTAAATTTCTTCTGGCGTGTGCAGCGGATATTGATGCGGCTCTAACCATGCGTTTAGCCCTGATGAATAATCGCCACAGATCCGAACCTTGCCAGACGGTTTCTTCACTGCTACGATAGGCGCTGCCCATTCAGAAAATTCTACAGGGGTGATAACCCCTAATTGATGTAATCTATTTAGTTCTTCTTCAATGTACGGTAGCATGGAATATGCTACTGGACTTTTTGCGCGAAAAATTGGTTTAGCATCCGGCTTTAGATGCAATGCTGATGTAACTGTGCTACAACTTTCCAGATTTGGCTTGAATATGTCCGCATAGTCTTGCTGTATATGCTTCAAAAAAGTAGATTGTTGATCTTGAACCGATATGATGTTGTTACAAATGAGATTGAGAGGCTTTTCCCAAATATGGAAAATGTCACACCAGTCAACTCCTAAGATGTTCAAAGAATCAATATTTGTTACGAATAAATGACAGTATTGTACTTCCCCGTTTAGCCTAGCTTCACAAGAAAATTCGGCTAGTAGTTGAATCTTATCTTTTGATGCGCTGGTAACGTATTTGTTCTCCAACCGTATTCCCGGTTGACCCATTTGTATCCATGTGGACTTTCCGATTAGCGAGACGTCCGAGGCGGTGTCCACCTGCATTCTGACATCACACGACGGAAACGATGAAGTTGCGGTTTCTATCGGCTTTATGCTTACTGTTGTGTATTTGCGTCGATTAACATGCGTTATTGAATTTACTTGTAAGCAACTGTTGTGACCTTTGTTGCTCGTTTGTTGTTGCTTGTGTCGCTGAGGTTTTGTGCTTTTGCTTTTGCTGGCGCTGTATGAATTACAGTACCCCTCCTTATGACCGTATTTGTTGCACTTGTTACACTTTTGATTGTGATATGTACAATATTTTGCATAGTGCATGTCTCCGCAATTCCAGCAGGGTGTTTTTGGAATCTTCGCCTTATTTGTTTTGCTATTTTTAGTTGCATCGTTCTTGCTTTGGCATGTATTTGCATGTATTGCGTTGGCTATTACGGCTTTTGTCTCTTCCACGATTGCTGTATCTTTCTTTAGATTGATGAATTTTTGCGCATGGCTCACCAGAGAGTTTAATGTTTGCTGTGAATCTTCTTCTAGTTTTGCCAATATTTTTATACGAATGTCGGCTTCTGTGTGTGCTTGCAACCCAAATACATAGATGAGACATTTGAATTGATCTGCCGAAAGTTCCGACAGTCTAAATTTTTCACATTGAGCATTGACCCTGGCTGCATACGATACCAGGTCTTCCTGTTGATTCTTACTAATTTGCAAACATTTGTATCTTATACTGAAGAGCGATTCATTTGCACCGAACATTTCTCCCAGCTTGGAGATTGTTTCTTCGAATGTGAAATCTCGTGGATTTTTTGGTAAAATATATGTTGCATACTTGTTATACGCTATTGGATTTAGCTTCCTCATTAAGAGGCGAACACGTGATGCTTCGTCCAAATCTTTGCCATCGACCAAGAAAACGTCTTCGTGACGTGCATACCACGTGTCGAATGTGAGTGCGTTTGTGGCATCATAGCAAAATTCTGCTATGCTTTTTGCCAATGACTCCATCAACTGTTCCTTTGAATTTTCTACTGGCTGCTTTGATCTTTGAGTCAATTGCTCCAGTAATTTGCTTTGCATCTGCAACAGTTTCATAAGTACCTCTTGTTCTGCCATTTTCGCTTATGTTCCTACTTTGCAGTTTTGTAGGTTATGAGACCAATTTCCTCGTCGCCACCTGTTGCGATGTGTGGTATGATCCACCTGTTATACTCTCTGATGTGTGCCAAATTATCGACACCACACTTATATGTTTACTTCAGAACGTTTATTACTTCTAATTAGTTAACAATATTAAATGCTATACCAAATACAATTCAATTAAAGTGGTTAATTAATTCAGCTTATTACGATCGACCTCAGCAACGTGCTAGGCTGTCTTCTCAATTATAGTGCTTTTTGACATTTTAGATCAGGGTTGCCATATTACTATTTCGCATTCCTCAACACTCATAAACTTCGGCTCCGCACATGGTGATGAATAGAGGTGCTTTAAGTTCATCGGAAACTTTGTTACATATAAAAATTTGATCCATTCTGTCCTTGTATCCAGGGAAATCGCCACCGGGAACAAATGGTTCTATAAATGGAAATAAAACTATTTGACATTGTGATTTTATCACTTTTATTTCTATTTATTATTGCGGGCGGGACACTTGTATTGTTGTTTTCGCTAATCAACAGCGGACTTGCTTCACCTTCACTATTTATTCAATAAAGGCAAATTTAATTTTTCTTTGCACGTTGGTTCTTTTTACTCGTCGCCATAAAATGTATTAAGAGAAACACGTCTGTTCAATTTTAAAGGAAGAATGCAAGTGACGTTTGCTGCTAAGAATGCTCTAATCATACATTACAAAGGTGTCCTCTTGATTTGGAAAAAGTACAATAAAAAAAAAAATACTTTTTTTGAAATATTGAATTTCAAAAAAATTGCGAAGTTTTTTTTTTTTGCAAAATAAAAAATTTTCAACTACTTTTTTGCAATTCTAGTAGTTAAATAATGTTCGTCAAAACGTTCTTGTGCATCTCAACGTTTTATAAGTGCATTTTTTTCACTGCTTGGAAGTCCTGCATCATTTTTTTAAGTTCAGCGACGTTTGAGGACCGAAGATTTTCCATTTTTACGTTTTATTTTGTTGTTCGTGTTACTATGTATGTATGCCACGATTGGCAAAGCGTTGAACGTAAAACGAAATGATCGTAACACACTTTTGACCAGTTCTCCTCAGTCTTTTAATAGTGTGAAAATTGTAATACGATGAACAAGAGAAACGAAATGTTCTGAGAGATAAGTGATATGATGAACAAGAGAATCGATGTTCCTTACACTCATAATGTAGCAGCGCACAGATTTTCAAAATAACGCACAGAATTTCAAAATAGCGAGTTCTCTTCAGCTTTTTCTCGAATATTGCATGTGCAACGAGCAAAATTTTAATTAACGACGAACGTGATCCTAAAGCCTAACTGCAAAGGAGTCTCGATTTCCGCGAATACTGTCAGCGGTGTTTCACTTTTTAAAATGCGGTTTTGATGAATAAAATATGATATTCAAGGCATAGTCATCAATACCCTTCATAATTTTGTCGCGCTCCACCAATTTGCACTAATTTCGATAGTATTTTATTACTATTCTTATAACAATTTACACGATTACGAACAATTTAAAATTTTGTAATATATAATCACAATGGCACCTATTTTCGAGAGGGTGGATTTTATCCCACTTCTGAGTTGGTAGGGAGACCTCTTTTAATTTGTTTTTGTGTTTATAATGCATATACAGTCGACTCTCGTTAATTCGAACCTGCGATATTTCGAACCTCTCATTAATTCAAAGTTATCATGAGTTCCCTACAAAACCTCTTTATATTTCGAATTATGTCCATACATGTTTATGCAGCCAGTAATTCGAACGAAAAAATCATTGCTACAACGCGGTAATTCAAACTCATATGGTCAAGCTCTCGACAATTCAAATTTGCAAAGTTTCTTGGTGTGTTAGTAAGAACTTTGAACTTTGAGACTCCTCTGAAAATACCTTTACTGTGCGTGGTTGCGTGTTACGTATAAAACATAAGCACATTTTGACGCGCTCTTCCGCACGAATCGCTTCGTTGGTATACAGATTAAAAATTTGTATTAAATATGAGTCCTAAAAAGTATGCATTTTTGACGATTGCTGAAAAGAAGAAATTAATTGAAAAAGTAGATAGAGGTGAGAAGAAAAGCGATGTTGCAAAAGAATTTAAGATTCCTCTCACTACTCTCTCAACCATAATACAGGACAAGGAGAAAGTTACTGCTGCTCAAACTGCTGGAGCACGGAAAAGACAACTAAAAGTGAATTTCTTCGTCTGGAAGAAAACCTGGTCATTTGGTTTAGACATTGTAGAGGACAAAAAGTATCTATCAGCGGAACTTTGTTAAAGGAAAAAGCAAAAGAGCTCGCGTCTACTATAAACATACAAAACTTTGCAGCAAGTGAAGGGTGGCTTACAAATTTCAAAAAGAGGAATTGAGACGTGTTTAAAATAGTTTGTGGAGAAAGTCGAACTGTTAATGATGCTGTTTGCTCAGATTGGCGTGGTAAATTGAAGACACTGATTGAAAACTGTGATGCCCGAGATATTTTCATTACTGATGAAATTTTATCTGCGACAGATACGAATGAAAATATCAACGATGAAGATGAAGACGATACATCAGAACCTTTGGCAGAGGTGTCAGTTAAAGTAGCAAGAGTCTCATTCGATAACTGACAAAGCTTTTGTCTACACAACGAAACTGATGAAACAGCATATCAGGCATTTTTTCTCCTTCAAAAAATTATTGAAAGCCTGAGCAGTAGCAATGTGCTTCGAAGCAAACGCGTATAAATGAGTTCTTTTCAAAGATTAAAAAATTCACATTATGAATATCTAAAATATTAGCAGTTAAATAAAAAGACTTGATAATTCGAAAATTCATTTATTTTATCTCAAAAATTGCGAGCCATTTAATATTTCAAACACTCGATAATTCGTAATATTTTATTTAGATGTTATTAAACAATGACAATTCTAGTTTAAGGTTTTACCATATACATCCACATTAACTTTGTTTGGAGGTCAGTAAATATCCACCTGGGATGTCATTCCTTGAAAAAAACTTAATATGGATATACGCAAAGATAAAAGCAAAATATGGAAATAAAAGAGTAGAAGACAGCATGAATATTGAGACACAAAAGCCCTAAGGCGCCCGTCGAAGATAAAACCGGCAACATAAACAAATTTGTAAAACAACATAAAAATATTTAAACCAATTGGAACAAAAGAGTCCCGATGAAAATACTGGCAATGTTGCGTTACATACTTTGGGACATGAAGATTCTGAACCGCAAACCAATGAATATTCCGGCAATATAAACGGTAATAATTCCATGCTGAATGAAAATCCTGAGAAATATCACATAAAGATTATTTTGGTGAAAATGAGGGAAACAAGCGTTCATTAGAAAATTGTGAAACTTTAAAAATGGAAAAAAGATTGAATTATTGAAAGATTGAATAAATAAGAATGGTCATCGACTATAAAAAAATAACTAACATACCATTTCCGATTATTGCACGATATTTTTTAAGCATTGGCCTCGAGCCAGGTTTTTACCAAATTTCAATGACGAAAAATGTCCGTAAATAATGGAAAATATGAATCTTTAAGAATGTCAGAGAGAATTTAAGGATGGTCTAGAAAAGCGCCTTAAATTTTTCAAAGGGCGATGGATGACATACTGGGGGAAAATGTACAAAATTTAAATGGATGATATAATTATTTTCTCAGAAAATTCAAACTATCATTTGCCAAATTTGGAAACTATTACGGAACTATTAAAAAAGGCCAGTTTGGATATTTTACTTGAAAAGTCTAAATTTTTAAGAACAGAGATATATAAATAGTTTCTGGGTCTCAGTAGTTAATATGCTAAATATCAGCGGAAAATGGTAGGATTTACAAGAACATATCAAAGAAATTGAAAATAAATATTCAGAAAAAATGGCTACCTTTAACAAAAAAGGCATCAGAAATGGAATTGATGCAACCAGATTATTTAAAAATATTTATGTTGACTACTGATGCCTCTAACGTTGCAATAGCCGCAGTACTTTGACAAGAGGTCGAACCAATTACCTTTGTTTCTAAGACTCTAAATGCAACCAATGGAAAAGAGCTATATAACATATTTGTTGTTAGTTTGGGCGTTAAAAATCTTGGACATTGCTATCAATCACGTTTGCATTATCGGCAACTTACACAAACTCAAGGGCACAAAAGCATGGTCGAAGTGCAAACCTCTTTTAAAATCTAATCTAATCTAACCCAAGCCCAAAAATGAAAACATCAACACGTGACCATTGATGAATTTTCCCCAAAATTCGTGTATCAACCTGGTGAGACTAATCTTATAGCCAATGCACTATCATGTCTTGAATTAAACATGTCCAGTGAAACAGAAGACTCGCAGAGTAATGAATCACATTCTGCACAAAGTAGCGAGAATGCTCGAACACGGGAAACAGACAACCAGTAATCCAACAAGCAACAAATCAATTCAGGTAAAAATAGATTAACTATTCATAAACTAATCGAAAAATTCGAAAATAAACGACAACTGAAAGAATATAATACACAACTTGTTCAGTACAATAAAAAATAGTTAAAAAAACTAAAAAACACGCTTTTATTGCTAATCGAACTAAAAAGTATAAAATAAATTTTAATGACAAAGAGACCTATAATGAAGTAATAGCAAATCGAACGATCAGTCATAGTCAACTACCTCAGAACAGAATTATAACAAAAATTAAGATACAAATAGAGTAATTCAAATTAGAGTTAAAAGCGTGGGATGCATTTTGCTTCACTTTCATAACCCTCTGTACATAGGTAGTTGCCAATAGAATGATTGTAATATTTACTATATCAAGCATCCCACGCTTTTAACTCTAATTTGAATTATTCTATTTATATCTTAATTTTTGTTATAATTCTGTTCTGAGGTAGACTATGACTGATCGTTCGATTTGCTATTACTTCATTATAGGTCTCTTTGTCATTAAAATTTATTTTCTACTTTTTAATTCGATTAGCAATAAAAGCGTGTTTTTTAGTTTTTTTTTAACTATTTTTTATTTTCTATTTTTTTAGTTTGATTAGCAGTAACAACGTGCTTTTTTAGTTTTTTTACACTATTATGTATTTAGTTTGATTTATCAATCCGTCTTATGGTGGACATGGGGTATTGAAATGTCTTATAAATCCTTTCGTAATCTAATCATTTCATTTAAAGCCTCACTGTTGCATGGAGTTTTTCCAGTTAGCTTAGAGCAATCAAGCTCTTCGATCCGCATACCGTCTAAAGATCTTACGCGACTAAGTGCTACATAGACTTGTCCAGCAGCAAACAGTCACGAGCATAGATAAATGACTGCATGATCAACTGTACAACCTTGCATCTTGTGAACGGTCGAAGCCCAACTCAGGATTAAGGGCAACATCCGTCTCTCAGCAGTTCCATATCTATATTTCGCTGGGAACTGTATCGATATCGGTTTAATCATGTGCACACCATCAGAACCGAAGTCGATACGGACTGACGGGATGTCTTCCGCGTGAAAACCGTGATAAAATCAGTGATAAAACCCATATTGCCATTTACTAAACCTTTTGACACGTCAATGCTCGACCTCAACATCACTTTAGCCCCTACGAATATTTTCAGTACTTTCGGAAGACCTCCTGTTTTATTAATATCATTAGGTATCACAGAATTTAAATCCTTGTTACCTAAATTACGAGTGGCATCAATAAGTTGGTCTTGTGCTTTTATTGTATAAATAACTGTTCCTTTATTCTCAAAACTATGGAGAACTTTTTCGTTGTGTCTAGCAACTTGATCATTCGTTGGGTAAATTCTTAATGCTTTCTCAATCGAAAATTCATTAGTCGCATCCGTTGACACTTTTTCAATAAGGATTTCAAGTTGCCTAGACGTCATTTCTTCAACTCGTAGGGCATTAAGTACATCTATATTAAGTTCAACCAGACCGAACTGTCGCCACAAATGTGTAGCTGGCTTCATATGATCTGGTTGTTGAAAAACTTGATGTTCTCTAACAGGTGGTAACTGCATTAGATCACCAAAGAGTATCACGTTTATGCCACCAAAACAAGCGTCTGGGATTTTCAGTTGTCGCAAACGAGAGTCGATCATACAAAGTATCTCATAGGGTACCATAGAAATTTCATCTATGAACAGAAACTCAATATTTTGCCATAATTGACGCATTCCTCTCAAATAATTACCGGTAAGAAGTGGCATGCTTACAATTACTCCATCTATTTGTACTGGTAGTTTTAACAACCGGTGTAGCGTTGTACCACCGATTAACCGTGCTGCAACTCCAGTGAGAGCACAGACTTTTAAGACCGGTTTTCCATAACAGGCTCAAACTCCCTAGTGTGAGTGCTGCGTATTGTTATCATTGCAGTCAGTGAATTAATGATTCGATATATTCGTGTTATATTTAATTCCTTTCTTATCGACTGTGAGTCTAAAGCTATGCAGTTATCGGCTATGATAAAGAAGTAATCGGGATGAAGAACTTATTTCGTGGAGGGAGCCTGAGAAACGGCTACCCCACTCCTGAAACGGAGAGGTAACAACAAAATATACTGACATAATCAATATGTTATATACTTTTTTCCATATAGATCATTGATTGAAGGTCGAGCCTTCTTTTTCTGAATGAAAATTATTGTTTTCATTTAGTCAGTAATTTATAGTCCGATTTAATTGTGTTATATTTAATTCCTTCTTTACCGACTATATGTCCAAAGATAGGCCAGCATTGGCATTGACACAGAATAGATACTTTCAGCACAGAAAAAGGAGACCGTGGATTATATTGACACAATCAAAACGAGATGTAAAATTCCAGTTTGGTTCTTTTAGTTCATTTTTGTTGTGAATTGTACTTTAGTCGATAAAATTTTATATATGAAATTATGGTCATGATAAATTCCTTCTTTACTTGCCAAAATTTTTTTCCGTAAAATAATTTCAAAATTTATGTTTTGATTATTTTATTGTAATTAATAAAATTACATCTTATATGAAAATTAGTTCATCTTGTATGAAAATTGAATAGAGTAAATTTGCGTGTATGAGACTTGTAGTATCTACGCATGTGTAAAGACTATACAAAGTGAGAATGCAACTACCCTGAAAACGTTTTAGCCTTCTATTCGTACTGCAGTGCCGCGTGCCCGAGCAAGTTCTAATTCGAAAGAGTAAGTCGTAGACTCCCGAAATCAGTAAGAGTAACTCGGAGAGTTTAGGCATGCGCCGACCGCGCGTTAGCTCTGTCTTTCTTACTCTTCTACAGAAGATCTAAAAAAGAAAATATTAATCCTGGCAATCCTAATAAGGATAATGGAAAACTTTTATCAAATTATTGCATTGTCATCGGTCCTTGATAGGTGTGCAAAACTCCAAGTCGATCAGATTTTTAGAAACCAGTGAAAATTGAGCTCAAAGATTCCGTTACATTCATTCATACATATGTACATACATACATACATACAACCCGAGCTAATAAAAGTGTGTTAAAAACAGAGCTTATCGTAGATAAAGGATGATCGATTTAGAGGTATCGGATTTTAAATTCAAATAAAACAATGAACATTCAAATTGATTTGGTAATCTTTAATATTTTTGTGTAGAGCCATTCATGACATTTATTTTTTAAAGATGGTCCCTTTAAAATGTTGGCCGCAACTGCGCCGTTATTCGGCCATCCGTAGACACCAATTTTGAATGACTCGCTGGAGGACTTCCGTCGGTATCTCGTGAATAACTTTAGTAATGTTGGCTTCCAATTCCCCAATTCAAGCTGGTATATCCACAAAGCATTTAGACTTTACCTGCCCCCACAAATAAAAATTCAAAGGTGTGATATCACATGATCTAAGATGGCCAATCCACTGGAAACTACGACGCAGTAAATCAAATGTTTCACTTGCTGTTTGGCCCTAGCCTCGTCTTTATAGAAATATGGGCGGCCGATTCCTCCAACCCATCGGCCGCAGCAAACGGTTATTTTCAAAGGATGTATTAGCTGTTCTTGAATGGCTTCAGGTTGCTTCAGCCCAATCACGGCAATTTTGTTTATTGGCGTAGCCATCAAGCAAAAAATGGGCCTCATCGCTGAATAAGTTGAGCTGATCGCGCGATGAACACTTCTCACATAGCGTCGATTTTCGTAATATAATTGCACGATTTGTAAACGTTGTTGAGGCATAAGTTTTTCCGTGCTGAAATGTGAATGAATACTGGAAGAAATTATGTATTTAGTTTTACAGTAGTCACGCGTGATCTGTCAAAATCCCTATTAGAAAAAGTACCTCCAATCTAATCACCCTTTATAATGAAAATATGAAACAAATAGAGAAAATGTACTATTGCCCAGAAATGAGGAAGAAAATGAAAGAAATCATTCGTCACTGAATAATATGCAATAAAAATAAATACCATCGCAGCCTTAAAAAATGTTCCAATAAATCTCCAACCCGGATGAAGAGGGGGAATAACTTCGTTTTCTACGATCAGAAATTAGAATATCACATACATGCACGCCTACTTAAAAATGTTGATACTAAAAAATATTGAGAACAAATCTAACATTAAAGAAACTTTCACAAAACTGAAACGAGTAACGCTAGATATCGTAGATGTCATAAAGTTGACATACCTTGAAAATATCGAAAAATAAAAGTTTCACAACAATGTTCGTTAATTCCTGAATAATTTAAAACCATTTCAAAAGACTTTTTAATCAAAGCGTCATCCCATTTTCAAGTGGAATTAAGAGGGTCGAGTCTGTGTTCAACATTGTGAATGGGCTAGACATAACACATCCTTCAGGACTTGATTGATAGAAGTGTGGAGGTTGAAAAAGACGTAAAACGGTTTGTTTTGTTTTCAAATGTAGGATTTTATTCCGCATACGCAATCTTAACAAGCGTTTGAAAATCAAGAAAGCGAAACAGAGGTTAATGGGCTACAAAAAGTTCATAAAAGTTAATCTTTCAATAGTAAGCAGACACTATTAAAGTAAAGCTTTTAAATACATTTTGGATAAACAAATTTAATTTGTGTTTTAGTCTTATATAGGGCAGCCACAAATGAAATAGCAGCAGGTGAAAATACGGAAACTGTCCGCCGAATAACTGCAGTAAAGTAAGAAAGTGCATACGTTCTTTGTACTCAAGATTAAAAAAAATGTTTTTTTTTTAATTCGCAATTTGTCGCAGTTACCTATCTTGAAACAAATTCTCAATCTATCGCATTTTATGCCTGATACACCGAATTTCTTGCAATCATATTGCGTAATGAGCTGGATATCAGAGACCCCTGTAAACATAAGCACTGCTGTATCATTGTAAGTAAAATATATATTTATGTTTAGTTAAAAGATTTATAACTGATTTTGTAGGTAAATTTCAAGTCGTATTTATTCGAATAGTGGCACCTTTACTTCGCATCTTCCTTAATCGTCAGGGAATTGATGTATGTTTACAATTGCAAATACTTCTACGTATTAATGTTCTATCTATTTTTATTACACAGAATACTTGTCTGGTTGAAATTTTTATTGGGTGGGTGGTTATTTGGCCCGTCAAGTATTATAAATCAAGATTATGTAAGTTTGCTGAGCTATTGGTACAAATGGAACATTTATTCACATATGCTTATTATTATTGTGGTTGTATCATTGCTAGACCGTGGTGAATCATATAAAGCACTGGTTCGATTCACTGACCATCGAAAAGACGTACAAACACTTATTAATGCATTTCCACAAGAATTGGCAATCATTTTATCTGGCGATAGTTTATATACTGCTGCATTAAAGCTGGTTACTGGCTTCGAATTATCACCTCTTCCCATATGGGGAAGCCGCATTATCGAGGACGGCGCCAATAAAGCAGGGGCGTGGTTACAGGAAAATGACATGGCTGACACGTAGTTTCTATACAAGCATGTTCTTTGTTTAACGATTTTTTCTATATTTCAGTTTCGAATCATCGTAATACATCTGCCGATATGGCCTGGTCACTGTTAAAAAAACTCATTTATGAGTATGAGTTAGAAAATTCTACTAGCATACTTACCTATATATGGTGTGTGGCAAAAAAGCAGCTTGTCTCAACAAATCTCAACGCTTTTATCCGGTAATGGTCATATAATGACTACAAGATATGAAAGTTGCTGTAAAAACGTGTTATATCATTTAATAAAAACATGCATACCAACAGTTGTCTAATTGTCCTTAGCTGTTGTATTTGTTCGTCAAACATAATCCCTTAATTGAAGCTACCGAATTACCACACGAACTTCTGGAAGCTGGAAGCGAATATTTCAGTTTTAAACATACAATTGCGGCCATAAACCAGGAAAATGTGATTACCAGTGAATACAATAGATCTTTTGTTGCACGGATTGAAATTGAATGCTAATTCAGATAATGAGTATAAGCAGGTGTGCATAATAATAATACGAATAATAGGCATAAATAATTATTTGTTTTTTATATCGTAGGTGCTCACAGATTTAGAGGACATCATACAGACCTATATCGATACGGCACAGCGCACAGTAGAGGATAAATTCCTAATGGATTAAATAAAATTAACATAAACTTAAATTAAATTAAATTATTTATTTTTCAACCATTGTTGCAAGGTTTAAGAACTTATGTTCGTAATACAGATTATAAAAACCAATTTTATCATATATATATATTAAAATAAAAAACGAAAATTAAAAATTCTCCATCATCATTGATTCACAAATAAATATTTTCAGCAACTAATGTAATATTATATATGTATGTTAAGCGTCGTTTTTCATGTGATGCTCATACAACTAAAATTTATAAACAACCATTAACTATCGTCACAGTAACATTCCCATGATGTTTTTGATAAATTTTAAACTGTTCCAACAGAGATCTCAAAAAGTATAAGAAAAAGAAATTTTTCCTTTATATATATTAAATAAGGTATAATTATTTAAAATGAATTCACAAGCATGTACACAATTTTTAAGTGTACAGTTTTAGATGTAGGTCATAGCGATCTAACGGGTGATTTTTTAGCTATTATCTTTTTAAACAGTTGGTTTATGTGAACAGCTGACGCACGTTTCGTATTTTGTTTCACTGTCAAACATCTTCAGTTTGGTCTATAATTTAACCATGAATCGTCTTACAAACGAACAACTTTGCAAATCTTCGAATTGTATTATAAAAATGCGTGTTCTGTTAAGAAAAGTTTATCGCGCGCTTCTTCCATTTTATAGTCAGTTTAATCGACCCTCTGAAGCGGCTATTCGAGCTATTGTGACTAAATTTAGAACCAGATTTACTTATTGGACATCAAACCACCAACACGCTTACGTAGCGGCCAGTGTTAATGACGACCACCAATTATCGATTCGTCGCCGTTCGCAGCAATTGGGCCTCTGTTACTCAACAAAGGGGAAAATTTTGCGAAGGGATTTAGGTGTGAAGCCTTTCAAAATACAGCTGGTGCAAGAATTGAAGTAAAACGACCTACCGCAACGCAGAATTTTTGGTGAATGGTATCTTGGAAAGTTAGTCGAAGATCCACTTTTTTATCGAAAAATTGTATTCAGAAGTTCATTTTTGGATCGTTCTGTGAACATTTTATTTTACGTTCGGGACCTGTCAATTGGCCACCCAGATCACGCGATATAACGCCTTTAGATTATTTTTTTGTGGGACTATGTTAAAGCTCATGTCTATTCAGACAAGTCTGCTTCAATTAACGCATTGGAAGATAACATTAAAGCATTTATATGTGAGATACCGGCCGAAACATTGGAAAGAGTATGCCAAAATTGGACTAAGCGGATGGACCATTTGAAGCGCAGTCGTGGTCAACATTTGCATGAAATAATTTTCAAACGTTAAATTATATGGACTGTAGTATCGATTTAAGTAAAAATTTCATGCATTTTTCTGAATTTTACGTGTGTTTTTTTGAAAAACTTTCCTATAGCTCTAAAAAAAATAACCCTTTATAATTCATAAATTTACCTTAATCAAATGCAATGAGAAAAATTGCGGAAAGTGGCTCGTATGGGTGTTGGAACGCCTATAGCTCTAAAAAATCACCCTTTATAATTCATAAATTTACCTTAATCAAATGCAATGAGAAAAATTGCGGAAAGTGGCTCGTATGGGTGTTGGAACGCTGCACTGACTCGAGGAAATATAGGGACGTTCAACTTGCGCAGAAACCGAAAACCTGTAAACCAGAGGTCTTAAAAATTGTTAACTTCAAATAAACATATAACTACGACTCACGTCCCTTGTAGACGGAAAGTGCGTAGATCTACGTACAGCGTATTGTTCTAGACCCGGTATGGTATCGGCGGAGACAGCCAGTTCGGAAGCCAAGTCGATTTCAGAGGCACCAGCACCAGACACATAACGACCGTCACGTGCAAACACGTGAAGTTATTTACACCATCACCACAGCACGCTCAATGTCATCCATGAAATTGTCCGAAGAACCACATACATATGACAATGCTAGTAAACAAAATAAGCGTTTGTGTAGGTTTGCGAGTATATTTTTCACGCCTTCTCCCAAATGTATAACAAATTTCGTTGGTTCCGAATTATTAAAAAGAAAACGACGCACAGAAGTCATCTATAAAAATCATAATATCGAAATAATAATTCTATTCATCTTTGCTATCTTATCCAGAATTTATTTGGCTCTCATGTAGCGCACTTTCAGCAACGACCCCGAGAATTTTGTGTACTTGTTCTTGGCAATCTTATCAGTGTTCGATTGTCTGTCGGTCCGACACCTGTGTTCTGATAACTCATCTTGAGAGAGTGTGCACAAAAGGAGATGGTCCGCCCCTCCATAACCGGCATACCGCCGTAAGACACTTACTACAACCGACCTTGCCAAGGCACCGGAGCGCACCGTTATCATCTGGTTATTTAGACCTTACCTGCCATGCAGCGTTAGAAACAACACCTTAGCTTCATGTGCATTGAAATACCCTAGTAACACGTTTATATTGTGTGCCGCTTGATGCGAGAGGAATGCCCGCTTTAGTCGCCACTTGCTTATGGTCAGACGCTACTATGGTTAATGTAGTGAAATATGTACTACTCTTTTTTACATAAAGGCTCATTGCCATGCTATTCGCTTCCCTCCAACTCCTTGAATTTCATCCAACTGGAAATAGGTACCACAGTTGTCTTGAGTACGGAGATACTTAGCTAAGTTAACTATACGAGGTATGGTGGTCGTTACTCTTCAATAGTAAAACATTATTCGGAGTATATTCAGCATGGTCCAGGGTGAAGGGTGGAATCAAGGTGTAATGCGACCCGTGCAGAGGATCTGTCAGGTTGGGAGCTCTTTTTCAAAATAGCTCAGTCGCAAACGGAGCTTACAGATGCCTGGTGCGAAACGTAATAGCTAGCCTTACCTACGTATCTGGAGGCGGACTTCTTCTTCTACAACACTCGTGAGACCAAAATAACATGTCCTAGCATATATGTATACATACATATATACCTACTGGCCTTCTAAACTTCCTACAAAATAATTGTTTTCATATCTTAGTACATCCATGCACGTTCATACTATACATTCATGCATACATATATGCGCGAGCACAGCGTTCACTTCTTGCTTCCGTGTACTTTTGTCTTTCACCAGTCGATATTCCTAATATTGTACTTACAAAAACACAATACTTTGATAGACGCAAAAGCAACAGCAAGCGCAACGCGATGGCCGCTTTGCCACCACACTTTCTACAATGTTCTAGAACATAACAAAAACACCTACCTCACATGCGCATGTCGCCCAAAGCTAAGATCTAAGCCTAGCGACTACAAAAACAAAATACATTCGTAGACGCAGTCGCAGCGGTCATGATTCTATCAGCGACGGCACTGAACAATTTAGAACAAAAACAAAAAGTTCATTCATAAGTTCGAGCTCATATTTCAATTTCATTCCTAAATCGAGCTGCCCATTCGAAAGTAGTCAATATTGGAATATTTCGCGTATGTATGTATGCACCCTTATATGTATGTAAATATGTCTTCTAACTGTTCGACAGTCGCGAGTTAATGCGACTTAGACTCCTTGAACAATTCCAGCGAATCACACATTTCTGTCCGCAAAGCCGCATATATGTACCCTATGATCAAAAAGTACCGGGAATGTTTAAATTAAACAACGCTTAACCCAGTCTTCCAAACACCCCCGGCAGGCCGACATGGCCTTCAGGTCCTTCGTCGTTATTATCATGCAAAATCCAAGAATTGTTTGCTCACATTTCCGGCCGTTTGCAACGTAGAGCATCTCTCAAAGGCTTCAAAACGGATAAATAATATTCTTTATTGACTGCCTGGCCCGATGGAAGGTACTCATGGTGAACTACGTCTTGGCAATCGAAGAAAACAGTGAACATCACCTTCCCGGTTATTTTTACTCATAGGGTATACATATCCCATCTTTTCACTGACGGAAAAGAAGGCGGTCGCAGTTGTTGTTTTTTATTTGCATACATTTTGCGTTCGTTGAAGGTTTGTATATATTTATATATATTTATATACATATGCGTGTATGCGCGTTTGGCTTTCTGGATGTATCCATGGATATTCGCATATTTTCTCATCAATATGTGTATACAGTGGTCTCGCGGTAACTCGAATAGCCGCTAAGTCGAACGACGTGCTAACTCGAACACATTTTTTTCACTATTGACTACTTTGTAACTCGAACAATATTAAAAAGCGCTATAACTCGAACAAAAAAAAACAAATTTATTTGTACACACATTCTTTTCAAACATGTACATTTTGTACATACATACATACATATGTAATAGTATATGTATATAAATTATATGTATACTAGTGTATTGTCCATCTGAATATTTCGGCGTTAATATCCCGTTAGTTTTCTGGGAACAACGTCTTGCATTGAACAAATTGCTTTAAATTTGTCATTTGTAGTGTATCAGTGCACGTGAGTAATGGATCGTAAAAGGTTGAAGTGTTTAACATTAAAAGAGAGGGCTGAGGTCCTTAACAAAATTAAACGTGGACGTAGTGTTACTTCTCTAGCGAAGGAATATGGGGTAGCCAAGTCCACCATAAGTCTTATAAAAAAGAAAGATAAGGCAATTTTAAAAGCCGTAAACAACACGTTTTTGGGTCCTGGGAAGAGGAGAACTTTAAAATCTTCTGAGTTTCCTAAAATGGAAGCCGCTTTATACAAATGGTTTCTGTCCCAAAGAAAAAAGAATTACCCAATAAGTGGACTCATCTTGAAAGAAAAAGCGAAAGCTTTTCATACCCAGTTGTGTGGAGAAAATTCTACATTTTTTGCCAGTGACGGGTGGCTTCAAAACTTTAAGAAACGTTATGGAGTACGTTTGTTAAAAATTTCTGGAGAAAAACTGTCATCACAGCCAGAGCTGGTAGACCCTTTCAAAATGGCTTTACAAGAAAAAATAAAGGAAATGGAGATATGTGCCGACCAAATATATAACGCCGACGAGTCCGGATTGTACTGGAAACTTCTTCCTGAGAAAACTTATGTTTCGTTGTCGGAAAAACAAGCACCGGGAAGAAAATCTGAAAAGCAGCGTTTTACATTTATGGCATGCACTAACGCTACCGGCAACCATAAACTTAAACTTTTCGTTATTGGCAAAGCAAGAAATCCTCGTGTTTTCAAAAATTTTAACTGTCCGGTGGAGTACAAAAATTCCAAATCAGCCTGGATGACTTCGGCGATTTTCAAAGACTGGTTTCATAATTCGTTCGTGCCGCAGGTAAAATCCAGATTCATTAAAACAATTTTTTTAACCAAGTTAAATGACTTTAATATTTAGGTAAGAAAATATTTGAAAGATGGGGGACTACCTGAGAAGGCTCTTCTTCTAATTGATAATGCCCCATCACATCCCAACGAAATCGAATTAAAGTCCGAGGATGGTTTAATTTTAACTATGTTTATGCCGCCGAATGTGACACCATTGATCCAGCCAATGGACCAAAATGTAATTCGTATAACGAAACTATACTACAGAAATTTTCTACTGGTTTCCATTTTCCACAATAATTGCGATATAACCGAATCTATGAAAAAAATTAATTTAAGAGACTCAGTAACTTTCTTAGATGCAGCTTGGAGTCGGTTAGAAAAGGAAACTGTATCCAAATGTTGGAAAAACATTTTGAGTTTTGCCAACTTAGGCGACTCTGATGAAGATAATATTCCATTGAGCATTTTAAAAAAACAATTGTTGGAAGAAAACCAGATAGTAACAGACTCTCTTCTTAATAAGCTTAACAATTTAGCCCCACAGGTATTCTGACTGGAATATATGTTTTAAAACTTTGACTTCTTTATGAAAAACATAATTTACAGGTCGAATTTACGCTTCATGATGTTAACAAATGGAATGATGGTGCCGAATTTACCGACACAGAAGTAATAATTAAAACTAGTGATTCTGAGTCTGAGTTTAACAACACAACTGAGACATATGAGCGGATATCATCTGAGGAGGCAATTAGCTCTACCAATAAGGTAATTCAGTGGGCCACAACTGAACAAGTAAGCCCCGCAAAGGTTAACACTCTTCAATTGCTGCGTGAAAAAGCCTTATTCAACATTGCTGAAGGCAAGAAAAGACAAACACACATTACAACTTTCTTTTCGGCCTAACTTTTCTGTTAAAGCTGACTTTTTTGTGTAACTGACACAAAGACTGCCAAATATTTGATGAAAAATATTGAAACGAATTAATGATTTTAAACATATTCATGTTCATATCCATATGTAAATAAATAAATAAATTTAATTGAAAAAAATCGATATCGATGACTGTTTTTTTAACATAGCACACTCAATTGATAAGTCGAACAAATTCGATAAATCGAACAGCGCCTGTTTTAATTAGTTCGAGTTATCGCGAGTGCTCTGTATATTTATTCATTTAATATAATGAAATATACTTATAAATAAATATATTACATAAATGTGGCAGCACTAGCAACGATGCCTTCAGCTGCTTAGTGTATATAATAGATGCTACTATATTAGTATTAGTATAAATAATTATAATTTGATAGTTTAAGTTTATTAAATTTTGTTACTTAATTTAGCTTTGCTGATATATTTGTATATTATTGAAATATTTTCTGCAGTAGGAGCTTTTAAATGCTCTGATGGTGTGTTCGATGAAAATATTTCTCCCCTGATCTTGCTGAGTGCTGGGCATGTATCCAGGATGTGTAGCGTAGATGTTGATGTGCTGTTACAATAAACGCAACCTGGATCGTAGCTTCTATTGAGAAGATGTTGGTGTGAAAGTGCACAATGTCCGTGGCGTAGTCTTGAGAAAACTTTGAGCGCTGGAATACTACATGTTGTAGGGTAGGTTGTTTTAGTTTTGTTAGGATTAATAAGGCGATACCGGTTATTGTAAGTGCTCCATAACTCTTTTTGTTGATTTTCTTTCATTTTGTAAATATAGCGTAATATATCATTTTTCTCGTTTGTCTCTACGTAGTAGCAGGGCATATGTGGTACCTTTTTAGCTTCCTTATCGGCTACTTCGTTGTCGTGGATACCGCAGTATGCAATCAGGGTATCTCGAATACATGCAATTAGCGGGCTTACGTTATTTGGGTTCTGAATCGCCATTATTGTTGAGAGGCTATCGGTGCATATGGTATACTTTCCTGACGTTACCGCCCATTTTGCTGCTGATTTCACAGTATAGGCTTCAGCTGAGAAAATGGAGCAGTAGGGTAATAGCAACCCTTTGGTTATAACGCAAGAATCGTCAGAAACGACTGCATACGCGGTATTAGCATAATCTTTTGATCCGTCGGTGTATACGAAAATCCAACCGTTGGAGTGAAGTTGGCGTTTTCGACTCGTAAAAACTTGTCTGAAAGTATCTGCACAGGTGTTGTGCTTTGGAAAGCACATTAATTCGTCTACCAAAAAAGAGGAATGTAGAGCCCATGGGGGATGGTTGCTGATTTTTAAGCACCTTGGTATAAGGTCAAGATCAAGATGCGCTGTCTTTTGAACAACTCGATGGATAGCTGATTGCTTTTTTATATGCCGCTTTCGCGTAACCGCTTGTTTTACTTTGTTGTGTAATATAGGATTATGGGTATAAAAAAGTTTAGATATCAGTCGTAATGTGCTCAATTCGAGTCCTTCTTGGATATGTGGCATGCCAGTTTCTGCAAGTATATTCTTTGTATTCGTCGTGGGAAAAGCTCTAATGCTGCGTCTGATAGCCGAATGGTATGGCGCGTAAAGTTTTTTAAGTGAGTTTCCAGCGTGGTGCCCATATATTGGAAGGCCGTAATCAATGGCTGATAGGAGTAGAGCCTTAGTTGTGTTGATTAGGATATTCGGATGAATATTTGATTTTTGCGATGAGAGGAATTTAATAATACTTAGTTTATCAAATAACTTTTTTCTTAAAACTAAGCAACGCTTCTTAAAGTTAAATTTGGGGTCAAAAATGATACCTAAAATCTTAAGTTTATTTACATTTGGTATTTGAGTATTTCTTAAATTAAATCCATCACATGTTTTTTTGTGGCAAATATGTAAAGTGTTACATTTTTGAAATGATATGTTCGCTCCCGATGTGAGAGACCATTCAGAAATTTTGTTTAAGATTTCTGTAAAAGTATCTTTGACTTGCGTCAAATCGAATCTTCTTGAAAAAATCAGAACGTCATCTGCATAAATACAATGTTCTACTGGGAACTGGGATATAATTTGACTAATTTTATTAAAAGCGATCATAAATATTGTGACTGATATTGGAGAGCCTTGAGGTATACCATTTTCTAACGGAACGCAGTGTGAGTAGTTATTATTGAGTTTAACTCGGAATTTTCTAATGCTCAAAAACGTTTTAACAAAGTTGTAAATTTTTGGGCCTACTTTGCAGTTGGCTAGTTCTTGAAGGACGTTATGTGCACCGATACGATCGTATGCCTTCTCGAAATCTAGACTTAGAGCTGTTAAATGCCCCTTATTGGCGATTGCGATTGCCGCGGAGTGTTCGAAATGTACAATAGTAGAGCGTCTAAAGTACCATGCCCTGTTTTGAATGCTACTTGGTTGGCGCTAATTGACTCAGTTTTTTCTGAAAACCACATAATCCTTTTGGCTCATATTTTTTCTAATATCTTTCCTAAGCAGGGTAATAAGGATATGGGACGGTAGCTGCTAATTTCCAACTGCGGTTTGAGAGGTTTAGCTATTGGTATTGCGTCTGCTACCTTCCAATTCTGTGGGTAAATGCCTTGCGCAAAAATTTCGTTGTACAAGTTTACTATCCTTTTTTTAAAGGGAGAAGGATAGTTTTTCAACAAAGGGTATGATATCCTATCAAGGCCTGGCGTTTTTCCTTTAGAGTTGGCAACGGCTCTCTCAAACTCGTCAGGTAGTGATATCAGACTCCAGATATTTTGCAGAGATACTTAGTTTTCCTTCAGGTTTATAAAGTCCGTTAGTAATGCTATTCTTTTTTTCTATGAACTCATACGGAAAGTTGGAATTTTTAGAGTAGGAGCTCCAATATTTTGCAAATTCGTTCGCTATATTACTAGGGTCGGTATATGTACCGTTTGGAGTATTTATACAGGTTATGGCGTTTGATCTCCTAATGCCCGATAGGCGCCCTAAGTCCTGCCAAATTTTTTTTGTGCTGCTTCGCGGGTTAATGTTAGAAGTAAAGTCTTCGAAAGCATCGCGTTTTGCTTTTTTGCTTCGTGTTTGAAAATGGCATTGTTACGTTTGTATACTAAAAGATCGTGAAAGTCTCGTGTATATTTATATTTGTACCAACTCTTTTGCTTTAGTAAGTTAGTAGTAGTTTTTGTAAATCATTATTCCACCATGGCGTATATCGTGTTACGCTGAAGTTTTTTGTCTGCGGAATGGAAAAGTGAGCTCCAGTACAAATAACTTTTTTTATTGAGGCTGCTTCTTTATTAATATTAGTTGAAACCGGGTACTTCGTGGATATATTTGTGCACATTTCTTGATATTAAGCCCAATCTGCTTTGTCTGTTAAAAATTTAGGATTAAATATAGAATACAAAGATCAGCATGTGCAACAATGGTCGGTGCAATCAGACCTTGTCCTGGAGAGGCTCTCAATCCACTGACACACGTTATTCCAATAGACCTACATATTAAGAAGACGGCAACCATGAGTGCATTTAGGTTAAATGAAGCGGGTCGCTGGAGAGAAAAAACGTATGGTCATGCTAGTCTATTATTGCGACAAACTCCGTTAATCTCGGTGAGAACTGACTACATCGTCCCGACGGTAACTTTCAATAGGAATTTTGCACTCTCTTTCCAACTAAGGAAGAATGGAATAAGGGATTCTCTCTAAACAACTTCGGCACTACAGTCTACACGGATGGAAGTAAAATGGGTTGCGGTGTTGGAGCTGGTATATATTCTCACAGACTTAAAATTGAGAACTCTGTGCGTCTGCCTAATACCAGCAGTGTCTTCCAGGCGGAAGAACTGGCAATTGGGGAAGCCTGTAGGTTACTAATCGCAGATTTCTCTTTTAAGGGTAATATCGCTATTCTCTCGGATAGCCAAGCTGCAATCCAGGCACTGGGTTCGGCCACAACAACCTCCAAAGTGGTGGAACAAAGTAGGAATAGCCTCACCATCTTGAGTGAAAGCCATAAAGTTACCTTAATCTGGGTCCCGGGACATCGGAACATTGAAGATAACGAAAAAACAGATGAACTGGCAAGAGGGGGATCTGCCATGAATAACGCTCTTGCAGAATCGGTACTCACACCATTAGGTGCAGTCAAGAGCACAATTTCCCAAAAATACCTCCGAATCGCAGACTTTAGGTGGAAAGTCCAGACGAAATGCAAAATTAGCAGAACGTTATGGCCCACTTGCAACCTCAAGCAATCGTCGGCATTAATAAGAATGAAACGACGGGACGCCTGGAGACTAACGGCAGTCATAACTGGCTTTTGGTCTATCGGAGAACAAGCAGCCAAAATGGGTATCCCTCACAATACATATTGTCACAGTTGCAAACAACCGGAGAAAAAGGAGACAATCTTCCATTTCCTCTGTGAATGCCCTGCCCTATGGAAGGACAGAATGTTAACCCTGGGCCAACCGCTGTTCGAGAATCTCGAACAACTATCTGGCTTAGACGTTAACAACCTAATAAGGTTCCTTAACCACCCAGACTGGATATAGTTATGCTGTACATAACCGCTAAACAAGTTAGTAACGAGGATGTGGCAACAAAACGGCGCGGAAGCGCTAGTTGGATTCTGGAAGAATCACCACTTTAACCAACCAACCAACACATCTTTCACCTCAACACACAACACATTTCTCACCTCGACATTAAACCAATTAAATTTTTACTACAATATTTTTGTATTTTTGAAATAATAAGCGAATATTAAATTTATTACATAATTTATTTTCAATTACATTAAAAAAAAACGAATTTAAAAAAAAAATTAATAAAAAAAGTTTGCACCGGGAATTGAAATCGAGTCTAACAGGTAGCAAGGAAAAATAGGCGGTGCGTTTATTTCTTCGACTGCTTATTTTTTTACCATTTTGCTACTTTTGAAATGATAAGCAGATACATACAATTTTTTTACGATTACATTAAAAAAAAAAAATTTAAGAACGAAAAAAAAAAAAATTGCGCCGAGAATTGATGGCGAGTCACGTGGGGCGGATAAATACGCAGAATAAACGCTCTGCACCTGCGTTGTGAACAAAAGGTTTGTGATGTCTACGTAGATATGTATGCGTGCGACGCGAATAAGTTTTAATAAATTCTGAAAGTAATTCATCAAGTTTTTCATTACATACATTCATAAATGAACGTATACTCTATATGTACATAAATGATGGTATATGACAATATACATAATAAAGGGTGTTTTTTTTAGAGGTTAGGTTTTCAAGATGAAATAAAACGTATATATTTTAATGTTATGGCCAAGAATTTCGCTTCATTATAAAGATAAGGGTTTGCCATTATGTTTTAAAAATGATTTCGGGCAAGTGGCCGCCGCGGCTGGCTCGAATAAATTCCAGCCGAGAGGCCCAATTTTCGACCACTTTTTGCAGCAATTGGGGCCGTATGTCAGCAATAACGCACCGAATATTCTCTTCCAAGACGTCAATCGTCTCGGGCTTATCTGCGTAGACAAGCGACTTCATATAGCCCCACAAGAAATAGTCCAGCGGTGTTATATCGCACGATCTTAGAGGCCACGCCACAGGTCCACGGCGCGAGATAATGCGCTCACCAAAAGTTTCCTTCAATAAATCGATTGTTGCGTTGGCTGTATGGAATGTAGCGCCGTCTTGTTGGAACCAATGGTCGTCCACATCAACATCGTCCAATTCAGGCACGAAAAAGTCATTAATCATGACTCTATAGCGCTCTCCATTGACTGTAACATTATGGCCGGTTTCATTTTTAAAGAAATATGGACCAATGATTCCCTCTGCCCATAGAGCACACCAAACAGTGACTTTTTGAGGATGTAACGGCGTCTCAGCAATGGCTTGTGGATTATGTTCACTCCAAATGCGACAATTTTGCTTATTGACATACCCATTGAACCAAAAGTGAGCTTCATCGCTGAACAAAATTTTCTTCGATGTGTCGCGCGAACCGAACCATTATTTTCGTAATAAATTTGCACGATTTGCACACATTGTTCAGGTGTAAGTCTATTCATTATGAAATGGCACCAAACTGAGCATAAATCAAGTAACAGCTGTCAAAAAGACCATCTACGAAAAAAGTAGTGCCAATTTGAAAACCTAACCTCTAAAAAAAACACCCTTTATGTATGTACATGTCAATAGGAGGTATTTGCATTCAGAAAAAAAAAACGGTTTAAGATAAATCAGCACTTATTTTATATTGTATGTCAATTTATAGGTTATGTATTCGACAGCAATTACATACATATGTATGTATGTACATTTGTATATGAAAATCAATAATGCACAAGCGCAAGGACATCATCTTCCTTTCATACATGTGCATGTGCATGTATGCCCAATAACTTTGACTTATGTACATATGTACACATGTCACAGCACATCCCATTCTTACAAGAAATCAAATACACATACGCACTAGTGAACGAGTTTCTTCCTAACAAGTGCAAAAACAATTCTGCTCTATGTATGTATATATACCCACTTTATGTCCTAGCATATATACATACATATGTATATACCTACTTGCCTTCTAAACTTCCTACAAAATAATTGCATTCATATGTTACTACATCCATGCACGTTCATACATTCATGCATATATGCGCGAGCACAGCGCTCCCTTCTTGCTTCCGTGTACTTTTGTCTTTCACCAGTCGATATTCCTAATATTGTACTTACAAAAACACAATACGTTGATAGACGCAAAGCAACAGCAAGCGCAACGCGATGGCCTCTTTGCCACCACACATTCTAAAATGTTCTAGAACACAACAAAAACACATACATACCTCACATGCGCATGTCGCCCAAAGCTAAAATCTAAACCTTGCGACTACGGCGCTGAACAATTTAGAACAAAAACAAAAAGTTCATTCATAAGTTCGAGCTCATATTTCAATTTCATTCATAAAACGAGCCGCCCATATGCCAATTTTCGCAACCATTCGAAAATAGTCAATATTGGAATATTTCGCGTGGAATTATTTGCCAATCTAGACTAATATTATAAAGAGGAAAACTTTGTTTGTTTGTTTGTAACGAATAGACTCAAAAACTACTGGACCGATTTTAAAAATTCTTTCACCATTCGAAAACTACATTATCCACGAGTAACATGGATTACATTTTATTTTGAAAAAAAATAGGGTTCCGTAAGATATTCGGATTTTTCGGACACAAACTGAAAAAAATCTTATATCTAGACTAATATTATAAAGAGGAAAACTTTGTTTGTTTGTTTGTTTGTTTGTAACGAATAGGCTCAAAAACTACTGGACCGATTTTAAAAATTCTTTGACCACTCGAAAACTACATTATCCAAGAGTAACATGGATTACATTTTATTTTGAAAAAAAATAGGGTTCCGTAAGATATTTGGATTTTTCGGACACAAACTGAAAAAAATCTTATATATAAAATAAAGTCAACTTTTTGTGTGTGTTCGCTAACCGGCCGTGTCTCCACCGAATTAAACCAAACTTACACACATTGCTAAGAGGGTATTGAAGATGGTTTCCTTATAGTTTGGATACCTATTGGTGGATAGGGCTCGAGATATAGGTCAAAACGTGGACCCGGGTAACCTTTATATGTGTATGTACAATATGGGTATCAAATGGAAGCTGTTGATAAGTGCTTTAATACGGGGTATCTTTCATACCTATTGATGACTAGGGTCTGGAAATATATGCCAAAACGTGGACCCGCCGTGTCTTTGCACCGAATTAAACCAAACTTACACACATTGTTAAGGAGGTATTGAAGATGGTTTCCGTATAGTTTGGATACCTATTGGTAGATAGAGTCTCGAGATATAGGTCAAAACGTGGACCCGGGTAACCTTCGGATGTGTATGTACAATATGGGTATCAAATGGAAGCTGTTGGTGAATGCTTTAGTTCAGAGTATTTTTCATGCCGCTCCGTGACTAGCGTCTCGAGATATAGGTCAACACGTGGACCCGGGTAACCTTTGGTTGTGTATGTACAATATGGGTATCAAATGGAAGCTGTTGATAAGTGCTTTAATACGGGGTATCTTTCATACCTATTGATGACTAGGGTCTAGAAATATATGCCAAAACGTGGACCCGCCGTGTCTTTGCACCGAATTAAACCAAACTTACACACATTGTTAAGGAGGTATTGAAGATGGTTTCCGTATAGTTTGGATACCTATTGGTAGATAGGGTCTCGAGATATAGGTCAAAACGTGGACCCGGGTAACCTTCGGATGTGTATGTACAATATGGGTATCAAATGGAAGCTGTTGGTGAATGCTTTAGTTCAGAGTATTTTTCATGCCGCTCCGTGACTAGCGTCTCGAGATAGGGACCAAAACGTGGACCCTAGAATGTGTTTGTACAATATGGATATCAAATGAAAGCTGTTGATAAGTGCTTTAATATGGGGTAATATGCATACCTATTGATGACTAGGTTCTCGAAATATATGCCAAAACGTGGACCCGCCGTGTCTTTGAACCGAATTAAACCAAACTTACACACATTGTTAAGTAGGTATTGAAGATGATTTCCGTATAGTTTGAATACCTATTGGTAGATAGGGTCTCGAGATATAGGTCAAAACGTGGACCCGGGTAACCTTCCGATGTGTATGTACAATATGGGTATCAAATGGAAGCTGTTGGTGAATGCTTTAGTTCAGAGTATTTCCATCCGCTCCGTTACTAGGGTCTCGAGATAGAGACTAAAACGTGGAGCCTAGAATGTGTTTGTACAATATGGATATCAAATTGAAGCTGTTGGTGAATGCTTTAGTACAGAGTATTTTTCATGCCGCTACGTGACTGGGGTCTCGAGATATAGGTCAAAACGTGGACCCGAGTAACCTTTGGTTGTGTATGTACAATATGGGTATCAAATGAAAGCTGTTGATAAGTGCTTTAATACGGGGTAATTTTCATACCTATTGATGACTAGTGTCTCGAAATATATGCCAAAACGTGGACCCGCCGTGTCTTTGCACCGAATTAAACCAAACTTATGCACATTGTTAAGTAAGTATTGAAAATGGGTTTCGTAAAGTTTGGTTGTAATTCGGAGGAGTGGCAACGGGTACAGCGTTCTTTTGAGCCAGCAATAATGCCGCTTACTTTTTTTAACGCTTGGGGCGGAACTGAGCTGTCAAATTGACAGTGTGAGTTACAATGTGTCAATATTTCTTTCTGATTTGGATGCCATAAGGAAAAAACGTAAGTGCAACATGTAAAAATTGTTTGTGAATTTTTTTGGAGTGGATTTTGGAACAGTGAATAATTTCTTACGAAATTTGAGAATTTAATGTGAAATCCGAATGAAATTATGTGTTCGTGGAAAAAACAATTTTTTTCGTTTTTTTTTTGGAAAAATATAAATGGATAATGGTTAAAAAAGCTCCAATGCTTAATAAAACATATAAATTGAAACGAAAAATTCATGGATGATCAGGAAAAATGACGATTGTTTATTCATATGCGTTGATTTCAAATTTAAAAACAATCTTGTTTTTTCCTGATTTTCAATTTATATTTTATACAATATTTACTCATTTCATTATACAAATAGAAAAACAAAAAATATTGTTTATGCCAAAGCGCTTGAATAAATAATATGAAAACCATATATTTTCTGTTCTAAACCATATCTATTCTATTTTAGTGTGCCCAGCGGAGGGGGCCGGGTTTGCTATATTTGATAAATCTTGAATTTGTGTCATGTCGAGTGGCCGCGGCTCCGTATGTATGTATGCACCCTTATATGTATGTAAATATGTCTTTTAACTGTTCGACAGTCGCGAGTTAATGCGACTTAGATTCCTCGAACAATTCCAACGAATCACACATTTCTGTTCGCAAAGCCGCATATATGTACCCTATGATCAAAAAGTACCGGGAATGTTTAAATGAAACATAACAGAGTTAAATTTCAGGCAAATTTATATTATCTCCTTCAAAATATGACCCGTCTGAAGCAACACACATGTGCCAACGCTTAACCCAGTCCTCCAAACACCCCCGGTAGGCCGACATGGCCTTCAGCTCCTTCGTATTCTCTTTGATCGGTGCGATGCATCCAACCAAAATTAGGATAAAAAGTATCATCAGTTGATAATATTGTTGATTTTGTTGATGTAGATGTAGATGCAGATGTAGCAGATGTGGTTGATAAAATTTTAGGAATTTTGTGCGATAAACAACTTCGACAAATATAATGTTTAAAAAAATTGTTAATAACATTTGTTTGTTTATAATAATTAGTTTCATTCATAATCACTGTTAGACTAAAAAAATTGAAAATTCAACTGAATTCAATAATTAAATATTCATAATTCGAGCAAAACAGCTTTTGTCCACTTATTTGTTTATAACAAATGTAATAAATTTTTTAACAATGCAACCAATATCAAAATTTATTTGTGAATAATTGTTTTAAATATTTTAAGCTTCCTTAAGACAATAATATTATTTTACAAGGAAATATACTTGTATAAAGTGGAAAAATTTTTTTTTTTCAATTTGAACATTAATTAAATTATTTAAAAAATTTTTTTTTTTCAAAAAACAAAAACGGTGGCGTTATGCGTAATTTTATCAGCTTTAAGTTAAAAAAAAAAAGTTAAAAAAGAAGAAAAATTGTGACCTCTATCCTCATTTGTCCACGGGCACTTTTTTGCCCCACTGTGCGATGACGCGTTATCATCACGGAAAATCCAAGAATTGTTTGCTCACATTTCCGGCCGTTTGCAACATACAGCATCTCTCAAAGGCTTCAAAACGGATAAATAATATTCTTTATTGACTGCCTGGCCCGATGGAAGGTACTCATGGTGGACTATGCCTTGGCAATCGAAGAAAACAGTCAACATCACCTTCCCGGTTATTTTTGCTCATAGGGTATACATATCCCATCTTTTCACTGACGGGCAAGAAGGCGGTCGCAGTTTTTGTTTTTATATGCATATTTGATATAATATTTATTTATTTAATAAAGAATTAGTACATCTTATTAGTCCAGTTGCCGCAAAGAGAAAGAAAGCTTAATTCTAATTAGAATACCCTGAAGCCACCGCTGCACAGTGGTCCCGCCGCGTAGGAAGGGCGGTCATAAGAACTTTTGGCGTGATAAATGAGTTTTTAGTAAGTTTTTAAGTTGAGAAATGTTTTTATTTGTTAAAAAAACATTGAGACATATAAAAAGTAATATAGAATATAGATAATAATAATAATATATATAAGATATAATAATAATAATATATACTAAAGTAATATATAATTAATATAAAAAGTCAAAGGAAAATTAGGTACACACATTTTTTATATAAAATTTTTTTGTTTCGTTTAAAGTTTTGCATAAATCTTAAATTATAAACAATAATAGAAAAAAAATATTAAATTCCAAAAGCATGAGCCTAAAGTATACTTTAATGCCAGTTAACTTATTCTTATTTATGAAAACAATAAAATATTCACTTCCAAAAAAGTTAATGTACTTAGAAATACAAAACTTTTAACTCAATAAATCTAACACTTCTCTTGACATCATAGATTTCTTTTTACATGGTAATTTTCGTAACTAGATATAAATGGATCGGAATTAAGAAGAAGCCTGTGCAAAAGATCCGTGTTAGTTACAGTTCTTGAGTGCTGTCTGGTATTGTCACGTCTGAATTGTTTCACTAATTTATTACATGATTCAGCTGCATCCTCTGATAATTCTCAAATTGATAATAAACAATGATCGATCACCTCCGACCCATGAATGAGCACTTTATGAACTGATGCAGGTAAATTATACCATGAATATTTACTAAGTAGAATTTTAGCAGTGTCTAGTGCGTATATTTTGAATTTATTCGAATTAATTTTAAAACCAGATGAAAGACATTGTAGGAGATAACTACATTTGTCTATAACGTGTTTGTCTATTCCTGTGATTTCGGATGATATGGTTGAATGAAGGAAAAATTTTCGTGCTGTATTTCCATCATTAGAGGTGCCACTTCCTCCACTTCGCGGTTTGTCAACTATCAAGCCTAATTGTTCTCTAAACTCCCTCTGAACAAATTCCTTTCTCTTAGCTAAAAGTGCTTTTTCCTCAGATGAACGTGCTTGCCACCTTTTAAATTCGATTCTATAAGAAACATGAATAAAGTATTCAAAAAATCGAATCCAAGAATGCAGGGGTGATAAACCAAATTCAAATCTACTGGAGTTTGCTTGTTTGTTTCTACACTTTTCTAAGTCATTCATTTCTTTATGTGTCGCACCACAAATATAACATGATGAGTCACTAAGAGCACAGCACACTTTACCATCAACCATAGTTAATTGTAAAGAATGACTTACTTTATAACTATGGTTATCGATTTTAACAACAGTCGGGTTTGCACTTTTTCCAGTATCGAGAAATCCATGAACAGATCCAAGAAACACGATTTTCAACGTCTTCTAATTTAAATTCTCAGAGTTTGATAAAATGTTATGTTCTTCAGTACGTGGCGACATCTATCAACACCATTTTTAATGCTATTGTAACATAGCCACGTGTCCAGAATATGCATGCGCGTAAATGAACACTTCAAATTTACACCTAAAACAAAAAAAAAATCTTTATTAGCAATCTGGGTAGAATTACATTTTTCAAAATCCTACACATAGGTACAGATTAGACCCTATATCAAGCGCAATCGCAGGTCATCGGCGCTGGAAATTATTTTTCCTTAAAGAGGACATACTTAAGAATATTTTAATGTATGTTTCATTTGTGCAGATTCGTGCGAACTTAGTTAAAACTTTACAAACTTCTTATAAAAAAAATAAATGGCAAATTTTAAAGTACGTATTTCGTGCGGTCTGAAAACCTATTAAGTAATAATTAAAAAAGATAACAAAACATTTAACAGGTTGTACATACATTCAACTTGAATTTCCATAGGTCATAAATACTGTAATGCTTAGAAAAATAACATTTCCCGGGCCTGCGTAAGTACGGAGCGGAGACCACGCTAACTATCTCTTTTCAAATTCTCTTACTTTGGAGGCACAGTTATAAGTGAATTGTTTGTGCAGTTGAAATTTCTTTTGTACTCTAAGTTACTATGACTAATGAACTAACATTTAGCTAAATATTGTTGCATAATTTTAACATGACCATTTTCATCTAATGTCCTATGGCGGAACCATTGTGCGCTGGTCACATTCCGCTACTCACTCTCCGCTGCATTTCATAATATCTTCAACACCAATACTCCAATAAGATTCTGCATACGCCAATACTCCAATGAGATTCTGGTCTTTTACTTGATTTCCAATTAGAACGACTACCAACAAGGCCAACGGGTGTTCAATCTCCGCTGCCAGCAATAGACACCGCTCTCCCAGCATTCAACGTGCTCTTGCATTGCAAGTGTTTGCGAAGCCGTTAACTATTTTACTTATTTACAATGCTGGAATAATGACCAGAGACAAAATATGTTCCGTGGGTGACCATCATAGTTTATTGGCTTAACTTATACATTCATATATATATATATACATATGCGTGAATGCGGCTTTGGCTTTCTGGATGGATATTAGATTATTTTTTCATCAATATGTGTAAGTAAGTAGTTCAGATTTGACTGAAGAGATTAAATATGTATATGAATGCATATTCATATGCATTGCCTTTATGGATGTATTACATATAAATCAGTTCAAAAGCAGTATGAATAATTTTATATAGAAAATACATTTTTAAATAACAGGTATTAGAAAAACCTGAATACACTATTTTAAATCAATTGTAATTAAACCAAATACAAAAAATTTAATAAAACTATCGAACAAATAAAAGTGTGTACAGACTTGAACCTGAGTGAAATGCGGAACAATGTAGTACACCTATGACATGGCTTTCATACTTGCGCTAATCTATAATTGTTAATTTGCTTTCCTAAATCGGTCATTTATTCGATTCGCTGTTTTATATGCAGACATTTTGAGTCCGTTGAAAATTTGTATGCATATTTATATACATACATATGTATGTATTCGTGTATGCGCGTTTGGCTTTCTGGACGGATATTATAATGATATTTTCTCATCAATATAATTTGGATTTGATGAAAGAGATTAAATATTATATATGCATGTTTATATGTACATATTTTCTTTTTGATTGATTTATGTATATAAAAATCAGGTCATATCCAGTATGAACTATTTTATACTGAAATGAAATTGCCATTTATCAAATACAGAAAACAACCCTATTTTGAAGAAATTATAATTAAAGAAAAACTCAAAAATTTTACCAAACTTTCCTGGTTTGAATTGTAAAAAAAAAATTGTGCAAGGAAAAAAAATATGACTTCAGGACTTGAACCTGAATTGAACTCGTGCCACAAAATCCACATGAGTCATTACACCGACTTTAGCATTTGCGCCACAAATTAACTAAAAAGGACCTTTTCTTAATCGCAAACTCATTCGCTTCGCTGTGGGCATGAAACAAGTCGAATCCCTTACTACTATGGTGAAAAATCGTATGAAATCCCTTACTAGTGTGGTAAACACAGAAAAAATCTGAATTCCTCTACTAGCGTGGTAAATATCTGCAATCCCCCACTAGTGTGGTAAGTTGAATTTGAAAATCCCTTACTATGAATCTACAAATTAGTACTCGAAAAAAACTTATTTAACATTTGCTCCTTCTCATTCCATTAACATTCTCTTATTGTACTGAACAAGAAAAACTTTTTTTTTTTTTTTATTCCCCATTTATTTTATACATCGCTTAATGGCCAGTGTCAAAAAGCGATAAAATTAAAATATAAGGTTGTCAAAAAAGTCTTGCGGTATTTCCGGAAGCTTGTCTTTGCAAGCGCGTAGTTCTAGTTGTATTCGTCGCATCGGTTCACGCTAGAGCTTTTTGGAAAGCTCTTTTCACGTGCTAACACGTGTTTGATTAATTGTTGTTTGCTTTTAGTCGTTCGTGAGTTATAGCGTCGCAAACATGGAGCAAAATAAAGAGAAAATACGGCATATTTTATAGTACTACTACGATAAAGGCAAAAATGCATCTCATGCTGCCAATAAAATTTGTGCAGTTTATGGACCCGATACAGTTTCCATTTTCACCGCACAACGATGGTTTCAACGTTTTCGTTCTGGTGCAGAGGTGATCGAAGATGCGCCACGGTCCGGAAGGCCTGTCGTCGAAAATTGCGATAAAATCGCTGAATTGATCGAAAGAGACCGGCATAGTAGCAGCCGTAGCATCGGCCAAGAGCTGGGCATGAGTCATCAAACCGTTATAAACCATTTGAAGAAGCTTGGATTCAAAAAGAAGCTCGATGTATGGGTGCCACACGACTTGACGCAAAAAAACATGTTTGCCCGTATGGATGCATGCGAATCGCTTCTGAATCGCAACAAAATCGACCCGTTTTTGAAGCGGATGGTGACTGGCGATGAAAAGTGGGTCACTTACGACAACGTGAAGCGCAAACGGTCATGGTCGAAAAGCGGTGAAGCTGCCCAGACGGTGGCCAAGCCTGGATTGACGGCCAGGAAGGTTCTTCTGTGTGTTTGGTGGGATTGGCAGGAAATCATCCACTATGAGCTGCTCCCCTATGGCCAAACGCTCAATTCGGACCTGTACTGCCAACAACTGGACCGCTTGAATGCAGCACTCATGCAGAAGAGGCCATCTTTGATAAACAGAGCCGAATTGTCCTCCATCAGGACAACGCCAGGCCACACACATCTTTGGTGACGCGCCAGAAGGTCCGGGAGCTCGGATGGGAGGTTCTTTTGCAATCACCGTATAGTCCGGATCTCGCACCAAGTGATTACCACCTATTTCTGTCCATGGCGAACGAGCTTGTCCACAAGAGAGTCCTTTGAAAATTGGCTCTCCGAGTTTTTTGACAATAGGGAAGCGAGCTTCTATAAGAGGGGCATTATGAACTTGGCATCTCGTTCGGAACTTGTCATCGAACAAAACGCTGCATATTTGACTTAAATCGCATTATTATATAAACGAAATAATAGCAATTAAATAATATACAATAATACAATACAAGTTTCACTTTACATGATTACATTTTACAACTACTTTTAATTTTTTTTTTTTACATATTTATGGTTTTTTAGCATTTATCATACTACGTCGCTTGGTCGGGTTCTCTTTAAACGCCTTTTCCCGTTTCTTTCCCTTTCAAGAAGTTTGTTGATTTCTGCATTACTGTGTGTGTGTATTTTTTCAAAGTGCCTTCTTGTTATCTTTTTGATTTCTTCGTCTACTCTTGCTATATTAAAAGTCCTGTGGATGTCATCATTTTTCGTGTACCTGTCAGACATGGTCAAAATTCGAAGAATCTTTGATTGCTGTCGTTGGATTTTTTCTATATGCGTTTTTTTAGCCGTTCCCCACACCTGTAATCCATATAGCCAGATTGGTTTAATCATAGTTTTGTACACTAACAGCTTGTTCTGTATAGTGAGTCTGGATTTGGAGCAGACTAACCAATGAGGTTGTCGAAGTTTTTCTTTTATTTGTTTGACCTTTTGCTTTATGTGGTGACTCCAATTTAGTTTGGAGTCCAAGTGAATTTCCAGATATTTAGTAGTTGATTCTATTGTAATTGCTTTATCATTTATTTTAATTGGAACTGCGGTAAATTTTGTTTTGTTAGTAAATATAACCTGTACGGTTTTGTCTTCATTTATTTTTAATCACCAGTTATCAAACCATTCCTTAACTGCGTTTGTATATCGTTGCAGTTTTTCAGTAGCGATAATTAAGCTTTTGTCTGATGCTAATAGTATTGTATCGTCTGCGAACGTAGCAATTGAAGAATTAGTTTCGTCAGGAGGTGGTATATCTGCGGTGAATAAAACATATAGTAGAGGGCCAAGAACGCTTCCTTGCGGAACTCCAGCAGTTATTTGATGAATATCTGAACATTGATTGTCATATTTAATGTAGAAGCTTCGGTCGGTTAGATAGCTTTTTATGATGAGATAGTAGTCAAAAGGTAGCATTCTTTTTATTTTGTGGAGTAAGCCTTCATGCCACACTTTGTCAAACGCTTTAGCTACGTCCAAAAATACTGCGGCACAGTATCGATTGTTTTCAAGGTCTGACTGGATTTTATTTGTAATTCTATGGATCTGTTGAATAGTCGAATGTTTTTTTCTAAATCCAAATTGATGATCCGGTATTATACGTTTTTGGTCTAGAAGTTGGCTTATTTGATCATGCAGTAATTTTTCAGCAATTTTAGATATTGTCGGTAATAAGCTTATTGGTCTATATGATGCCACTTTCCAGAGCTTCGGAAAGTATTGTAAGCGAAACATTGCATTAAAAACGTTTCGCAAGTATACATATGCCTTGGTTGGTAGCTCCGCTAATGCTTTTCCTGCTATCATGTCATATCCGGGAGCTTTTTTATGTTTTATTCCTTTTTTGATGCAAGCTATTATTTCGTGTGGATTCGTCCTTCTTATTTTTGTAAAATCGTAGTGGAAGTTGTTTTGGTTGTTGATTTTCTTTTTTTCGTCATTTGATAGAACTTTTTCGAAGTAATTTGCCAATGTTTTCGCGTTTTCCTCTTTTGTAACAGCCCATGAATTGTCATCTTTTTTTAGTGGTGGTTGATGTTTTATTTGAGTTTTTAATTTTTTAGTACATTTCCATAAAGAGTAGTTTGTATCTTGATAGGGAGTCAGATTCTTCAAATAGTTTTCGATTTCTTTGTTATTTCTCTTATTTAAGGTATCCTTAAGAATTTTTGTAGCTAAGTTTAGTTTTCTCTTGCCGTCAGGTGATCTAGTTTTTTGCCATCTTTTTCTTAACTTTCTTTTTTCTATAATTTGCTTTTTAATAGTAATGTCAGTTGTTGGTGTATTTGTTCTATTTGTTTGCTTTGGTGCCGATCTGATCCCTGCTTCTAGTACTTCGTCATTAAAATGGATAATGGCATGTTCAATGTCAAGTTGCGTTTTTAATATCACATTTGGTATAAGTTGATCGTCAATATGGTGGCGGAATTTTTCCCAGTTGGTTCTGTCATTAAGTATGCGAAAAGATGTATCTATAGATTTTATATGACTTACATATTCAAGTAATATCGGCGAGTGGTCAGAGAAAGTTCATAGCACGACTGAATTGTCAATTGGTTATGGCTTATGTTTTTGGTTATGCAAAAATCGATCAAGTCTGGAATTTTCTTTACGTCAGTTGGCCAATAGGTAGGTTCTCCGGTACTTATAAATCTGCAATTATTTTTGTTAATTGCGTTAATAAGAATACGCCCCTTTTTGTTGGTGAGTTTTGAGCCCCAATCAATGTGTTTTGCATTGAGATCTCCAGCTGCAATAAATCTATTGTTAAGCGTCTTTATGTATTTGTCATATTGATCCGAGTTTATTATGTGTCTAGGTGGACAGTATATGGAGGAGATAGATACTGGTCCATTTTTGTCATAGATTTGTACTGTCGTGGATTGAAGATAAGTAGTCGAATAATGGAGTTGTTCATTGTGCGTTATGCTTGATTTAATAATTATAGCAGTCCCTCCGTGGGCTCTTCCATCAGGATGGTTTGTCACATACACTTTGTATTTAACTCAACAAACTCAAAAACTCAACATCAAAAAATTCATTGATAAATTCGAGCTCATAGTTCTAAGACCAAAGAATGATACTTTCATTCATAAAGCGAGCCGCCCATATGCCAATTTTCACGACCATTCAAAAATAGTGAATATTTGAACATTTCACGTAGAATTATTTGCCAATATTTGGTAAATCTTGAATTTTTGTCAATTCGAGTGCCCGCGGCTCCGTTGTTGTTGTTGTTGTTGTTGAGGTGGTTGAACATTTCTGAGCTGAAATTAGTGACCAGCACCGTTTTACTACCACTATCTCGTGTGAAGATGATGTTGTTCATTTTTTATTTTTTTTATTTTTTTTTTTTGTTTCCAAGACAGATCCATTTAGTGAGGTCCAAGTATAGCAGCAAATCCTTTATCTCGATGTCTAAGATTTCCTTAATTTGCTGTAAGAAAGGCTTACCGAAGGATCGGAGTCGTGCCCTGGCAAGTCCCGGACATTCACATAAATAGTGGAACAGACTTTCCTTCGCCCCTTCCGCTTGACAGCTTCTACAGATAGGATTGAAGGGTAGATTGAGTCTAGCTGCATGATCCCCTACTTTCCAATGTCCTGTAAGGGTTGCAGTGATACATGAAATGTTTGGCCGAGAACATCCTAGCAGGTCATTCGTCCTTTGGATTTTGTGTGACGGCCATGTGTTTTTTGTTGTAATACATGTAGGTATTCGCTTCCATCTTCTTTCGGCTAAAGCATGATAGTATGAAGCAATGGATGCTTTTAGTGTGTTCAGTGGGGTGGAGACTGTCACCGCTTCGGCTATGTCTAATGTCGAGCCCTATCTTGCTAGCTCATCTGCTATCTCATTGCCCCGTATGTTCCTATGACCGGGAACCGATATCAGGGTAATTTCAAGCCAATGGCTGAGCAGCTTCAGCTCCTCTCTACACTGTAGGACCAGTTTGGATGAAATGTAGTTGGAGTCTAAGGCCTTAATAGCTGTTTGACTGTCTGAGAAGATAGCTACTCTTGCACCAACTTCCTTGTAGAGTTCTAGGGATTTACATGCTTCTCTGATCGCTAAAAGTTCTGCCTGGAACACGGTGGCATAATCAGGAAGACGAATTGATTGAGATAGGTTGAGTGGCTCCGAATGGAAGCCAGCTCCCACACCATAGCTCATCTTAGAACCATCGGTATAAATTTCGATATCGTGTCTTCCAATCACCTCTCCTTTGCTCCACTCGGCTCTCGGTGGAAAGCATACCGTAAAGCCTTTCTTGAAGTTGAGGTCGGGGACTGTGTAGTCTGATCCGTTTTTGAGCAGCGGGGGTCCCTGTAGGAGGATCTTACTGTGACCGTACGGCCTTGTTGTCCAGTTTCCTATGTCTCTGAGTTTCACCGCGCTGCAAGTAGCTATTGTTTTAATGTATAGATCTAATGGCAATAGATGTGTTAGTACATTGAGCGCTTCAGTAGGACTGGTGCTAAGCGCTTCTGTAGTTAGGACACACGCTGTTCTTTGTATCTTGTTCAGCTTAGTTTTGTTATGTTTCCTTTCTGTTGCAGGCCACAAAACTAGTGCCGCATATGTTAGTATTGGCCTTACAATGGCTGTGTAGGACCAGTTGGATAATTTTGGTTGGAGACCCCATTTTTTTCCCAACATTCTCTTACATGTGTAAAGTGCTATATTCGCTTTCTTTACCCTGTACTCTACGTGGGACTTCCAGCTGAGTTTGGGGTCCAGGATAACCCCTAGGTATTTTGCCTGTTTGGTTAGCGTGAGGCTGACGCCGTTTAGTTTTGGGAGATTAAAGTTTGGCACCTTGGTTTTCTTGGTGAATAGCATCAGTTCAGTTTTTCTCGGGTTTACACTTAAACCACAGTCCGTGGCCCAATTGCTGAGTAATACCAGAGCTCCTTCCATAATCTCACTGATTGTGGTTGGAAACATTCCTGAAACCATAAGCACTATGTCGTCCGCGTGCGCCACTACTTTAATACCCTTGCTGTTGAATTTGGTGAGGATGTTGTTGGCGACTAGTAACCACAGCAGAGGGGATAAGACTCCTCCCTGAGGGGTTCCCCTGTTGACAGAGCGTTTTATCGTGCTGCTGCCTACCTCACCGATGATTATTCTAGTTTTGAGCATGTTCTCTATCCATTCGTTGAGACCTATGTCTATGCCTAACATGTTAAGAGCCTCAATTATGGATCTTGTGGTAACATTGTTGAAGGCCCCCTCTATGTCGAGAAAAGCGACTAGTGAGTATTGCTTGTATTCTATGCTCCTCTCAATCGCACTTACAACCTCATGAAGAGCTGTCTCTGTGGATTTTCCTTTGAGATAGGCATGTTGAGATGGTGAAATCGTTGAGTCTGTAATCTTTTCCCTGAGATATACATCCAACAATCGCTCGAGAGTTTTGAGGATGAAGGAGGATAGGCTGATGGGTCTGAAATCTTTCGCTGTATCATGACCGCGTCTACCAGCTTTGGGGATAAAGATCACTTTTACCCTCCTCCAGCTTTTTGGTATGTGCCCTAGCATAAGGCTTTTCCTGAAAAAGACCTCCAGCCAAGGAATCGTCGTTTCTCGAGTGTTCCACAGCATGGCTGTGAATATCCCATCTGGACCGGCTGCCTTATATGGTTCAAAGTTTTTTATCGCCCATAATATTCTATTTTGGGATACGATGTGGTTGATTATAATGGGTGATAGTTTGGATGTTTGAACACTGTCAGTATTGTTCTCAATATATTCTGTGTTGCCTGGGAAGTGTGTATTTACCAGATGTTCTAGTTTGTCGGCTGATGATTTTGTCCAATCTCCGTTATCTTTCTTCAAGAAGGAAGGGCAGGAGTGTTCCTTGGATAAAAGCTTGCCTAGTCTGGCCGTATCTTTGGTCGATTCTATGGAACTACAAAAATCTCTCCAAGCCTCTGTCCGAGCCTCTTTGATTGCTTTCTTGTATTCCCTAAGGCAGTCTTTGTAGGGTTTGAAGTATTTGTGTTTGTAGCAGATATTGAAGATTTCTCTTGTCATTTTCCTGAGTTTACTTAGATCTTCATTCCACCAGGTAGGATAGGTTGTTTTGCCATATGTGGCGGGACATGAAGCTTCAAGTCCTTTCGTCAACGAAGTTTCGAAAGCTCTTACTCTCTCATCTAGGTCTTCCCTTGACGTTATGGTTCTATTTAAGTTTTGAAGTTTAGACTGGGTCACTCTACGGAATGTGTGCCAGTTTGTTCTTCTAGGATTTCTATATGGGAAAGGTTTCTCTAGCTTAAGATTGATATCGACGAGGATCCAGCTGTGGTCCGAAAAGGATCTCTTGTCGGATACCCTCCAATTTGTGACTATTTGGGAATTATTATTTGTGCCTTACCCTAACGTCTAAGACCTCTTCCCAGCCTGGAAAATTTGCCGAGCTCGGAAAAGTGCAGGTTGGGGTGGTCCCTACATTACATATGTCTAGGTTGGTGTTTAATAGGAATTCAAAACGTGACTCACCTCTTTCATTCGTCTCTGAACTGCCCCAGAGCTCGTTCCTGACGTTTGCGTCGCAGCCCATCAATAGTTTGTCTGTGTTGTTTAATGTTGACAGGAATCGAGCCACTTCGTCTGACGGCGCCGGTTTCTCATGTGGCATATACATCTGCAGCTCCACTTTCACCACCGTAAAATCGGGAGTGCTAAAATTAGAACACAGAAAAGCTTTTAAGTGTTTTTTAGTGATTATGCATGACCGTGTCTTACCGTCTGCTTTGTTGCAGAATATGTTGATGCTCTTGTTGTTTTGGAACCCCTTAACCCATTCGATCCCATTGTACTCGCTTGAGTACAGAAAAAGCATCTTTTTCGAAACAACGTCAAAAGCCAACGCTTACAAATTTTTAAATGAACTCGCCACTTTATAATACAGAGCAATGTCGAAAAGGAATACACATGTTTCTACTTCTTTTTTTTGAGTCCCGTTATCCGTTATTCACTTGTCTTTGCGTGCACCTTTGCTATTTTTCTTCTTTTCATGGTTTAGTTTGCAATAAGCTCTCTATTTGACAAAATCTAAGTTATCACGGAAAAAGTTCAGTGTTGTAATATTCATAATACATATAATTTGTATACTTTATACCAAAAAAACGAAAAAAGTTGTGGAAAAGTGCATTTCGGTAGGTTTAAATTCTAGTGTACTCGCATGGGTACAGTGGGAACATTCATATATATTTTGTGTGCATATTTCATGTAGATTTGGTAATGGATGTAAAAACATTTTACGGAAAGAGGTTTTATAACCTTTCTGCGGCCACCGACTATATTGAATCAAGCGACCGTAGTCACTTCGACTTCGCTATTATACCGCCAAATACCCACTGGGACACAGATGAGGAGGACATTGAAGAGGATAATATATTGCGGGATGATATTCCATGGGATGTTCCGGGCGAAGTTGACTTATTTTTGAGCAGTGACAGTGACAGTCATGTCTTTACGTCATATGACCTTCTTAGAATTTTGAAAGAACAAGGATTTAAAGCTACTGGGACTGTCCGTGAACGGCGGTCCAAAAAATGTCCTCTGAAAACGAACAAAGAACTACAAAAGAAGCAACGGGGAGAGTTTGATTTTATGTAAGTTTATCATAATGATTTATTTGAATAGTTGTTTTGTATCAAATTTTGTAGGTGTTCTGACTCAGGAATACTTTTTGTGAAGTGGAATGACAATAGCGTTGTGATAGTGGGAACAAACTTTGATAGAATTGAACCTTTACATACCGTCAAACGATGGTCAAGACAAGAGAGGCGCAAGGTGAATGCCCATCAGCCGAAGTTGATACCGGAATACAACTCAGGAATGGGAGGAGTTGACCTCCACGACCAAGCTTTGAATACTTACTATATAAAGTTTAGAGAAAGAAATGGTGGTGGCCTCTTTTCACCACAATGATAAGCTCGTGCGTAGCAAACGCATGGAAGCTTTATAAAATGTCAAATAAGAGTCAATGCGACTTGTTGCAATACCAACGTGAAATTGTGCGATTTTATTTACGCAATTATAATATCCGGGGCATATCTTCAAAACGATCGACAACGGCATCAATAGCTGGTTCCTCATATAACCATTTTCCCAAAAGGATATCGAATCAGCTGAGGTGCAGGGAGTGTCACCAAAGAATTCGATGGATTTGCGAGTTATACAATGTAGCCTTTTGCGTGGAGAGAGAATGTTTCAAAAACTTCCATACTGTTAACCGAACTAATAACCAAGGAAGTCTTTGAAAGTGTCTTTTTATTTAATACTCCTTATTTTCATATACAGGCAATGTATATACATATTATCCCATTGTACTCGATTGGGTACAGCCCAAAAAATGCATTTCTTTGATTTTTTTTCGTGTTTTTTTTTTTTAAGGAGCTTAATTACACTATTTCAATAAACGTTTTATAAACGCATTTAAAAAAAAAATGTTTTATATAAGGTTGGGATTTAATGGGTTAATCTCGTTGTCTCTGACCCAGGGCTCCTGTATGAAACTGATGTCGATGTCCCCTTCCCTGAGGAAGACATCCAAGTTCTCTGTAGCACATTTCGAGTGCTGCAGATTCACCTGTATGGCTCTAGGCATCGGATTTATTGTCGTCTTCAGCCAGGTCAAGCTTTTCTAGTCTTTCTAGCTGTATGTTGTTGTCTGCCTCATCTGGGTCTTCCTCATTTTCATTGCTGTCTGCTTTGAAAATTTTCAGTTTGGCCTTTCTTAGACCAAACCACATTTTGTTGTCGTGTTGTTTTAGTATTGGCAGGCACTCATCGTTGATCTGCAGAACGAATGACATGCTGCTCTTGTGCGGCCTTCACGATTGCCCAGTCGTCCATCGGCACCGCAGGGTTGTGTGACTTCAGGTACTTCAGCACTTCTGCACCGCTCAAGTCCATCACCGGTAGACAAATGCGAGCGCGAGGAGGGCAAGGAATGTCCTTGGCCGGAATAAGCTTAAGTTTTAAGCCTTCCAGTGTGCTGCTGATCTCAGCAACACACCTTTCTAGGACAACCCTTGACCAGTCGTCGTCGCACTTGATAACCCTGCAGCCGCGAAGTACTCCTGCAGAATCGAAGGAAGGGAGAGTTCCGCCCTGTGCTCCAACCACATGCTTGTCTAACACGAGCTTGGATAGTTTGGCCTCCACTTGCCCCCACTTCTGCAGGACCACTTTGCCACTGTTTATGGTCTCGTCGATTAGTGCATATAGGATGTTATCCTTAACCACCTCACTGAACGGTCGTTGCTTTGTTTCTTCGATGCTGCTGGACACCTTAGATCTCTTCGGTGCCTGGTCGATCCAGTCCTGTGACCTGTTTCTTTTCATCGCATCGCCTTTTTTTATTGTCCTCTTTAGGTTTGTTGGATAAGAAGTCTTCGTACTCCTTAACCACCTGCTGTTATTTTAGTTTGTCGGCCGCGTCGCGCTTGTCAGTCGCTCCAGCGAGTTCATTTTTGGCAATCTTGCTTAGAATGAACCTCGCCTTCGTGTAGCGAGACTTCATGAGGGCACCCTCGGATTTGTGTTTTCTTGCGGCCTGACTCTCTCTCTGAGTGCCGTCTGCCGCCTTTTTCGAAGTTTGTGGTAGAACTTTTTGTTGTTGTTGTTGCTTGCTTGGTAAAGGTGTGCTATGGCTGGTACTTCCCTTACTCTTTGCTGACTCAGCCGTATCTTGGCTGGGTATCCTTCTCGGAGGATGGTATTGTGTCGCAGCGCGGCACAAATTTTTTGTTCTTTTCGTTTTGTTGTGTATTCATATTCATCTGGCTCTTACGATTGCTTCGCCTGACTACGTCAAGATCCACAACCCACGAGTATTTAGGGGAAGTAATGGGGTCCCCATCGCCAGCGCCCTTTACTGCGGTTAGGCCACAGTTACTCTCGAAGGCGGCCAGGTATTCGAGAGGGAAACTCCGTTCGCGATGCACATGTTTTAATTCCCTGCACCATTCAGTCCTCGGCACCATTCCAAGCACACCTTGACTTGGGAATGTGTTGGTACGGTACTCTCCGTATAGGTGATTGGACGAGCATCGCACAAGCCGTATCGTGTAAGGGTGTTCGACCAATTCCCATACAGAGCTTCCCTCTTAGTTCATGACAGGTTAAATTCCTAAAAGGAATTTAGCCTACATTTAAGCCCCATCCCCGCGGCAAGGAGACCAACCACGATGAGGCTCCGTACACACACATGTATGCATCAATATATGTATGTATGTAAATATGTCTTTCTAAATGCTGAACAACCGCAGCTGCTATGCGTCAAGTGCGCGCATGAGCATAGAGTAACCAGAGAACGTTTATGTATAGAGAAGTCTCTATGGCACGAACGCATGGAGTTTTGAGGGGTACTCGTTTTGCGCACGGAGTTCACCACAGACATGTTTTCCACTAAAAGTTAACAGAAATATACTCAACTTGTCAAATTAAACAGCAGTTGAGTAAAATTCGTTTGTATGAAGGAAGAAAGAATGTTAACGCTGTACGGTAGCTACAGGCACTTTATTATAGAAAACAAATACATATGCTAATTTCAATAGTGACTTAGAAAGAGAAAATCATTCAATATATAGGTTTATATATCTGCCTAAGGCATCTTCTGTAAAACTTTATTGAATTCCTTCAACCAAATCAAAATCCTCTATAGAAAACGCTTTATTACCAGGCACACAGAAATATGGCATATGCAAATTTAAATTTGTGAATTTATATGCGCATATATATATATATATGCTGTGTGTATGTATGTGAACTTGCCACAGCAAAAAATATTACGGCAAAATTTCTGAAGAACTCCAGCGCGCATTCATAGGTCACAGCATTCTATGAACAGTAACCTTCAAATATGTACATTAACCTTCAAATACTGTGATTTTAGAGTAAGTTTCTACTTTGCAGATATATGCATATATTTTTGTGCACTTTTTATCAATTGAAGAACTACATACGTAAAGTAATACGAGTATACTAATTAACTATTTACCTACTATCAGAGAACATAAAATAATTGTTTTGAAATTTTCTCTCAGAAAGAACTTTTTATAAGCTACTTATGTTGTTTTCTGCAAGTTACTGTATGCTCATGCGCGCACTTTACGCACAGTTGCTGCGCACATACCGGTATTTTAATAATCTAGGCGGCCAAAAGTCAATTTTGTAAAATGCATTAATTGATTTTAATAATGAATAAAATAGAAAGATAACACAATAGAGTATTCACTCCACCCCCTCTCGCGCTTTTTCGTCGCGTGCGCTACCGCCGTATTGGCAGTCAAAAGTTCATTGCTTATCACACTACACATATCTCGCTCGGCGTTCGGCAAGCAACAAATCTTCAAAAAAGTAAAGTTAACTTATTTAAAGTTATATGTCTCATTTTAATGATGGAAATTGAAGCTTCAGGTATGTTTTTTCCAAATTTAATAAATATTTTATAGATTTTGTTCATTAATAACATAATTTATTGAATTCCGTACAAGGAGAAATAGTGCATTTTTACACATATTTTTTTTATTTGTTAAGCTGAAAGTTATACTTCCAAGTCCGTCCAAGCTTGATTTTTTTTTTCCGATTGTGTACATATGCTTTGAGATGTAGAATAAAGTAGAATTAGCCGCAGAAAACTGCAGATTAATTAATTGTTTAATTTCAAAAGTTTCATGGAACAGTTTTTTTTAAAAGCGTTTTCTATACTTGTTATTTTTTGGTTTGTTTAAGGTTCTTAAGGCACTTCAGGGGTTCGAATTGTGACTCGAAAATACCTATTCGACCGCATGCAAGCTCAGAATTTACCAAATTTGGACGAAAAATTAAACTCTTTACAACAGGAGCTTTTGTCAAGTGAAAAATACTCTGACGAACAGATATCAGCTCTTAAGCACAATTTTTCACATTTTAAATCACAAATCAAGAAAAAGTGGCTACAAGTACATAAAAAGGAAGATGTTTTCCTATCAAAGTACAAGTCTTGGTTGGAAGGAGGTTTTGAATTAACTGTTGCAGCAATACCGAAACGATGTGGCCGTCCTCAGAAACATTTTAGTGACTCAGGTGAAAGATCTTAAAGACGCAAAACTGCAGAACTCAGATCTACAGTAAAGGACAAAAACTTGATTATGGATGCTGCTTCAGTAGAGTTAATCAAAAGTGGAAAGAGAGATGATTCTAAAGTATTAAAAGACATTCAAACCCCTCCGATACGTGCGACTTTTTTTACGTTCAGACCCTTTATTAAGCAGCATTAGAAATGTGAAAAGAGGAAAATTAAAATCATATTTACCGGAAGCGTTAAGTTTACTCATTCTGGCCCAACTTAACGAATCTAATTCAACAGATAATGAAAATTTGTTATTTTTTCCTTTAATTTGTTTCATTTTGCTTTAGTTCTTATTGACGTAAGATTATTGATTGAATTAAACATTTTTTTTTTGGTTCAAATAATGTATTTTATTTGACACCTTCAGTGAAACTTGGCATTTGATAATAAATAATTAAAACATTAATAATGATGTCTATTTTATATAATTTAACCTATAAATACCCAAAAAAAAATTCATTTTCTATTTATTCTAGTACAAAATGGTTGTATCTTTAAAGATACCACGGTCATTTAAGGGTTAATAATACAATAGTTCAATAAAAAAAAGTCCATTGTCTAAATGATGATGAATAAAAGTATTTAAGACTATAAAAAACGTTAAAATAGTTTTGGCCGCCTAGATTATCAAAATACCGGTATGTGCTGCGGTTGTCGAGCATTTAGAAAGACATATTTACATATATACATATATTGATGCATACATATGTACGGAGCCGCGGGAACTCGACTTGACAAAAATTCAAGATTTACCATGATTCAATTGTAGAAGGTTAGGTAAGTAGTGACAAGGGCGCTTTGACACTCCCTTATTTGATGGCTGCATTTACGAAGGATGGGGAAAGTGGGAAAAATGTTTTCCCCTTCTTGCCTAAAGGTAGTAAAAAAGTACGTAAAGTAGCTAATTAGTCCTGTAATTAGAGAAAGAATAAGTATATTGGGTATTTAAACTACATTAAAAAAAAGCAACAAAACAATTGTTGTTTTGTTTTAAAGCAAATATAATATTTATTTTGAATATTTTCGATGTTTATCTAACAACACAAGAGCACGCAGAACTATGTTTTGTTACTTACGTATGTTTTTAAGTTAGTTCGTAGTTGTAAAACAAACATTAGTTAGATGTGGAACGAGAAAAAGGAAAAAAAATGGAGTCTCTAACGGAGCATTTTCATTAGGTTAAAAAAGGAATGCTGCTAGTAGACGAAATATGCTTTTATGTAGTATAAGTAAGTGTTGGGAAAATGTATTCATATGGTCTAAAACAAATATTTCATATATTGCTAATATAATTCATAAATTTACGTTAATCAAATGCAATGAGAAAAATTGCGGAAAGTGGCTTGTATGGGTGTTGGAACGCTGCACTGATTCGAGCAGATATAGGGACTTTGAACTTGCGCAGAAACCGAAAACCTGTAAACCAGAGGTCTTAAAAATTGTTAACTTCAAATGCATATATAACTACGACTTACGTCCCTTGTAGACCTACGTACAGCATACTGTTCTAGACCCGGTATGATATCGGCGGAGACAGCCAGTTCGGAAGCCAAGTCGATTTCAGAGGCACCAGCACCAGACACATAACGACCGTCACGTGCAAACACTTGAAGTTATTAACACCATCACCACAGCACGCTCAATGTCATCCATGAAACTGTCCGAAGAACCACATATATATGACAATGCTAGTAAACAAAATAAGTTTTTGTGTAGGTTTGCGAGTATATTTTTCACGCCTTCTCCCAAATGTATAACAAATTTCGTTGGTTGCGAATTATTAAAAAGAAAATGACGCACAGAAGTCATCTATAAAAATCATAATATCGAAATAATAAAGGATATAGAATAAACTATTTTATAAAACTTACTTGTACGATGTAAGTCAAGTAATAACTTCCCCAATTGTTCATTGATTCTCCCAAATGTATAACAAACTATGTTGGTTGCGAATTATTAAAAGGAAAACAACATCTATACGAACGTAAATGTACGTTTCATAACTGTTTTCACAAACTTTTATTCCCGAAATAAGTACTGACTTTTAGCATCTTTTATATGTTAAATTATGCACTGCTATTCACCTGGGCTCCTATTTTCTTAATGACTTGTCAAGTTTTTTTATTCTTTAATACATACGCATTTTGAAAAAAAGTTTTTTTATATCCATGCTGGCACTTATGTGTGAGGACAGTTTTAAAAGTTTCTCCAAATAATTTGGAATATTCGAAACTTTGTCGCCATTCAAGATACGAAATACAGATTCCATCTGTTTTATCAAATTTAGGAAATTTGTTGTTGGCTTTGTTAAAGCAAATTTCGTTGGTTGCGAATTATTAAAAAGAAAATGACGCACAGAAGTCATCTATAAAAATCATAATATCGAAATAATAAAGGATATAGAATAAACTATTTTATAAAACTTACTTGTACGATGTAAGTCAAGTAATAACTTCCCCAATTGTTCATTGATTCTCCCAAATGTATAACAAACTATGTTGGTTGCGAATTATTAAAAGGAAAACAACATCTATACGAACGTAAATGTACGTTTCATAACTGTTTTCACAAACTTTTATTCCCGAAATAAGTACTGACTTTTAGCATCTTTTATATGTTAAATTATGCACTGCTATTCACCTGGGCTCCTATTTTCTTAATGACTTGTCAAGTTTTTTTATTCTTTAATACATACGCATTTTGAAAAAAAGTTTTTTTATATCCATGCTGGCACTTATGTGTGAGGACAGTTTTAAAAGTTTCTCCAAATAATTTGGAATATTCGAAACTTTGTCGCCATTCAAGATACGAAATACAGATTCCATCTGTTTTATCAAATTTAGGAAATTTGTTGTTGGCTTTGTTAAAGCACCCTTCGATAATTCGTCGATCCATGTTAACGTAGGCTCATTGGAAACATGCTCCGTTAAGCCTAGTTTACGTACGATGTAGCCTGCTATATATTCTAAGGCGTCTTCGTGCAAGCCATTAAAATTTCCTTTTTGTCCTACTTCATTAGGAAATGCCAGCTCAGTGGAAAACATAAATTCCTCAGAAACCACCTCATCATCACTAAGGAAAGTCTTTAAGCGTTCCGTTGAAACGTCACTGAGGCGGAGCCACTTGGATGCATCCGTCTTTACGCTTCCACGAGAAGCGAAGCTTTCCGTATTGCGTGCTATAATTAAATCATGTTGATAAATACATTTATCAAACATTTACTACATATTATGCTTAAATATTACCTAGCAAATATTTCCGCAATCTGTATTTGAATTGAAGTGGACTTGGGTAGTCGAACATATCCCCTTTCGCTCGCATCGCTCCAAAAAAGTGCTCAATTACATTTCACACAAAAATTAAGGGAGCAGTAAAATTTCCTAAATTTCTTAGTCATTTTTGAAAAGCTGTATCTCGGTGAAAAATGGGCGCGAGGAGTTCCGACAAAAATCATTTAGAAGCTTTAAACTTTAGTTTTAAGATCTTTAAGCAAAATTTTTTTTATTTAACGCTTATTTTGTAATCGTCAGTTAAAGGGCGACACAGAAATTTTCGAATTTTTTTTTGGTTGCACGGGCTTGGACAAATTTGTCCGACTAAAACTAGCCATACAGTCAACTAGCTTGATTATTAAGCTTCAATTTGATTTTCTTTGAATTCCCGCTACGATCATTTCTCTCTTAGATATTCGCATTTTACGAAAAAAGACAATTTTATCTTTGATCGTTGGTATCTCAACAACTAATAACCCCACAATAAATCAAATAATGGTTTTGGAAAGTGGAATAAATTTCCTATAAGATCCTAATTTTACTTTTTGAGAAAAAAATTTTTTTTACCTTATCTTTGGTTTGAAGTGAACACAGAAAAACGCCTTTTCACGGTTTTTCAGAAAATCTGTCGCTCACTTACAAATATTAATGCGGGAACTCATGTTTCCAGGGATTTTTACAGTATAATATTCCACTAAAAACCCTGTAAATTTTTAAATCGATCCATCAAGCCGTTTTTACGGACCGATTGATCAAAATTTTACAAAAGGATTATAGGAACAAGTGCATTGTTTTTAAACATTGGCTAAACAATATTACATACAATTGAAAAAAACATTTTTTTTCCAACTTTTTTCGTATGTTTGCATTAGTATCTACGCACCGGCTGCTTCCATGAAGACTTAAGTCCACGTACAATGGCTAATTGCAAGTAGTTGCACGGTTTGCGAATAGTGTCGCTTGACTGGTCGTATTCATAAACGGATTGAACTTTCATTTCGTCGAAGCACATTATGCAGAGTCTATCTGCGACGGGTATGCCCCTCTGCGGCCATCACGGCCACGGTTAGCAAATGGGTAACCACTACCCACAAGCGAGCTTGGCAGGCTGAGAGAGGCTGCAGATGGACAAAACTGATGTTACCTGCCATGTCCGATCGACTGTCGCAAACCCTTCTGTCATTAAGCAGAGGGGAGTGCAGACGGCTGGTTGGAGTGATGACGGGCCACTTTCTGTGGGCAAAGCACATGGAAAGGTTGGGCATCTCAGACAGTGTACTCTGCCCAGCTTGTGTAGAGGAGGATGAGACGGCGGACCACTTCCTGTGTGTCTGCCCCGCCTTCGCTCGAATCAGGTTTGAGGTCTTTGGCACTGATGTGTTAAGGGGGTCTTCTGGTCTCCAGCGAAAAAAAAATCGATTTTTTTTTTTGCATAATTTTGTTGTATGTGTATGCGAGAATACGCCACAGAAAGCATTTTTTGAAAATCGCATTTTTTCACATTTTTCTGGGCACCGAAGTGTACCCTCCTCCGGCCGTTTTCATCATAAACTTTATCTTTAAACGCGTTTCCCCGAAAATCGTGTTTTTTAAGCATTTTGGTCACACTTTTCATAGTAGTTATACTCCGATTTCAATGGTTTTGGTCTTAAAAGGTTCGGAAAACTTACCGCTAAGTTTCCCCGTGTACGATTTTTGAAATTTTTTTTCATTCCATTTTTATAACCTTTTAAAGTTCAAAAAATGAGCAAAAAAAAATTTTTTTTGCAAATTGTTGCATAACTTTTGAAAAAAATTAAAAAAAAAAAATCTGTCACTGGAAAACTTAACCAGGGCAACTCTGAAGACAACGCATATCTAATTTTTGCTTTCTGATTACCCAGGTGGAAAAACCGTGACCAAAATGGAGACCTGTTTCGTTTGGAGGTGGACGTCTTCAGCGCCATTTCAAGGTCGCGGGTGTTAATTTTTTTCAAAGTCAAAACCATTTTTTAAAAGCCAAGACATGTACCTTTAAAATAAAAAAAAAATTTTTTTTTAATATTCACAGGATTTGTCACAATCAATCCCCAAAAAAACCCTTAATTTCAGGGCCTCGAGACCAGAAATCCCCCTTAAGAAGACACCATCTTGGCTCCTTGGCACCACAAGATTTACTCAGATTTCTTCGGAGATCGGGTAGATTTAAAGAAAATTAAAAGGGAATCCAAGTGTAGTACAATGGACTCAATTAATGTCTGAGTGCTGCGCTTGCTAGTTGTCCCGACAAAAAAAAAAAAAAAAAAAAAAAAATGCCCCTCGCGGGTCGCATGACATTCAAGGAGAAATTCAGTACGCCATCATCAATTTTCATCTTTTGCAACCATTTTCGAATCGTGGATTCGCAAGGGTACGGAAAACCATTTTTACACAAGTGGACATAGGCCCTTGGCCCAGCTGCGTGAAGAGCAATCGCGGAGGAAATGTCTTGCCATGACCAGTGGACGTTCTTTTCCGCGTTCGCAATTCTTCAATTTCGATTTGAAGATCTGCCACACGACAATCTACATATTATATATTTACATTATATAATTAAAATTTACTCGGTTTGGGTCGAGGCATCGACAAATTTGGAAGCAGTTACTTGAGTTTCATCCCATTCAGATAGGGTTTCCATTACTATCGGTAACGCATCTCCTGATAACCTAACCCTTTTTGCATCTGAACCACATATATAGTCCATAGTTGAAAAATGCAAAGAGCAAATTTTGGAATATGGGTTTAAATCGACGCCGCACGATTTCGCCCACATTTTTCTTTTCATTACGTTCGTTGGAACGTGGAACATCTTGATTGCTTCTTGAGTCCATGCTTTATGACACAAGGCGCAACTTGCTTATTTAACCTGCATAACCTTATTTAAATATTTAAACCAAAAGTTAAAATTGTTCCAATTCATATTTTTAATTAAATGTATTTTCAATCGAATTATTAAGAAAAAATATAGTACTTATAATGCGGATCGAGTTTTTTATTTTATTTCATGTTTTATTAGTGTTTTTATACTTACTACAAAATCTTAATGCATAATCTTATTAAAATATTTCAACCAAAAGTTGAAAATTGTTGCAAGCCATATTTTTAATTGAATGTGTTTTTACGCGAATTATTAACCAAAAATACATATGTACAATATAACAAAGGGTTTTCTCTTAAAACTGAAATAAACATCGGATCATTTACATTAAAAAATAGAATTTTTCTTTGAATATGAAAAAAAACCTCTTATTGGAAACCCCTTTATAATTGTTCTCCAAAAAGTATTAGAAATAGATAATTTACAAATGCAATATTATAACTTACGAGTATTTGAGGATACAAAACGTGTGCGAATATTAGACACGGGGGTGCAGGTGCAGGAATGCTGAATTTGCTCAGAAATCAAAAATCTGCAAATCAAAAGTATTAGAAATAGATAACTTGCAAATACAATGTTATAACTTACGTGTATTTACAGGTATACGATGCTGGATTTCTATAATTATTATTTTGAAATACTGCACTTGCGCGTATATGAACACCTGCAAATAAAAGCTTTTAAAAATAATTTATTTACGATTTACGAATTTACTTACTTGAATGTTTCCAATTAAATAAACGGTTTTTAACGAATATGAATAAAGCAACGTGCCAAAAAAATTAACAGTGTTGCCGACGAAATAATTTTCAACAAAAAGTTCAGTTTTTACTACAATTCAAAAATTTTTTTGTGAAATATGTACTTTTTTTTGTGAAGAAGCAACACGTTTTCAAATAAGGGAGCCGATTTGTCAACAGAGAGCGAGAAAGCTGCTTACTTACCTAACCTTCTATAATTGAATCATGAAGATTGAATGAAAGAATGAAAGTACTTTGCTCTTAAAACTACAAGCTTGAATTTATCAATGAATTTTTTTATGATGAGTTTTTGTTGTACAGTACAATAGTTGAAACTGTTCGGCGCCGCCGCGACTATTTCAGACTGTTCAGCACTATGGCAACTAAAATGATGGTCGCTACGGCTGCGCTTATTAATGCATGTTTTCTTGTAGTCGTTAGGCATAGAATTTTAGCTTTGAACGACATACGCATTTAGAGGAATAAAGTGAGTGCCCTGTGTGGGCGGTTGTATGTACATGCATATGTGTTTATTAATAAGCATTGTTTTGCTAGGCAGCGAATAAAGATCCAGCGGCTACGTTGGCTGGGTCATATCGTCCGAATGGATACAAACGCTCCGGCTTTGAAAGTATTCGATGCGGTACCAGCTGGTGGTAGCAGAGGAAGAGGAAGGCCTCCTCTGCGTTGGAAAGATCAGGTGGAGAAGAACTTGGCTTCACTTGGTGTGTCCAACTGGCGCCGATTAGCACGAGAAAGAAATGACTGGCGCACTTTGTTAAGCTCGGCCAAAATCGCGTAAGCGGTTATCGCGCCAATTAAGAAGAGAAGAAGATTGTTTTGCTAGAAGTTCAAAACACAAATATGTACGTACATAGGCTAGGGCATCAAGTGTGCATACGCACATACAAATATGTACATGCATATGCAAAATAGAATTGTTTGAGAATTTATTAGGCAGGAATTCGATCATTCGGGTATTTACGCCTTGCATGAAATGTAAGGCGATGAGCGTGAAGTAGGTCATGGTTGCTTCAGTACATACATATGTAGGTACATATGCCTGCAACACTATATTTAATAACGATAAGTGAACTTAGTTGTCCCATCTATGCAAATAGGTTTCTTTGAAGTTTTCCTTTATTTATTTCAAAGTTTTATACTATCTAGCAAATGCATATGTAAATATATTATACCCTGTAATAAAGTGTAAATTGAAAAAAATTTCGTTTGCCAAAAGGAACAAATAAATGTATGTACTGTGAGCGTCAAAATAAAGTGTACAAAGCATTTTGTTATAATATGGATTTTATTTCAGTCTTTTATAACAAAACAATATATTTTAATTTCATGTTTTTTAAACTAGTATTTAATTCTCTACTAATTACTAGACAACAACAAAAAAATAATTTACAACAACAAAAGTTGTATGACAAAAACAAAATTTAGTGCATATTTTACGCGTGAAAATAAAGTGTACAGAGATATATTTTACAAAAATGATATCGATTTAGTATTTTCTTGATTTCCCTTTTGCTTTGATAACGGAAGACAGTCTTCGGGGCATCGACTCAACTAGTTTTTTTGTCACGTCAGATGAAATTTTATCCCACTCTTCCTTTATAGCGAGTTTCAGCATATCCATATTGGTAATTGTCCTTTTCCGGATTTGGTGGTCTAAGTGCTCCCACAAATGCTCAATAGGGTTTAAGTCCGGTGACTGTGGAGGATGATCCAATGTCTTAGGAATACGATAAAGCAGCCATTCTTTTACTATTTTTGCTGTGTGCTTGGGATCATTATCTTGTTGAAAGATCCGAGATCCCTGCAAGTCTTATTTCTGCACAATGGTTAGTAAATTATTTTGTAAAATATTCAGATAATCCGGTTTGTTTATGGTACTTTCAATAAAGACCAAATTGCCAACTCCGCTTGCCGCCATACATCCCCCCACCATTACCGAACCCCCACCGTGCTTAACTGTGGTTATCAAATTTTGGTCGGCATACTCTTTATTTTTGGTTCTCCAGACTTTAACCAGTTTTTTCTGCCCAAAGACCTCGAACTTACTTTCGCTCAACGTATTGTACTGGCACTTACGCTAGTATCTGATGCAGTTGAAACTTCTTGTGATATTTTGACCGCACCTTTAAAGGGATTTTTCTTCACATCACGCACTATAGACCTTACTTCAATCTCATTTAAAATTTTTGGACGGCCTGCACCTGGGCGATTTTCTACTTTGCCGAACTTTTTGTATTTGTCAACTATTTTTTTCACAATATTATGGCTTCTGTTGTTGGCAGTTCTCTAACATCAGTCGAAGTTTGTTTACCCATTATTAAAAAAAATAAATAATAGAATTTAATTTACTGTAGACAAAAACTTTTCACTCTGCCGATTGCAAGCAATTAAAATACAATATGAAAAAAGGTTCAATGCATCGAAAAAGGAAGTAACAACCAAATATCGAATTTTTTACCGTACAACATCGCTAAAATGCTACTGATGTACGCTGTACACTTTATTTTGACGCGTAAAATATGCACTAAATTTTGTTTTCGTCTTACAGCTTTTGCTGTTGTAATTTTTTTTTTGTTGTTTTCTAAAGGGTGATTTTTTAGCTATTATCTTCTTAAACAGTTTGTTTAAAAAACTGACGCACGTTTCGTGTTTTGTTTCATTGTCAAACATCTTCAGTTTGGTCTATAATTTAACCATGAATCAACTTACAAACGAACAACGCTTGCAAATCATTGAATTTTATTATAAAAATGCGTGTTCTGTTAAGAAAGTTTAAAGTCCAAAAATTGTGTTCAGCGACGAAGCTCATTTTTGGATCAATGGGTACGTAAATAAGCAGAATTGTCGATTTGGAGTGAAGATCAGCCAGAAGAATTGCAAGAGCTACCAATATATCCAGAAAAGGTCACAGTTTGGTGCTGTTTATGGGCTGGAGGTATCATTGGACCGTACTTTTTCAAAGATGCTGCGAATCGTAACGTAACTGTGACTGGTGATCGCTACCGTGAAATGATATCCAACTTTTTTTTGCCCAAAATGGAAGAGCTTGACTTGCATGACATATGGCAGAGAATGTTAAATATAGAGAAGTCTCAATGACTGAAATGGCAGCACTTTTCAGGGGTACTCGTTTTGCGCGCGTGGTACACAACAGCGACATTTTTCACAGAACGTTAACAGAAATATGCTCAACTGCAGAAATTTAACAGCTTTTGAGAATTAAGAGCTTTTTTTTTTGAAACTTTCCGTTTTGTGCCAAAGTTAGGTTACAGGTGTTTTTTGTCTCTTTATTTGCATGAAAATTCATTTTTGAATTTGAATTGATTTTGCGTAATTTGCGCCAAAATTTCCATGTCAGACTCTTTTGTCTAATGAACTTTAGTTTGAGAAAAACTTTTGATTGACGTCGCGCAATTTTCATACGCTATCGATTTTCCGAATTTTTTTAAACTTTTTCGATTTAAAAATGCGCAGAACGTGTCGTGTGCGCGGGTGTTATTTAAAAAACAGTGAAGTGAAATTATTTTCTTTCCCACAGGACCCCATAATAGCAGACAAATGGAGGCAGAATTTGCATATTGCCAGGACGGAACATCTTCCACCCCACAACTCATTTGTGTGTGTAAAACACTTTGAGGCATGTGTTGTGGGGGGACAATGTTTGAAAAAGGGTGCCATCCCCACCCTTCGTTTAGGTAAGTTTTTGCGCAATACATAAGTAGGTATGTGTGTTTTTATATTTCGCTAAAGCGAACCTACAAGAATATCAAACACACATACCTACATATGTATTACATGCATTTGATATAATATTAGGGTGGATAGGTTTTATTGCATACATTTGATATAATATTAGGGTGGATAGGTTTTATTGAGGGTGAGGTTTGCTAACTGGTAACATTAGAGTTTTGAGGCAGGAAAGTGGAGGAAGTTAAGAAATTTAAAATATTTTTGAATGTGTATGTGCATATATTTCATAGAAAATAATTTTTTATTAATAACCATAATATTACAATACCCGGCATCCGTTAATATGCCTTGTTGAATAAAATCAAAACAACCAATCAGAAAAATATCAAGCAAAATTATTTTTATTAATTTTCTATCTCAAACCGTTTTTGAACTTTGCATTTGAACAGCTTATACGGATTATGAAATCTAGAGCAGAGAACGTTAAATATAGAGAAGTCTCAATGACTTAAATGGCAGCACTTTTCAGGGGTACTCGTTTTGCGCGCGTGGTACACAACAGCGACATCTGAGCGACATTTTTCACAGAACGTTAACAGAAATATGCTCAACTGCAGAAATTTAACAGCTTTTGAGAATTAAGAGCTTGTTTTTTGGAAACTTTCCGTTTTGTGCCAAAGTTAGGTTACAGGTGCTTTTTGTCTCTTTATTTGCATGAAAATTCATTTTTGAATTTGAATTGATTTTGCGTAATTTGCGCCAAAATTTCCATGTCAAACCAAAAGAGTCTAATGAACTTTAGTTTGAGAAAAACTTTTGATTGACGTCGCGCAATTTTCAAACGCTTTCGATTTTCCGAATTTTTTTAAACTTTTTCGATTTAAAAATGAGCAGAACGTGTCGTGTGCGCGGGTGTTATTTAAAAAACAGTAAAGTGAAATTATTTTCTTTCCCACAGGACCCCATATTAGCAGACAAATGGAGGCAGAATTTGCATATTGCCAGGACGGAACATCTTCCACCCCACAACTCATTTGTGTGTGTAAAACACTTTGAGGCATGTGTTGTGGGGGGACAATGTTTGAAAAAGGGTGCCATCCCCACCCTTCGTTTAGGTAAGTTTTTGCGCAATACATAAGTAGGTATGTGTGTTTTTATATTTCGCTAAAGCGAACCTACAATAATATCAAACACACATACCTACTGATGTATTGCATTCATTTGATATAATATTAGGGTGGATAGGTTTTATTGCATACATTTGATATAATATTAGGGTGGATAGGTTTTATTGAGGGTGAGGTTTGCTAACTGGTAGCATTAGAGTTTTGAGGCAGGAAAGTGGAGGAAGTTAAGAAATTTAAATTATTTTTGAATGTGTATGTGCATATATTTCATAGAAAATAATTTTTTATTAATAACCATAATATTACAATACCCGGCATCAGTTACTATGCCTTGTTGAATAAAATCAAAACAACCAATCAGAAAAATATCGAGCAAAATTATTTTATTAATTTTCTATCTCAAACCGTTTTTGAACTTTGCATTTGGGTCATAGTTGAACAGCTTATGCGGATTATAAAGTCTTGAGTGTGCTATAAATAGTGGGAAATAGGAAAAACTAAGATTTTTAGATTAAATTTAAGCAACTATTCGATTATTAGTGACGAATGAGAGTGGTGGCGCGGCCTGGGGGCTGTGGGAAGGGAGTTCCATCATAAAAACATGCCTATAACCGTCTTTGAATTATTATACGTTTATATTATATTATAAAATAAATTTTCTTAATAGGGCACGACGATCACCCTACATACAGCTGTACAATTCACACAGGTAATTAATAATCTATTAGCTATCTTTTGCATATGATGATACCTATTCTTTTATTTCAGGGTTTTCCACTTTTCTATATTTCAGGTTTTTTTTATTTATATATTTTACAGGTATTTTCCCGTTTCAGGTTTTTTCTATTTTTTAGTCTATTTTACAGGTTTCTTTTTTATTTTTTCTTCTCTTTCAGCTAGCACCCGAGCCTAGATTTTTAAAGCACTACAATTTTTTCTTAATCATGATGGATTGAGAGTAGTGTTTTAAAAATCAGGTAAATCGCAATGACTTAATCGATGTCAATATCGAAGTCGTGTGAGAAATTGTTATAGTATGAGAACAATTTCGTAATTCGTGCTTTCAAAATTTTATATATTTTTTTTTCATTTCAGGAAATGTAAATACCTATTATTTATAGCATTGTAATATATATACATATACATATAAGAATACTTAAATTACTTGTGAATAAAAATAATTATTTTTTTTTTTCATTTCAGGAAATGTAATTACCTATTATTTAGACCATTGTAATATATATACATATACATAAATTTCTGTGAATAAAAATAAAAAATTAAAATTAAAAAAACTAGTATTTCATTTTCTTAAGGTAATAATATTTATTTGGTAAGAGGATCTTAAAGAAACATATACCAATAATACAATTCGACAGGATTTCATTAGAATATCAATACACATATTCGTTCAGCTCAATAAAATAAATATCTGCATATGAAAAATTGTTCCTATGGACGTGCAAAAGCAAAACACTCATATATAGTACATAAATACATGCATACAAACTGCCATAGCCATACATACATATGAGGCTGCGAGCACTTGCGACAGAATATTTCGATTTGCTATTGCTGTCGAGAATTTAGAACACATATTTACATACATATATTGATGCATACATATGTACGGAGCCGCGGCCACTCGACTTCACAAAAATTGAAGATTTACCAAATATTGGCAAATAATTCAACGCGAAATATTACAATATTGACTATTTTCGAATTGGCGAGAAAATTGGCATATGGGCATATGGGCATATGAGCTCGAACTTAGTGTTATAGAATATTTTGGATTTTTCAGCGTCGTTGCGACTAAAAAAATCTGACCGCTGCGACTGCGCCTATGAATGTATTTTGTTCTTGCAGTCGCTCGGCTTATAATTTTAGCTTTGGAAACATACGCGTGCAGAGGCATAAAGCCAGTGCTTTGTGTGTGCTGTTGTATGTACATACATATGTATGTATATACTAATAAGCATAGTTTTGCTTGGAGTCGAGAATGTATGTATATATATGTACGGACATACATACAATAGGGCATCAATATGCCAATACGTGAGGTAGGTCATGGTTGCTTCAGTACATTGAACTTTTGCTTAATTGTTTCTTACATGTGTATACATACATGTACATACATATGTTTGTAGTAAGAAACAGTTTAAACAGATTTTGTTACTAATCCAAATATACATACTTACGGTAACATACGAATATGCTTTTTTATCCTATAAAATATGTAAATATGGAGGATATCTTGGGTTTGTTAAAATTATTCTTTTATTTATTTTGAATATCAAAACTTGTATACAAACCATGCTTGTATACCTCCTGCAATAGGATGTGGATGAAAAATTACAGAACAGAAATAAAAACGTAATGCCTCAAATGCCTTGCAAAATGCTGTCGGTCAATTTTATTTCAAACAAATGTATGTATAACAATGCCCAATTTCTTTTTGTCCAAAAATAACAAATATATATGTATATGCAAATACATACGTTTCTTTGAAGTTTTCTTTTATTTATTTTAAATTTCAAAGTTTTATACTATCTATAAAATGCATACATATATTATTCCAAGTAATAAATCTAAATTGATAAAAATTTCGTTTGCAAAGGAACAAATGAATGCATATTCAAATGTAAATATAATATATACATACATATGTAACACTATAAGAATTGAAGATCCAATTGAACTTTTGCACAAACATAGCTAACATAATACATATACATATGTATGTACATATATATTGATATACATATATTTACATACATATGTCAAAATACCAAAGCACTTGTATGTAAAAATTTTCATCAAATTTGTATAGTTTTCAATTTACTAAAATGCACATACCAAGATGTGAGAGGTCGTTTTATAGTGCATTTTTTTAAATTAAATCAAAATATTAAAGTTACTTTGATTTGAAATGTTGGCGCATATAATAAATATTCAAATTATTCATCAATAATCATTTAGTTGAATAAATTTTCATTCATCAAGGGAACATATGTAGAAATGAACAAGCAAATTTTTTGCAAAATGCCGTCGGCTAATCGTCAATTTGATTTTCTACAGAAGCAAAAGCAGAGAACGTTATGATATACAGAGAACGTTCTCTGTGTGCAGAGCCAATATAGGAAGAGAGAATTCACTGCAATCAGCTCTGTTAAACCCCGGCCGCGGTTAGACTTAGCTCTGTTAAACCCCGGCCGCGGTTAGACTTCATTTTTGACAATTCACACCATTCGTAGCTCGTGAGACTTCTCTATATTTAACGTTCTCTGTCTAGAGTGTGCTATAAATAGTAGGAAATAGGGAAAACTAAGAGTTTTTAGATTAAATTTAAGCAAATATTATTTATTTATTATTATTTATTATTACTAAGTCAAAACATACAACCATAGGTTATTTTTACAATGATTGACCTTAAGAATAGTTTACATAAAAAGATAAACAGTAAAATCAAAATTAAAATTAAAATTACAGATAGTATATTAGTAAAGATAAAGTATTAAAAGGAAAGTAAGGTAAAAATAGTAGTAGTAGGAGTAGGTACTAATAGGAAGAGATTTAAAGTACATTCAGCAATATTCGATTATTAGTGATGAATGAGAGTGGTGGCGCGGCCTGGGGGCTGTGGGAAGGGAGTTCCATCATAAAAACATGCCTATAACCTTCTTTGAATTATTATACGTTTATATTATATTATAAAATAAATTTTCTTAATAGGGCACGACGATGACCCTACATACAGCTGTACAATTCCAAAGAAGCTACGGAGCTGTTGCGTGGTAGGATGCGTGGAAAAGGGTCATACGTTGTACGAATTTCCTCGACGCGGAGAGGCTCGAAATAGTTGGGCCCTGGCTTGCAACGTGCAACCAGCAGATTCTGACAGGCTATATGTTTGTAAGCGCCACTTTAGTCCAGAGCAAGTAACTCGTTATAAAGTTTTAGATGGGGCTGTTCCATCTTTAAGATTAGAGCCAGTCACTAGAAGTCGCTCACCTAGTACTGGCTCTGATTGGGTTTGGCCGCCCGTTACTAAAGTGTACGTAAATCGTACAGTAGGTGTAGGTGTAGCAAATGATCTCACGTTAGAAGAATTCGAAAAATATTCTATGCTAGAGGAAACAAGGTAGGTACCCAAAAACAAAAACATTTGTGAGGACTTAGAAATCACAAGCAGTAGCGAACGATTTGCTCAGGCTGCTCGTTATTATCGGAGCAATGAAATGAAATTAAAAAAAAGAATTCAAGAGTTAGAAGCAGAAAATGAGAAGCTACTGCAAAAATATAAATATTTGTGCACTCGTGCAGTTCTTGCGGAAGAAACTTCAAGCAGTGATGCTGTAACTTTCGCAAAAATGATCGTCAGTGGCCAAAAAAATCGTTATAGCGAGGAGGAAAAGACATTGGCCCAAAACATCAATTATATGTCCTCCAAAGCATATACGTTTATGCGTGACGATCTAGGTTTTGCTTTGCCCCATAAATCATCCCTTTCGCGTTGGCGCCCCATCAAGTATGTTGTTCCGGGGTTCGATGCCAATATCTGTGATAATTTAGAAAAAATTGTTTCAAATATGTCCGACACCGAACGCATAAGCGTTCTATTATTCGATGAAATTATCATCAGGTCGGACTTGAGCTATAATAAAGCTAGAGATGTTATCGATGGGTTTGTAGACCATGGGGAAGGTCAACGCGAAAACAAAATTGGGAATAGATGTTTATTTTTTATGGTTAAGGGATTGTGCTCCAAATGGAAATACGTGTTTTCGTATTATATCTCCAGTGGTGGTATACGTACGGAGACATTGATGTCCATTTTGGACAAAAATGTCGCACAACTAAAAAAAATGGGGTTAAATTTGAAAGGTATAGTTTGCGATCAAGGGCCCTCCAACAGTAGTATCTTTAGATCTTTGGGGATTTATGAGGATAGCACCTTTTACGTGCACGAAGGCACAAAAATTTTTTGCATGTTCGATTACTGTCACTTGATAAAGTCCGTCCGAAATACCTTGATGAAATATGACATCTTAACATCAGATGGAGTGACAAGCTTCCAGGTGATTCAAAAATTGTTTGAGATAGATCAAATGAATCCCCATTTTAAAATTTGTCCGAAACTAACGGAGGCCCATATAAATCCCAATTTTATGGATAAAATGAACGTTTCACGCGCGACTCAGGTCCTGAGCAATTCGGTAGCCTCTGGTATCGACATGGCCTTGTCCCAAAATTTATTAGGCAGTGACGACTACGTGATAAAATGCGCTAAGCCCACACAGATGTTCGTTAAAAAAATGAATGATCTGTTCGATGAATTGGATGCAAAAAGATTCCAGTCGAAAAATCCTTCAAAATGTCCGATTAGGCGGGGTGACAGCAAAAAAATTGATAGATTGAATGAACATCTGGATTTTTTGCGGTCATTCCAGTTGCCGGAAAACGCACGCGTGCAGTGCATCGAAGGTTTCCGCATAACGATTTCAGCGATGAAAATGTTATGCGAGGAACTTTTCATTGAGCACAGCTCCCTCAAATTTATTTTCACCGGGAAAATGAATCAAGATGCGTTAGAAAACTTTTTCTATCGCAAACGAGCTAGTCAGGGTATGAATACCCATTCCTCAGCTCACGAAATTCAATACATAGTTGCGCGACTGATCTCAATGAAAATTTTACGCCAGAGATTTGAGAAGAAAGGTTCTAATTGTACAGATGATGACGATATAAATTTAGATTGGTATATAGGCCCCGAGGATCGTCATCTTGAGACAGAGGTAGGAGACCAGCGAAATGAGGATCTCGTTTTAGAAGAGATTGATGTGGAAGACATACATTTTGCTGAAGAAAGTAATGAAGCTGAGGTACAAGTAAATACCATAGCGTTACTTCACAGGCTATGGTATTTACCAGAAAATGCTGTGCAAGTTAAAATGTGAAAAGTGCACCCACGCCATGACGAAAACAAAAGGGGAGCTGAAGTTGCATTCAGAAGCCCTGATAAGATCAAAAAACTTCACGGATGACAGCGATTTAAGGCTTGTCAATCCTGAAGACAGGGTTTTCGAAGTTTGTCGACTCCAAATGGTGTGGTACCGTCAGCTCTTCGCAAAATATGCCCACATTGCAGGTCTTAGGTGTTTAATGTTGTCCGCTCTAAAAGAAAAAACACAAAAAGTGTTTCCCGACTGGTTTGTAGGATCTGGCGAGTGTAGAGATCATCGCGAGAAGCTATTAGATTTTCTCTTAACTGTCCTTTTATTCAAGAATGCAAAGTGGCTCTTGCGAAATGAGGTCAATAAAGTCAAAGAAAGAAAACTACAAAATAAATTAAAAAAGCTGTAGGTTGTAAGTAGGTTGTAAGCCAGGGCTCCACGAAAAGAGATTCGCCGTTCACACAGGTAATTAATAATCTATTAGCTATCTTTTGCATATGATGATACCTATTCTTTTATTTCAGGGTTTTCCACTTTTCTATATTTCAGGTTTTTTTTTATTTATATATTTTACAGGTATTTTCCGTTTCAGGTTTTCTCTATTTTTTATTCTATTTTACAGGTTTCTTTTTTATTTTTTCTTCTCTTTCAGCTAGCACCCGAGCCTAGATTTTTAAGCACTACAATTTTTTCTTAATCATGATGGATTGAGAGTAGTGTTTTAAAAATCAGGTAAATCGCAATGACTTAATCGATGTCAATATCGAAGTCGTGTGAGAAATTGTTATAGTATGAGAACAATTTCGTAATTCGTGCTTTCACAATTTTATATATTTTTTTTCATTTCAGGAAATGTAAATAGCTATTATTTATAGCATTGTAATATATATACAGTGGCACAGTAAAGTCTACATACCCCATTGAAAAGCGAGGTTTGGAGATTTCTGTGAACATTGTAGCATTAGAATATATTCCAAACAAATCCAATCTAACAACAAACAATAAATTTTAACAAAAAAATTTTAATCCAAAAATATTTATTAACAAAAACAAACAAAATTCATTTTCCAAACACAGAAAAGTCTGCATACTTTGTAAAAAGAATGTGTTTCACTTAAAAGGAAATAAAAAGACAACAGAATTAATACTTGGTGGGTCCGCCACGACTTTCTAGAACAGCATTTAATCTATTTTGCATGGAATTTACCAATACTTTTGTGTAATTATTCGAAATTAAATTCCACTGTTCAAGTAAAGCATTTTTGAGGTCCTGTTTATTTTTAATTGTCCTTTTCCTAATGCGACGATCCAATTCATCCCATAAATTCTCTATGGGGTTGAAATCCGGTGACTGGGATGGGGAATGAAGTTGATGGGGCACATTATATAGTAGCCATTCTTTGACAACACCAGCGGTATGTTTTGGGTCGTTATCTTGCTGAAAGTACCAACCCGCCGTAAGACCCAGTTTACTCGCGGATTGCTTCAAATTATCTTTGAGAATGTCCAAATATACCATGCGATCCATATTAATATCAATAAATGTTAAATTACCCACCCCAGCCGCTGACATGCAGCCCCAAACCATTATGGAACCACCACCGTGCTTCACCGTAGGAAGCAAGTTTTTGGGCAATAATGCTTCATTATTTCGAGTCCATACTTTTTGTTTGCCATCATAGCCAAACAAGTTGAACTTGCTTTCGTCACTAAATAAAACATTAGCCCAAAAATCTTCGTATGCATCAATATATTTCTTAGCAAATTCGACTCGTTTCTCCATATTTATTTTGCTGATGAATGGCTTCTTTCGAGGCACACGGTTGTGGATTCCATTGCTTCTCAATAAATGTCTCACCGTTTCTGGATGCACTGAAGCAATATCCTGATTTTTCAGGGTTTCTGCAATTTCTATTGCTGTTATTCTTGGATTTTCTTGCACGTCTAACAATATTTTTCGCTTAACACGAGGAGTCAGTTTAGGTGGGCGACCACTTCTTGGTTTGTTTTCTACACTATTAGTGTGATTATATTTCCTAATAATTGTTTGAATGCTTGATTTTGGATGTCCGACCAGTTCTACAATCTCTCTTAAAGATTTTTTTCCTTATACAATTTCACAATTAGCTCACGTACTTTAACACAGATTTCTTTACCCATTTTGGTTAAATTAACACAGCTACAATATTAATATCGAAGAACTAAACTTCTTTCTAACTAACGGTATCTAGTAAAGACGCCTGAAGTGATTGGTAGCACTGTTTGAGTACAAAACTGCATTTTGTGTACTCCACTACAAAGTCGTATGCAGACTTTTCTGTGTTTGGAAAACGAATTTTCTTTGTTTTTGTTAATAAATATTTTTGGATTAAAATTTTTTTGTTAAAATTTATTGTTTGTTGTTATATTGGACTTGTTTGGAATATATTCTAATACTACAATGTTCACAGAAATCTCCAAACCTCGCTTTTCAATGGGGTATGTAGACTTTACTGTGCCACTGTACATATACATATACATATACATATAAGATTACTTAAATTTCTGTGAATAAAAATAAAAAATTAAAATTAAAAAAACTAGTATTTCATTTTCTTAAGGATAATAATATTTATTTGGTAAGAGGAACTTAAAGAAACATATACCAATAATATATGTAATTCGACAGGATTTCATTACAATATCAATATATTCGTTCAGCTAAATCAAATGAATATCTGCATATGAAAAATCGTTCATATGGACGTGCAAAAGCAAACACGCATATACTACATAAATACATGCCTACGAACTTCCATAGACATACATACATATGAGGCTGCGAGCACTTCGACAGAAAAAATATTTCGATTTGCTATTGCTGTCGAAAATTGAGAACACATATTTACATACATATATTGATGCATACATATGTACGGAGCCGCGGCCACTCGATTTGACAAAAATTGAAGATTTACCAAATATTGGCAAATAATTCAACGCGAAATATTACAATATTGACTATTTTCGAATTGGCGAGAAAATTGGCATATGGGCATATGAGCATATGAGCTCGAACTTAGTGTTATAGAATATTTTGGATTTTTCAGCGTCGTTGCGACTAAAGAAATCTGACCGCTGCGACTGCGCCTATGAATGTATTTTGTTCTTGCAGTCGCTAGGCTTATAATTTTAGCTTTGGAAACATACGCGTGCAGAGGCATAAAGCCAGTGCTTTGTGTGTGCTGTTGTATGTACATACATATGTATGTATATACTAATAAGCATAGTTTTGCTTGGAGTCGAGAATGTATGTACATGTATGTACGGACATACATACAATAGGGCATCAATATGCCAATACGTGAGGTAGGTCATGGTTGCTTCAGTACATTGAACTTTTGCTTAATTGTTTCTTACATGTGTATGCATACATGTACATATGTACATATGTTTGTAGTAAGAAACAGTTTAAACAGATTTTGTTACTAATCCAAATACACATACTTACGGTAACATACGAATATGCTTTTTTATCCTATAAAATATGTAAATATGGAGGATATCTTGGGTTTGTTAAAATTATTCTTTTATTTATTTTGAATATCAAAACTTGTATACAAACCATGTTTGTATACCTCCTGCAATAGGATGTGGATGAAAAATTACAGAACAGAAATAAAAACGTAATGCCTCAAATGCCTTGCAAAATGCTGTCGGTCAATTTTATTTCAAACAAATGTATGTATGTATAACAATGCCCAATTTGTTTTTGTCCAAAAATAACAAATATATATGTATATGCAAATACATACGTTTCTTTCAAGTTTTCTTTTATTTATTTTAAATTTCAAAGTTTTATACTATCTATAAAATGCATACATATATTATTCCATGTAATAAATCTAAATTGAAAAAAATTTCGTTGGCAAAGGAACAAATGAATGCATATTCAAATGTAAATATGATATATACATACATATATAACACTATAAGAATTGAAGATCCAATTGAACTTTTGCACAAACATAGCTAACATAATACATATACATACATATGTATGTATATATTGATATACATATGTTTACATACATATGTATATCAAAATACCAAAGCACTTGTATGTAAAAATTTTCATCAAATTTGTATAGTTTTAAATTTACTTAAACGAACATACCAAAATGTGAGAGGTCGTTTTATAATGTATTTTTTTAAATTAAATCAAAACATTAAAGTTACTTTGATTTTAAATGTTGGCGCATATAATAAATATTCAAATCATTCATCAATAATCATTTAGTTGAATAAATTTTCATTCATCAAGGGAACATAATATATGTAGAAATGAACAAGCAAATTCTTTGCAAAATGCCGTCGGCTAATCGTCAATTTGATTTTCTACAGAAGCAAAAGCAGAGAACGTTATGATATACAGAGAACGTTCTCTGTGTGCAGAGCCAATATAGGAAGAGAGAATTCACTGCAATCAGCTCTGTTAAAAGTTTGCCATAACCCGGCCGCGGTTAGACTTCATTTTTGACAATTCACACCATTCGTAGCTCGTGAGAATTCTCTATATTTAATGTTCTCTGATTTCATTTTTGACAATTCACACTATTTGTAGCTGGTGAGACTTCTCTATAAATTAACGTTAAAACAACATAAGCAGCTTATAAAAAAGTTCTGTGTCGGACATTTCAATACTAGGAGTAAATTTCTAAACAATTATTTTATGCTCTCGAATAGTAGGTAAATAGTTAATTGGTATATTACTTTACGTACATTTAGTAACAGAAGTAAGCATACACCGGATACGTTTTCAATTTTCTCCCAATCGATTCCTTCAAACACCCTAAGTTATAACAATATTATGTTTTATTTAAATAAAAAAATCATATTTAATCCAAATAATGGCAAAATTTTAAAAAGGAACAAAATTATAGCTTTTTATATTAAACTTTATAAAAATTTATGTCTTAAAAGTAAGTATACAGTTCATCATATAATTAATTTGTGATATCGAAAACACAATTAAAATCAAATCCTAGTATTTGGTAGGATAACCATTCGGCTTTACAATCGCCTTAAGTCGTGATGGCATTGATTTCACCAAGTTTTCAGTTACAGCTGGTGGTATTTTATTCCATTCCTCTTGAAGGACGTTTTTCAGTTGTTCCTTATTTCTAATCGGATGTTTACGTATTTCCCGCTTTAAATGTTCCTATAAATATTCCATTGGGTTGGTATCCGGGGACTGTGGCGGTGTTTTCAGCTGTTTTCTCACATTGTATAACAGCCACTGTCGTACAATGTTGGATGTGTGCTAGGGGTCATTATCCTGCTAGAAGATAAACGTTTCTCCAAGGCCCAATTTCGTAGGGCTTTCTTTTAAAATATTTAAGTAACCATATAGGTCCATAATATTTTCGATAAATACAAAGTTTCCAACCCCGTTCGCAGCCATACATCCTCAAACCATCACAGAGCCCTCTCCATGCTTCACTGTGCCGGTCATATTGTTTTGATTCAATTTCGCGTTAACTTTTCTCCAAAATTTTTTATGGTAATCAGATCCACAGATACTGAACTTACACTCATCAGAAAATATGACTTGGTTAAAAAACGTTTGGTCATACTTTTCATGATCTTTTTTGAATGAAATCCGTTTACTCGACACTACTCACGAAGGGCTTTTACCTAACACTGCGCCCATGATGACCAGCATTATGCAAAACCCGGCGAATAGTTTGGGTGCTAAATTGTTTTCCAGTCTCATTTTCAACTTCAGATTTCAATTTGGGGCACTTATTTTGGGGTTTGTCCTGATTTTCCGTACGACTAAGCTTTTTCTCTGGGACTTAAGAGCGGCGGACGCCCACAACGCTCTTTTTTAGTGGTGCTTCCCGCACTTTTATATTTATTCACAATCTTTGAACTGCAGCGAAACTCTTATCTATCAAACGACCGATTTCTCGCAATGATTTATGTTCCTTGTGATATATTGTAATCAGTTTTTTTAAATAATCAGAAAGCTCTTTTCCATTTGGTGCCATTACTAAAAATTTCGCAAAAATTAATACAAAACGTACTTCCCTAAATTTTTATACTCACTTTAATTATTTCCTTTTAATAGCATTCACTTTTTTAATCAATACGTAAAAATAAATGTTATGCTAACTGAGCAATCGTTTGCTGTATACTAACTTTTGTGACATAAATTTCGCTGGCATCAAAGGCAAAGCAAAGCGTGGATAACGGTACCTCAAATTTACAATTAAGGCGCATATGAAAGCTTATTCCAGTACTCAATTACCATGTGTAAAATATTTTGATTACATATTAAGGAAAGCGTTAGCGTCAAACAATTCCATAAATCAGGTTCCTGTATACTTATTTACGTTACTAACTGTGCATGCGTAAAGTAACATTAAATTGAAATTTGATTTTTTTTGTTTTTAGCCAAGGAGAACCAAGAGATTTGGTGGCTCCTAAAACACTCCGGCTAAAACTCATTCTCACCACATTGGAACCCAAGCAAAGGCAAGACACTCAGTGCTGTCCGCCTCCTCCAAGCAAGACAGGCTCTTCGATCAGACAAACAGCTTTTGCACTGCACTCGGAATTAAGAGCCATGCATAATAATAGCATCGAAGGTGTCACCTCTACTCTTGCCTTGCTTACAACCGAGGTTAATGAACTCCGTATGTACATGTGATTGCTATGTTAAGAAAGTTAAAAGGGCCAAAATAAAACAAAACACCAAACTAATTCTCCTACACTTACTGTAAATGCGAATCCTGTCTCGCCCTCTCCCGCAACTAGTATTTTAAACGACACTAACACTTATGCTGTGGCTGCTGTGTTAAGAGAGGCCAAGATAGCGCCAGAGCTGCTAATAAACATATCAACAACATGTAGGCGCACACTGACTTCTTCTTCAACTAATGCTGATGCTGCTGCTGCTCACATCAACATGTCGACTGCGGGAGCTAAACAAAGCACTGATCCCGTACTTAGGAACAAATGCATACTCAAACTTCGTGGACAACAATACAAGGGCGAAGGCGTAAAAATAATAAAAGATCTCAGGGTGTAGTTATTGGTCTTAATTCAAGTACTGAGCTGGATGTAGTAGCTACGAATAAGTGGTTACATCTTGCGTGCTTTAAACCTTCTGTAACTGAGGATAATATAATTTCTTATGTTGCTAAAAATCAGATTATATATTTTAAGCCGATAAAAAGGGATACTGATATCCATAGTTTAAAAAAAATTAGTTTTAAGCTAGTGGTTCGGCCATCATTGTTTGACCAAATTCTAAAACCATCCGTTTGGCTTGTTGACATTAGGTTCACCCTTTCAAATTTTTTTAAAAGAAAGATCTTTCAGGCAAAATAATTTAGCCAATTTCGATAGTACTTGTGCATCACTAAATTATTTAAAAATTTATATTCAGAATATGGGTAGTATTCGTACTAAGTCGGCGAGTATTCGCATCCGTAGTTCTCATTTAGATTTTGACGTCAGCATTTTTGTTGAAACCTGGCTGAATGCTTACTTTTTTGACGAAGAATACTTCGACTCAAACTTATATAGTGTTTTTTAAAATTCATTTCATTGCAGTGGAACGTAAGCTACAAGCTTTCCATATCTCGCTTGTAAATAAGGATCCGATTCTTGATCAATTGTGTGTTTGTGTTAAGGGATCATCTCGATATGGCTTTTTATACTTACTTGTATCTTACATACCGCCTAATAGTTATTTTGATCTTTGCAAGTCGCATACACATTATTTCCCTAGTTCTAAATAAGGTTGATGATAACCATATTAGGTTTTTTTTTGGGATTTTAATTTTCCGAATGTTTCTTGGTCTACTAACTTCTTTAAGCATAGTCTAATCCCAACTAATGTCACATCGTCACTAGAATCGTATGTAACCTATTAAACCTTGATTTAGTACAAATTAATTCTTTCGAAAATAAGCTTAATCGAATTCTTGATCTCATATTCATCAGCGCTAATATTAATACTTCTATCTCTGAATGCTTCTCATCCTTTTCGCCTACTGATAAACAATGCTTAACGTTGAGTTTTACGAGTTTGTGAGTAGCAAACAAGACGAGACACTACTTTTCAATTTCTCCTCTTGTGACTTTTCTAGGTTAAACAGCATTTTACTGGATAGACATCAACTGGGAAGATTTGCTTTCTGGGTTGGATATTGTTGAGTGCTATTCTACTTTAACAGCGCAGTTGCTCGAAATTTTTATTAAATATGTACCACATTTTAAAAAACAACCTTTTAAACTTCCATCTTACACTGATCAACTTAAAAAACTTAAAAATAAGCTGAATAAGCTTCACAGGCAATTTTTAGAATCTATCTTTATAAATTACCAGCATTGCTTAAAAAAATTCACCTGTTTAAATAAATTTTTGTACAGAAAATGTTCTCGTATTCTTCGGATTGAAGAGAATATTAAGTCTAATCCTAAGGCCTTTTGGCGATTTCTTAAATCTAAAAAGTCAAACGGTGGAGTCCCTTCTGCTGTTCGTTTTAATGCCAAATCAGCTACTACTCCTGCAGACGTAGTCAATTTGTCGGCCGATTTTTTCAAATCGAATTTCACTAGTGATGATACGTACTCGTTTTCTTCTTGTCATGATAATCTACTTTCATCATTGAATTTTGGCTATTTAAGCCTTGCTTTTCTGAGCATTGAAAATGGGATTTTTGGTTTAAAAACTTCTTCGTAGACTGATAAGTATGGGTTGTCCGTTATCTTTCTTAAAAACTTCCCGGCTATTGTCATTCCACTCAAACTAGTTTTTAATAAATGTCTATCTTCTGGAGTTTTTATCAACTATTGAAAATCACAACTATCACCTCTATTTTCAAAAGTGGTAAAAAGAATGATGTGTGCAAGTATAGGCCGATCTCGAAGCTTTCTATTATAAAGGGTGGTTAAGTTTCAAGGGCTGATTCTTGATTTTGAAGAAAATACAAATTTTTAGGAAATTTTTGTCATTTCTCTTTATTATGACAATATTGGTATAGTTCAATTACGTATAGAACCAAACATCGGCCAAATGACCGCCGCGGCCTCGGCGGCACACCTCCACCCGATGGTCCAAATTTTCGATGACGCTGAGGCATAATTGAGGTTCTATGTCGTTAATGTGACGAGAAGACGACGAAAAGAAAAGATGTACTTTGCAACTAAGGGCTTAATCTCGCCCAATCAGCATGGATTTATCTCGCGTAGGTCTACAGTATCCAACCTGACTGCTTTTGATGAATATTGCTTTGTAACTTTTGCTGAAGGTTTTCAAGTCGACTGTGCTTGCACGGACTTTTCTAAAGCATTTGATAGAGTTTCTCATACAATTCTATTACCTAAATTAGCTGATGATTTCAAATTTTTTCTGCTATTAAGCGAGGATGTTCCTATGTTGCAAACAGAAATTAATGCGCTCGTTCGCTGGTGCAATAACTCTGGCATCTCTCTAAATATTAAGAAATGTTTTCATGTCCCTTTGGCCAACACTAATAATGTTTTCCAGTCATCTTACAGCATTGATAATTCCTTACTTCAATCTGTTCATGAATTCAAAGATCTAGGTGTGATCTTTGACTCACATTTTTCTTTCAACTTTATTGTGTCAACTTCTTACTCAATCTTAAGTTTTATACGGCGTAATAGCTCGATGTTCTCGGTTCCTTACAGTCATAAATTACTTTTTACTTATTTTGTTCGCTCTAGATTAGAATACGCAATCTTACGCAATTTATCTGGAGGGCTTGTCGCCAATTTGCTATTGAGAGAACTGAACAGAATGTGTTCCATAAATATGCTCTCAGGTCCTAAAATTCTCAAATCCCATTCCTTGTTATAATTCACATTTAATTCTAATTAACATAAAGTCTCTAGAGAATAGAAGGTGTATACTCTCACTGTCTTTTGTTTTTAGTGTAATTAAAGGAGAAATTGACTGTTCATCCCTATTACGCTGCATTCACTTTCATATTCCTGCTAGATCTCTACGCAATACTTACCCATTTCATCTTAAATTTCTTAACACGATTTGTGCGCGTAATGCTCCTACTGCCTGCGCTTTAAGAGAGTTCAATGAGATCTCGAGTTCTATTCCGCTTAACTTTTCGGTTTCAAAAAATTTATTTTATAGATCCTTTTTTCTACTTTATTTAATATTTTTTTCTAGTAATTTAAGCTCATATTAGACCTAAGTAGTCTGTAAACACAATAATTACGTTTTAGACTTGAAATAAATGAAATTTCGTTTCCTTAAACACCGGAGTGTCCTGGAACCAATATAAGTACAGGCCTGTTCTGTCTTGCGACAGAATTAAACTTCTTCTTACATTCTTAAACAATCTTTGAGGTTTGCTTCACGTTCTCCAGGGCTCTCAATGCAGCCTGACTGTCACTGAAAACTCCAATCTGTTTCCCGCTCCATCTCTCCTCGATTATCCATTCGACTACTTTTAGGATGGAAAAAATTTCCGTTTAGAAAACAGTTGCCATTTCCCCCATAGCATAGTGATACTTATCACTATCGTTTAAGTACCATCCGGCTCCAGACCCTATTTCATTCTTGAACCCATCCGTAAAGAAAACATCCGTCAAACCTTCCTGAATGCATTCTGGATTGCTCGATTGCTCACGCAATGGAAATCTGATATCAAATTTTCTTCCAAATGAAAGTATTGGTATCAAGTCGTCTTTAGGTGCTAAAAACAGTGGATACTGCTTACATAGCAACTTAAAGATTTCTTCGTGTCCCGAAGTTCCGTCTTCTTGACAGAGACCATATTTATGGAGTCTACAATTGCTTCCTGATGTATCTTAAGATCCAAAGGGAGCAAATCGAGCATAGCATTTAGGGCATCGCCGAAGGTCTTCGAAACACGTCTATGACATCGTGACAGGTGATGAATCAGGGATTTACGCGTATGAGCCCGAAAGTAAACAGCAGTCGAATGTATGGGTGTTTTAAGATGAGCCAAATCCAACAAAAGTTGTTCGCGCACGAAGCACTCCCAAGCAAATGGTCGCCTGTTTTTTCGGAAAAACTGGACATGTCGCAACCGTACCACTAGAACAACGCAGAACAGTAAATTCTGAGTGGTACACAACCACTTGTTTGACAGTTGTCTTCCAAGAAATTATGAAAACCAATCGCCAAAGACGGATCACTCTTCACCCAAAACATCGAATTAATGGGTCATCCGCCGTATAGTCCTGACTTGGCACCGAATGACTTTTTTTTATTCCCGTACATAAAAAAACAAACTGAGAGGTCAACGTTTTTCGACACCTGAAGAAGCGGTTGCGGCATTCAGAATGCATGTTTTGGAGGTACCTCGTTCAGAGTGGCAAAAGTGCTTCGACAATTGGTTCAAACGCATGCAAAAGTGTATAGATCTTCATGGAGAATATTTTGAAAAACAATAAAGTGATTTTCGATTATTAAAATTCGTTTTTGTTCTCAAATCCCGACAGATAAAAGGCACCCCTCATAAGCATACAAATGAGTTGCCTTGTCGTTTAAAGTACAGTAGATATATTTTTCACTTATAGAAAATTGCTATTGGTAAAAGAGAGGTAGAATTCACACCGAACAGGGGAAAAGGATATCAAATGAAATATTTGATTTCCCCATTAAAAAATGTTGTATATGCTATTCTGATAATGCGCATGTATTAGAGACTAATAAAATACTTGTAAATGTGTTCGAATTTTTGCCGAAAGTGCTCAGCGCTGTCTTTTAGGGTATGTTTGCACATATAACTACACACACTCACTTTATGCCTCTACATTCCTATGTTTCCAAAAGTAAAACTCTAAGCCTAGCGACTACAAAAACAAAATGCATTCATAGGCGCAGCTGTAGTGGCCATAATTATTTACACGCAATGGCGCTGAACAGTTTCAAATATTGTAAAGCACAATAAAAGCAAATTCATTGTGAAGTTCGAGCTCATATTTCTACGAGCAAAGTACTTTCATTCAATAAACGACCCGCCCATATGCCAATTTTCTCGACCATCCGAAGGTAGTCAATATTGGAATATTTCACGTTTAATTATTGTATTTGCCAATGTTTGGTAAATCTTGAATTTGTGCCAACTCGAGTGGCCGCGGCTCCGCACATATGTATGCATCAATATATGTACGTAAATATGACTTTCTAAATGCTCGACAGCCGCAGCTGCTGTGCGTCAAGTTCTGCGAACGGTTTTGGGATGAATATCTTTTCCAGTTTCCTTTAGCAACTCTGCAGCCAACTTTGTGGGTGTTATTTTAGGATCCTTTTTGATTTTGCTAATAATATTTCGTTCTTCTTTGGTAGTCAGTTTTCGAGGCCTGCCACTATGTGGAAGACTTTTGAGGTTAGTTTCATTTTGAAAGCGTATTATGATACTGTAGATGGTAAATCGGCTTCTCTTTACAATTTCACCAATTTGTGCACACGATTTGTTTTGCTTATGCAGCTCCAATATTATTCTTCTCTCAGCTTCCGTGGTTTCTTTTTGCTTTCGGCCCATTTCAAAAGAATTTACAATTTTTGCAACGCTCAAATGTCACAAAGAAAAAAATTTTAACTCTCAAATGACGCCTACTAATAAATAACTGTTAATTTTAGAAATAGCGATGCCATATTACATAAAAATTTTAATGCTTAAGATCAGTAGTTATCAATGTGTGAATAACACAGGTCGACACTGAAAATGATTCAAGCATCGGACCCGGCCTATCTCATAGATTTTTCATCGCTGAATACGAATCTGACCTTAAAAAGTTTCCATCACGTCAAGATTTTGAAAAAAATTAGTTCAAAAAGTCAAAAAAACGTGTTTTTGACCATTTTTGACCAAATGTAGTGGATGAACCTGAGGTGATGGAAGCTTCTACCTAGCCTTAAACTGAAGCCTGAACCTTCAGTTATAAGATCCAAATCGAAAATACCCTGAATCAATTGTAAATTTTGATGTAGCACAATTTTTTTAACTGCTCGCGCACGATTTTCATAGGTGCAGCCATGCAGGCTAGTTAGCCTTATCATAGTGGTGCGCTGACTTGTACCTTTTACCTATCATGTTTTTAGTTATTGGGTTTGCTTAGCACGATTCGGAAGTTGTAATTTCAAAATTGAAAGTGTCGGATTCAAGATGGCGAAAATAAAAATTTAATAAAATCAAATAAAAATTTGATTTTGCAGCTTGTCTTAGAATTAAAGGAAAGGAAAAAATTGTATGTAGAATCTCGTTTGTCTAGAAATTTAGTTGTTACAGTTAGAAATATTTCTAGCTATTAGCTATATTTCTACCAAAGACACATATTTCTAACTGTTACACCTTAATTTCAAGCTAATCGCAATTCAGCTATACGGTTAGCTGGGTCAGCTAAAAATTTCTTTCAATGTTTGGTTTTATGATGCGCTGAAGACAAATATGACATCATAATTTAAAAAGGCAAAACCAATATGGTGATCTAAATTACTTTTTACTTCACGAACAACTATTGAAAGATGAATTTATATAGTTATATTAGACTAATTTTTGACAGTAGTAATAAAGTTTTATAATCTGACATTAGCTGGTGAACCAATATTTTAGTGCATAATAAATTTATTAAATTCACGACCCCAGAATGTGCCACGAGGAGGCTGTCAGTATTTTACACTCCACTTTTGTTTTTTTTGTTCTTTTTTATTTTTAAAAATTTTTTTTGTTTGTTTTTTTTCCTTTTTGTTTTTTTTTTGTTTATTAATATTCTCGCATTTGTGGTAATTTTTTGTTATTCCTTAGAAAGGAATTTCTTCCTTCTTTGTTGGAATTTTTTGAATCCACAATTTGTTCTTCAAATACAAGTTTCACGGATGCTTCTAATCTTTGTAAGTTTTCTCAAGGTTTTAAGGAATAAGAAGAAACACACAAAGGATAAAGAATTTAGTTTTGAGTACTTTCATTTTCTAAAATTTGATTTTTATTCGGCAGACTTGGGAAAGTTAATCTTTGTGACTTTCTAGAGTAATTGCAATCATCATCTTTTAATAAGCTCCAGCAGTAATCAGCAAGCATGCTAGGATTCCATTTTCCTTGATATCTTTTCTCCATAGTTTTTATATCTTGATGAAATCTCTCACCATGCTCATCGCTAACGTCTCCACAATTTTGTGGGAAAAAATCCAAATGCGAGTCAAGAAAATGTATCTTCAAGGACATGTTGCAGCCCAAGCGTTCATAGTTTTTCAACATATTTGCAACTAACGTTTTGTACTTGTCAGATCGTCTGCTACCCAGAAAATTCGCGCATACTTCCTTGAATGATATCCAGGCAGCTTTTTCCTTAGCAGTGAGCTTTTTTTGAAATTCTTCATCTTTTAACACTTGGCGAATTTCTGGACCAACAAAAATGCCCTCTTTCAACTTAGCATCACTCAGATATTTAAATTTTTCTTTTAAATGTAGAAATCCTTTACCAGTTTTATCCATGGCTTTTACAAAATTTTTCATCAGGCCAAGTTTGATGTGAAGTGGTGGTAAAATGATGTCATTTGAATCAACAAGAGGTTTACTTGAGACATTTTTGGCTCCTGGAATAAATTCCTTTCTCTTAGGCCACGCTTTAACTTTGTAATGCTTATCTCTTGCTCTACTGTCCCATTCGCAAAGAAAACAGCAGAACTTCGTATATCCAGTTTGCAAGCCAAGTACAATTGCTACAACTTTTAAGTCTGCACAAATTTGCCATTTGTAGTTTGAATAGTTAATACAATCTAGAAGCACTTTCATATTTTCATATGTCTCTTTCATTTTAGCAGCGTGAGCAACAGGGACAGATGGATATAAATTTCCATTAAACAGAAGAACTGCCTTTAAACTGTCTTTGGATGCGTCTATGAATAAACGCCATTCACATGGCTTATGTTCTCTTCCTAATTCCATCATAAGGCCGTCAACATCATTACAGTAGACAAGTTCACCACTCATAGAGAAATACGATTCCAAATTTCTCTGTCGCTTTCTAACGTGAGTTATAAAGTTCCGGGTTCAAACATGTTCCATTCTTTTAGCCGAGAACCAAGTAACTCACTCTGAAGTTTTGATAATTTCAGATCTCTAAATAAATCATTTAGTTTTGACTGATTTATAAGAATTGGTTGATCAGAAATGGTATCAAAACACTCAGAATCGGACATTTCTTCTGGTTCTTTACAACCATCCACTGATTGTAAATAAGTACATTTATCTGTCACTAAATCGTCTTCTTGAGCAAGTTTTGGTAGTTTTGGTACAGGTAAGAGTTCACTGTGATTTTGCGGGTAAGTCACTGAAGATACATTTGGATATTCGATTTTACATTTATTCTTTCCAGAATAACCAGAAGTATTTATACTACAAAAGTAACAATTAGTAAAATGATCTATTGGTTCTTTCCATATCATTGGAGTACCAAAAGACATGGAAGGACGCTGTCCTCGTCTCCATAAAAACAAATTTGATGTACAATGATTACAGCAAAAGTTTGGAGTCCAACTTTTATCAAAATTTATTATTTTTAAACTAAAATAATATTCATATGACTCTTTAGTAGCAGGAGTTAATGTGCGTCTCTGCTTTCTTGTCATAAACTGTCCACAAATGTAACAGAATAAATTTGGATCCGTTTTACAAACTCTAGGCATAGTAAAACCTGAGGAATCAGTTAAAGTATAAAAACCAAAAAACTTATATATTTGAAAAATATCTGATGTAGGTAAAGGTCAGATTCTAATATTAAGAAATTGAGATGTAGTCCTGAGAAAAACTGATGATAAAGAAACTTCGAAGATATTGATTGACCAATTTATGTTGAAGTGTCAATTAAAAATGAACTTTTTATCACAAAAGATATGTAAAGTGCAGTTCTGATAACATATATATCTAATAATTCCGAATCGTGCTAAGCAAACCCAATAACTAAAAACATGATAGGTAAAAGGTACAAGTCAGCGCACCACTATGATAAGGCTAACTAGCCTGCATGGCTGCACGTATGAAAATCGTGCGCGAGCAGTTAAAAAAATTGTGCTACATCAAAATTTACAATTGATTCAGGGTATTTTCGATTTGGATCTTATAACTGAAGGTTCAGGCTTCAGTTTAAGGCTAGGTAGAAGCTTCCATCACCTCAGGTTCATCCACTACATTTGGTCAAAAATGGTCAAAAACACGTTTTTTTGACTTTTTGAACTAATTTTTTTCAAAATCTTGACGTGATGGAAACTTTTTAAGGTCAGATTCGTATTCAGCGATGAAAAATCTATAAGATAGGCCGGGTCCGATGCTTGAATCAGAAAAAGAATCATTTTTTGTCGACCAGTGTAATTATGTCCCCATTATAATGGGATTAGTGTACGAAATTAAAGCCACTATTTTTTTCTGGCAAACATTTTGTCTGTTTTTATTTATTTTTAAGTACTTCAGAAAAGAGCAATTTATATGCAGAAAATTGTTTGGTACATAAATGCATTAGTAAGAAGATATGGATTGATGTATTTACTGTAATGTCATGTGTGAATAATTTTGTCCATCTGTGTATATGAAATTAAATAAAAAATAATAAATAATTGGCGCGTACACTTCTGTTAGGTGTTTGGCCGAGCTCCTCCTCCTATTTGTGATGTGCGTCTTGATGTTGTTCCACAAATGGAGGGACCTACAGTTTCAAGCCCACTCCGAACGGCAGATATTTTTATGAGGAGCTTTTTCATGGCAGAAATACACTCGGAGGTTTGCTATTGGTAAAAGAGAGATAGAATTCACACCGAACAGGGGAAAAGAATATCAAATAAAATATTTGATTTCCCCATAAAAAATGTTGTATAGTATTGCTATGTTTAATATATGACTAATAAAATACTTGTAAATGTGTTGGAATTTTTGTCGAAAGTGCTCACCACTGTATTGTAGTGTAGTAGCTGCTATATGTGTGCTGTTATATGTACATACATATGTGTACACTAAGGGCCTCCGGACACGGGTCGTATATAGCGACGATGACGATACACTTGCTTGTCCACACACAGTGCAACTAGCTATCGTACAAGTACGAGTTGTCAATGTGTCGAGCGATGAAGAGGAATTTATTTTATTGTATTATCTTCTCCATTGGAGGAGAAATAAAAGAAAAAGCAGGCACTGGGTGCATCCATACATTAGGAATAACTCAAACAGCAGATTATTCATTGCCACAAGTGAGTTACAAGAGGATGATTACTAATTCCAGGCTTTTGCTTACACAAATGATTACAATGATTAGAAATTTCAGACTTTTTACAGAATGTCTAAAAAAGCTTTTAAGGAGTTTATAGAAATTTTGAAGCCGACTATTCAAAAACAAGATACTAACACTGAAAATCAAAAACAAATTACAAACGTACAGGATATTTGACGACTCTGCTGTATGTTGACGACCTGTATGCGGTTTGCCATTTGAACACAAGAGTTTGACAACGAAGCGTATGCTACATTTTGTCGCATGCGCTACGATGACGATATGACCCGTGCACGGATGCCGTAATAAGCATTGTTTTGCTGGGAGTTCAGATTACAAATATGTACGTACATATGCTCAGGGCATCAAGGGTGCATACGTACGAATATATATGTAAGTGGTAGTGTCAAGCCAGATTTTGGCGAAAATTCAAATATACAAGGTGGCGCAAAAGTAACCTTCCGATGTTTTTTGGCTGTAATTTAAAAAAAAAAATGAAAAACTTTGATTCTTGTGTCATGTATTTGGCCGCCGCGACAGTTGATTGCCATTTGAGCCCTCTTTATGGCATTTTCCATCACTTTGGCCAAAACTGCCGGCGATAGGTTCTCACATTCTTGACGGATATTGTCTTTAAGAGCTGCAAGAGTCTAAGGCTTGTTGACATAAACCCGTGACTTCAAAAAGCCCCACAAAGTCTGGAGCGGTCAAATCAAGCGATCTAGCTGGCCAGTGAAAATCGCCAGAACAGGAGATTAGGCGCCTGGAAAATGCATCCTTCAGCATATCGGTTGTGGCACGTGCAGTGTGTGCCGTTGCACCGTCCTGTTGGAACCACATGTTTTCCAATCCCAATTCATCAAGTTGCGGTAAAAAGAACTCGTTGATCATTGCTCTGTAGCGCTCACCATTCACAGTAACCGTTTGGCCCGCGACGTCTTCGAAGAAAAAAGGTCCGATGACTTCTCCAGCGAAAACAGCACACCATACAGTGACTTTGAGAGGGTGTAAGGGCTTTTCTTGGGTTACACACGGATTTTCAGAGCCCCAGAAGCGTAAATTTTGCTTATTTATGTACGCGCTAAGATGGAAATGGACCTCATCACTCATGATTATTTTTGATAAAAATTAACTTCCTCTTGGTGGTGATTAAGGATGGCTTGAGCGTATGTTAGACGCGATTGGCGGTCAGCAGCTAACAGCTGATGCACCGTCTGGACTTTGTACGGAAACATCTTCAAATCTTGTACCAAAATTCGCTGTAAAGACCGTCGACTGATACCCATTTGCGTGGCACGTCGTCTGGTCGATGTCGACGGCGCTTCCATGTCCTCCTCGGCTACAGCAGCAATATTCTCTGCAGAACGGCTACTCCGGGGTCTGCCACGCCTGGCAGCATCTCGTGTTGTGCCAGTCTCTTCGAGGCGAGCGGCTAAACGTCGCAGTGTTTCACCAGTAGGCGTTGGACGGCGAGGAAATCTGCGACGAAATTCACGTTGTGCCAAAGTCACCGACCGATTATTGGTTAAATAAATAGTCAGCAATATTCCGCGTTCTGCAGCAGTGTAGCGTAACATTGTTTATTAACGTGTATTTCGCATGTGTTTACTACACAAATGTCAAAACAGAACTGACATTAGGGGCCAATCGCAAAATTTATAGCATTTTCTGATAGGATGATTACTTTAGCGCCACCTGTTATATATTATATTTGCTATCTTCCACTAGTTTATATTATTTTAATTAACACTCGTTTTTAATAAATAAATGTAAATTATACTTAAGCTTAAGATTACGTTATTTTTCTATAATATACACATAAGTAAATATATACATTACTATTTCTCGCTTTCCCTTACCTTTCGCTACTTACTTTCGGTCATTGGCTTTATTTCTACAGCTATACTTTCCGTTCTTCTTATTACTATTTAATTACTACCTATGTATATTATTTACTTTCCTATACTCTCTCTAACTCTCCACTTACTGTTCTTTCGTTTCCGCTATTATTTTAATTTTTAAGCATTAGTATAAGGTTAGAAATTAATAAACAGAACCACTTTGGATTGTTTATCGGACGTGTGCCGTATTTTAATTCTTTTAATTTCGCTACCAGGCAGTATTATCACAAACTAGGGAAGATTTTTTATGGTGCCCGAGCAGGGACTTGAGTGTGAAAGTGACAAAAGACCACAAGTTGGCAATTTGTGTAAATCTACAAGCTAAATATTTAATAAATTAAATTAAATTACCAAAATAACCAACGCTTAACGAATATTGCTTGCGCGGTCGGTTGACAAAAACAGTCGTCTCGCGAAATTAAAATAAAAAAACAGACAAACAAATATACCACAATAAACTAATACACATATAGCTGTTAAAAAACGTAAACCAGTGCAGTGACATAAACTAGTGTAGTGACTTAAAAAGCGCAGTGACAGTGAACCCCTGCAAACAAAACTTGTATCAATTAAAAAATTTATTAATAAAATATTTTGAGAAAATAAATATAATTATTGAACTCACACACGAAAAACTTAAGTGTCAGTAGAAAATCAAGGAAATCGACAAAGAAGGCGTTGCTCGCGGAGACTTAGAGGACTTTATTGTAACAGGTGGCGCTAAAGTAATCCTCCTATCAGAAAATGCTATAAATTTTGCGATTGACGCCTATTGTCAGTTCTGTTTTGATATTTGTGTAGTAAACACATGCGAAATACACGTTAATAAACAATGTTACGCTACACTGCTGCAGAACGCGGAATATTGCTGACTATTTATTTGACCAATAATCGGTCGGTGACTTTGGCACAACGTGAATTTCGTCGCAGATTTCCTCGCCGTCCAACGCCTACTGGTGAAACACTGCGACGTTTAGCCGCTCGCCTCGAAGAGACTGGCACAACACGAGATGCTGCCAGGCGTGGCAGACCCCGGAGTAGCCGTTCTGCAGAGAATATTGCTGCTGTAGCCGAGGAGGACATGGAAGCGCCGTCGACATCGACCAGACGACGTGCCACGCAAATGGGTATCAGTCGACGGTCTTTACAGCGAATTTTGGTACAAATTTGAAGATGTTTCCTTACAAAGTCCAGACGGTGCATCAGCTGTTAGCTGCTGACCGCCAATCGCGTCTAACATACGCTCAAGCCATCCTTAACCAAGAGGAAGATGATTTTTCATCATAAATAATCATGAGTGATGAGGTCCATTTCCATCTTAGCGGGTACGTAAATAAGCAAAATTTACGCTTCTGGGGCTCTGAAAATCCGCGTGTTACCCACGAAGAGCCATTACACCCGCTCAAAGTCACTGTATGGTGTGCTGTTTTCGCTAGAGGAGTCATCGGACCTTTTTTCTTCGAAGACGTCGCGGGCCAAACGGTTACTGTGAATGATGAGCGCTACAGAGCAACGAGTTCTTTTTACCGTAACTTGATGAATTGGGATTGGAAAACATGTGGTTCCAACAGGACGGTGCAACGGCACACACTGCACGTGCCACAACCGATATGCTGAAGGATGCATTTCCCGGGCGCCTAATCTCCCGTTTTGGCGATTTGCACTGGCCAGCTAGATCGCCTGATTTGACCGCTCGAGACTTCTTTTTTTGGGGCTTTTTGAAGTCACGGGTTTATGTCAACAAGTCTCAGACTCTTGCAGCTCTTAAAGACAATATCCGTCAAGAATGTGAGGACCTATCGCCGGAAGTTTTGGCCAAAGTGATGGAAAATGCCATAAAGAGGGCTCAAATGGCAATCAACTGGGGCGGCGGCCATTTACATGACATCATATTGTCGACTTGATGTAAAAGAAATTAAAAGACCAAGTAAAAATAATCCACAAGAAGAATCAAAGTTTTTCATTTTTTGTTTTTTTAATTACAGCTAAAAAACATCGGAAGGTTACTTTTGCGCCACCTTGTAAAAACAAAGTCTATTATAAAGTCCATTCTGGCAAGAAGTAAATGGCCAATTGCCAAAACATCGTTCATTGCACCTCACACCTCGCGACTACCAAAAGTGTCGTTACCTGAATTCAAAGGATAATATTCCGAATTTAAGAACTTTATGAGTCTGTTTGAGAGTTTAATGCACATGATCCGGAATATTGAAAAATTTAATCATTTAGTGTCATGTCTATACGATAAAGCCTCAGGCACAGTGAAGTCCTTCAAAGTGTCGAAAAAAACTATCCACTGGCATTGGCAAGTTTGAGAAAGGTTTATGACAATAAATGCCTGAAATTTTTTAATACAATGTCAAAACTTTGCGATCAATCATTCATACAGAGTCTGCAGTATATACCAGCGTTTATCAGCTAAAGAAGCTTCCTCATCTCAATAAAGGCCAAACAATGAAGCGGCAGAAAACAAAAAATCAACAACTGTAACACTCAAATACAACATTTATTGCGACAAATTCCAGACTGCCGATTTGCCTTCGCTGTTGTTTGAAGCTTGCCCGAAATTCCAAGCTCTTAGTGCACTTAAAAGATTTGAATTCGTAAAATGTATTTCCTTGTGTATAGGTTGCTTGCAAGGGACATTAGGTTTCAAAGGGAAAATACACCGCTGTGGTGTGTGCAACCGATTGCATCAATATCCGATCTCCTTTGAGACTGAGCCGCAACCTTTGACGTCACAAGTCATGCATATTAGCAGCCGCCTAATCGAGTCATGTTAGGCACAGTCGTAGTTAATGTAAAGACCAGCTCCGGTGTTTACGTGCAAGCGCGAGCTCTTCTTAACTCCGGTTCTCAAGTCAACTTTATGAAGGAGAGTTTGTGCAGAAATTGCGAATCCGGAAAGAAAAATTCGTTCTAAATATAGTTGGAGTTGGCAATTCAAACAAAAAGGTCCAGGGTAAACTAAAAACATATATTAAATCGAGAATTAACGATTTTGACTTTTCGGCGGACTTTTGGGTAATGCGTTCGATATCAGCCAATCACCCAGATCGGACTGTAAACAAAAATGGATGGAAAAGCCCAAAAAATATTAACCAGCTGACTCAAGTTTCTACAAATGTCAGATAAATAGACATACTTTTAGCAGTTGAAATCTTCTTTGATCTGTTATCGGTGGGTCAGATCAGAACCAGCCCAAAGCGGCCAACGCTGCAAAACACAATGCAATTTCAGGCAAATATACCACAAATAATAGCTCCAGTGTCTAAGCAAGCAGCACATTATGTCAATGTGAAGAACGCGTAGCTAGCATTGACGCCACAATCCGGAAATTCTGGGATTTCACCGGTAAATTCCATATTTATTATATTTATTTTTTACCTGCCTTTCAAAACCAACCGTAAATTACTCGGTCATTCGTATAAAACCGCAGTTCGGCGATTTCAGACGTTGCAGAGAAGGACGCTGAAAGATCTAGTGCTTCGTAAATGTAATGACTTCATGCAAGAGTATCTAAATTTGGGGCATATGACTCCAGCAAAATTTTCGACTAAACACCGTGACATACGGCCCTGCGCCTGCACCATTTCTCGCCAAACGGTGTCTGCAAATTCTAAGCGACACAAATAAAGCCAAATATCCACTCGGTTCGGAATGACTTTTACGTCAACGACCTATTAACAGGATCCTAAAGTATATAAAGCCTCACCCAGATACAACAGGAAGTAAATACAATTTTAGAATCTACAGGCTTACAAATACCAAAGTGGTTTTCCAATTATACAAACTCATCGAAAAGTGAGAGTCTCCAAAAATTATTGCAGCTCAGCGATACTGACTCTCCAAAATCGCGGAGAATCCACCGGCAGCTGAAAGATGACATTTTTCGCTTCATTTTCGAAGATAATTTTAGCGAGCTGCGAGCAACTAAACGGCTTCCGCTCGCCTCATTAACCCTCTTGGTTTATTAACCCCGCTAGTTATCAAGAGCTTTGGATTCAAAAGCTAGACTGGGATGGATCGATTCCATTACGGCTTGACACTAGCTAGAAAAACTTTGAAATCAATTTGCTGCAGCTTCCATCAGTTAGCATTTCTCGGTATGTAAATACAGAGTCGAGTGCCAGCTGCCAAATTCATGGCTTTTCCGACGCTTCAATAAGAGTGTATGGTTGTTGCGTATATATACGAAGTCAATCCGGTAGTGCTACGAAATCCACGCAGCTTACTTCAAAGTCTAGAGTGGCTCCGCTGAAGACTAAATCTCTACCGCGTTTAGAGCTCTTGGCAGATCACCTTCTTGCCAAATCATGGTCAAGAGTTTCACCAATGTTGAGTCGGCCAATAAAAGAAATAATTTTCTGGACCGACTCCGAAATAGTTCTGCATTGGACTAAAACGCACCCATCGTCGTTGCAAACTTTGTCGCAAATAGAGTGACCGAAATCCAAGAGTGGACCCAGAATGTGTTGTGGCGTCATGTGGACGAATTTGTTAATTAAATATGGTTTAGTGGTCCATAGTTGCTCCTAGAAGACCCTGCTACATGGCCGCAAAATGTCAACTCCAGTCTCTCTCCAGAACATGAAGCACTCGAGAAAAAGAAAAACGCAATTACATTAAACGCAATCAATGCCACAATTAATTATTAAAATTGTCGAAATAATTCGACATTTTGAATTTAGTGATGAAATTGGTAAATTACCGAAAAATACCGTACTTCCCTCAAGCTTGCAGAAATTAACTCCATTCCTGCATGAACACTGGGAATCATCATCATCGGTAAAATAATTCGAGTAAGTGGCCGTTAATTAAACACGCCAATCCTCTATGATGCTAAATTATCTTTGCTATTAGGCAAAATTCGCGCGTTGTGAACGCATATATCCGGTTCCTACATTTGCGTAATCACCATGCCGGTTCAAAGGCATTGGTAGCGCGAGAAAAAAGCCTGAAGTCGAATGCATTCACTGTTTTCGTTATAAGCCAAGGTGAGATCATGGGCAATCTTCCCTCCGATCGATTACGTACCCAACGGCCCTTCACAACATGTGGGGTAGATTATTGCGGGCCCATTCACATAGCTTTAAAAATTCACGGTCGTCCTCCCGTGAAAGCGACAAACTTTGTCGGAACAGGGAGGAAACTGAGGGAGCTCCGGGAAGTCTTTCTGGGTAGAAGATTGTTTGCTCTCTCAAGCAACAATTTAGGCGCACATGGTGGAAGAGTTACCTTCTGGAGCTTCAGAAACGCAATAAACGGGTGCACTCGCAGCCCAACGACTAGCCAGGCCAACTTGTCGTCCTTCACGAAGACAACGTGCCACCGCACCAGCGGGTGCTGCAACCATTCCCGAAGCGGACGGCAAAATTCGCGTCACAGACATCGCAGCTAGGTCGGGTGAAGCGAGACACCCTATCCACAAACTCGTGGTGCTACCGGTAGAAAACAAAAATTTAAGGATGTTGAATTCCTTCGGGTGGCGTCAAACCAGATTCTGGCAAAAATTCAAATATATAAATTATATTTGCTATCTTTTACTAATCTGTAATATTTTAATTGTAACACTAGTTTTTAATAAATAAACGTAAATTATACATGCTTAAGCTTATGATTAAGTTATTTTTCTATATACATTTATAATTATATACATTATTGTTTCTCGTTTCCCTTACCTCTCGCTATTTACTTTCGGTCATTGACTTTATTTCTACAGCTAATTTTATTACAAAAATGCGTGTTCTGTTAAGAAAGTTTAAAGTGGAAAAATTGTGTTCAGCGACGAAGCTCATTTTTGGATCAATGGGTACGTAAATAAGCAGAATTGTTGATTTTGGAGTGAAAATCAGGCAGAAGAATTGCAAGAGCCACCTATGTATACAGAAAAGGTCACAGATTGGTGCGGTTTATGGGCTGGAGGTATCATTGGACCGTACTTCTTCAAAGATGCTTCGAATGGTAACGTAACTGTGAATGGTGAGCACTACCTGAAATGATATCCAACTTTTTTTGCCCAAAATGCAAGAGCTTGACTTGCATGACTTGTGGTTTCAGCAAGACGGTGCCACATGCCACACAGCACGCGCAACAATGGACTTTTTGAGAGGCGAATTCTGTGAACATTTTATTTCACGTTCGGGACCTGTCAATTGGCCACCCAGATCGTGCGAAATAACGCCTTTAGATTATTTCTTGTGGGACTATGTTAAAGCTCATGTCTATTCAGACAAGCCTGCTTCAATTAACGCATTGGGAGACAACATTAAAGCATTTATATGTGAGATACCGGCCGAAACATTGGAAAGAGTATGCCAAAATTGGACTAAGCGGATGGACCATTTGAAGCGCAGTCCCGGTCAACATTTGCATGAAATAATATTCAAACATTAAATTATATGGACTGTACTATCGATTTAAATATAAATTTTTAAATAAAAATTTTTTTGAAAAGCTTTCCTATAGCTCTTAAAAAATCACCCTTTATTTACCTACTACCTATTTACTTACCTATACTCTCTCTAACTCTTCACTTACTGCTCTTTCGTTTCCGCTATTATTTTAATCTTAGTTTTAAGCATTAATATAAGGATAGAAATGAATAAACAGAACCACTTTGAATTGTTTATCGGACGTGTGCGGTATATTGACTCTTTTAATTTTGCAACCAAGCAATATTTATTTAATTTCAGTTTTCCCAAAGTAAAGTTTTAATAACATAGTGCAATATCATCACAAACTAATGAAGATTTTTCAGATAGCGTGTCTATAGCAAAGCGAATCACGCGGAGTTAGTGCTAGGCAACCTTATGGATTATTTTATAATAATATGAGTGGCTTCGTATTAAGACACGCTTCAATTTTCGATAGTAGCGTGACGAGTTCGTTATAATGCGATGAGTGAAGGCCTGTAACACGCAGTGAATGCTTCTTGGCCGCGCGAATTAAATTAACTGATTATGCGTTTTGATAAAAAAATATTATATAATACTTTCATCAAAGTCAAATAAGACGCGACGTGTATATGTCAGTGGCAAGAATCAACTGATTATCTTTATTCAAAACAATTAAAATGAAAGCTTTACATCGATTGCTTAACTTACATACATGTGCCTTACATTCTATTAGTGTTCGTGTATTTAATTGGAGTTTAATACGATTTTCATATCTTGGTGATTAGATTTATTCTATAGGAGGTTGAATTAGTTTTAAAGGTGACACACAGATGGCGCTATTTATCACTTTATCGCGTTGGCAATACTGAATATATATTCATGACAAAGCCTCATCCCTAGGCTTTGTTTATCAGTATCTGTCATTTCGCTGAAGTATAAACAACGCAGTGTTTTCGTGCTCCGAGCATGTCAACTTTCGTGCCGTCGAAACGCAATTTGCGGGAAGCTTTGCTTTTCTGCTTCAATTTGAAAAAAAAATACAGCCCAATCCCGTGAATTGCTGCAGGAGGCCTACCCAGACCATACTCCGTCGATTTCAACATGTGAGTACTGGTTTCGACGATTCAAAAGTGGTGATTTTCACACCGAAGACAAGGAGCGTCTTGGCCAGCCCAAAAAGTTCGAGGACGCGGAATTGGGGGAATTGGTAAACGAGGACTCGTGCCAAACCCAAGAAGAGATTGCTGAATCATTGGGCGTTGATAAATCAACCGTTTGCAAGCGTCTAAAAGCGATGGGAATGATCCAAAAGCAAGGACATTGGGTCCCGTACGAGTTGAAGCTGCGCGACGTCGAACGGCGATTTTTTACGTGCGAATTGCTGATCGAGCGACAAAATCGGAAGGGTTTTTTGCATCGGGTGGTGACTGGCGACGAAAAATGGATCCACTACGATAACCCAAAACGCAAAATATCATGGGGTTTGCCCGGCCACGCATCAACGTCGACGGCCAAGCAGAATATTCACGGCAAGAAAATCGTGCTCTGCATTTGGTGGGATCAGGTCGGCGTCGTATATTTTGAGCTGCTCCAACCGGGCGAAACAATCACGGGGGATCGTTACCGACTGCAATTGATGCGTTTAAGCCGGGCATTGAAAGAAAAACGGCCGGAAACGGTAAAAAGGCACGACAAGGTTATTTTGCAACATGACAACGCTCGGCCGCATGTTGCTCAACCTGTCAAAAAATACCTTGGAACGCTTGGCTGGGAAGTGTTACCCCACCCACCGTATAGTCCAGACATAGCTCCCTCCGATTATCATTTGTTCCGGCATATGAGTCTCGATTTGGCGGACCAGCGGTTCTCCTCGTACGAGGCTACCAAAATATGGGTTGAGTCATGGATAATCAAGCAGTGGCCAGAATTTTGGAGAAACGGCATCCGGAAATTGCCCGAAAGATGGGCGAAAGTTGTAGCTAGCGATGGCCAATACTTCGAATAAAATATTTTGTACCGTTTTTTCACAATAAAGCCCCAAATCTTCGAAAAAAACCTTTAAAACTAATTCAACCTCCAATAAATACATGTTATACTTTATTTTATGTTGATACAATTAATTGGAATTGGAGACGTTGCATTTGTGTTTCGGTTGCGAAACCGGATGCTTAATTGTCAAAAAGAAGTTATTAACTTTTGACGCGAAATCGCTTACTTGGAATTTAGTGAGTTCAATAACTCCTGCACTTTGTGGCTAATTGGGCTAAGTTGAATGTCTGGATGTGCGTTGTGTTCTGGGAATGGAGTGGGCTTATACATAACTCGCGAACAGCAGCCTCTCGAATTGTAGCATTTGCTGGATCCCTTCATGAAGACATCGATGGAGGGTATCAGCGATGCGTAAGCTGGCAAAGGCACCCCTGGGGATTATCATAGGGTGACGTTGCTCATCCGTAATATCTGTGTTTTTTAGCTGTCCTTCAACTAGGAGTATCAACATATGGGTTAAGCGTTAAGAGATTAAGAGCTTTGATTTCGCCTCTGTATTCCTGTATTCCTTAGCATGCACCTACTTAACAGTCACAAGCAGGGCCCATTCGTATTCTTCAGCTGTTATTCTCGTTCCTCTAAGACCATTGTATGAACGCAGAAAGTGTCTCAGTCATGCCGTTATGTGCAGAAAACGAGTTAGCGTGTTAAACTTCTCGATAAGAGGTTTTCGATGACCATATGCTGATGCCATGATAAATTGATGATCAACGAGAATAACGACTAATGTATGCTGATGATGGCATTCCACAGTATGTTCCTGGTGTTGATCCTCTGTCAGTTGTGGTACTGCTGCAACGTCTTCAAAGCGCAGATGACATGTGGGCGGACCTGTCCACGACAAAGGATGATGCTGAAGCGTTGTATGTATAATTCCCCGACTCGCCCAACCAGCTAGATTGAACTCGGAGCGAATGTGTGGCCAACTTCGAACACCTCCTTCTGTGATAATACTAACGTAAATTACAGCAAAGTACGCTTTTGCGCTGGCGTCACAAAACCCACGAGGCGTTACTCAAGCTGACAATGACTTGCGTACTCAACGAGGTACACGTATTAGTCCCAGCTCCTCTAGGACATGGTGACACTGACACCGCAGCTCTGCAGGTAAGGGAGTATCCCAACTGAGGTCTGCCTTCCACAGTGTCTAAACTAATATCTTTTCCAGGACAACAACTGGCGCTAACAGACCAATATAGACGTACAAGTTAGCTACGTCACTTAAAACGTTATGCTTTGTTGGTGATGTATGTGAAACTGATATTTTGACCTTGAAGAATAAGTAATCATATAAGGGACTCCAATATAATCCTAAAACAGTGGCATCGGTGTGGCACAATTCAATTTCAGTGGTTGACTCTTTTGGATCGGTTATAGGTGCAAGTGTTCCATCACAATTCGGATTCCATTTGCCAATAATTGATTGACTTTGCCGAAGGACCGCATCAACATCATGATCACGGTGAACTGCTTCACCAGAAGAATCAAAACTTTCGAGATAGTCGCCAACATAAAACCCATCGGGTATACTATCTCTCGCTGCTGCTGCCCGGCTGACGTTCCCAACAATTTCGAAGTTATCTACAAAACTCTGACGCTCAGAAAGGATTGCATTGCATGGACCACTTGTCATCCCATATGTAACCGTTGCCAATTAAAGATACGCATTGGTTCCATTGGAGACATTCGCCATTTTCGATGTAGTGGGTTGACCTCAACCTGTCTAAACATTTTCTTTATGTCAGGCGTTACTGCGATCAGATATCAGCGGAACCAATGCATAATGTCTATCGAATTATCTTGCAGCTGTGGGCCCAAAAACTGTGTGTCGCTTATTATATATTTTTTAAGAATCATCGAATCTTCTTCTTGATTGGCGCTAAAATGGTTTATGCCATTTTGGCCGAGTATAACAAAGCGCGCCAGTTGAAAACACTAAGTGAAGCCAAGTCCTTCTTCACCTGATTTTGCCAACGCAGAGGCACTCTGCTAGCACTAGATGGAACCGCATCAAATACTTTCTGGGCCGGAGCGTTTGTATCCATTCGGACGACATGACCTAGCCAACGTAGTTGCTGGATCTTTATTCGCTGTACGTCGTAAGGCTCACTGTTCCATCGCCTTCGATACACGCCGTCATCCACGTGCAAAGGCGTAAAAATATTCCGCAGAATGTTTTTCTCACATACTTCAAGGAACGCCTCAGCGCATATTCTCATCGTCCAAGTTTCTGCGCCATACGATAAGACGGGCATGTTGAGAGCCTTATACAGTGTTAATTTTGTTCGTGGAGAGAAGACTTTACTACTCCATTACCTACTTAGTCCAAAGTGGCATTTGTTGGCAAAATAGATTCTACGTTGGAGTTCAAGGCTGACATTATTATCGGTGTTAATGATGGTTCCTAAATAAACGTAGTCTTTTACAACTTCGAAATCATAACTCCCAACAGTGACGTGAGTGCGGCTACGCGAATGCACCGACTGTTTGTTTTTGATGAGAAGAGGAACTTAGTTTTGTCTTCGTTTACCAAGCCTTGTACCGCTCTGCTTCTTCATTAATTTTGGAAAATGCAGAACTAACAGCGCGGTTGTTAAGGTCGATGGTATCAATATCATCAGCGTACTCCAACAATTGTACGCTCTTATAAAAATTGTGTCTGAGCGATTAAGTTCTGCGGCTTGCACGATCTTTTCCAGCATCCGGTAAAATAAGTCAGATGACAGGGAATCTGAAACTTTATTTGGTATCAAAGTTTTGCGCTGACACCAAATTCAGACATTGCGGCATATTTGTAACTCCTTTCGTACTGTCGATTACAGCTTTTAAATCAACAAAAATGGTGTGTGTCAGTTCTCCTCTCATGGGTCTTTTCGATGACTTGGCGTATTGTGAATACTTGGTCGATGGTGGATATTTCAGGTCTGAAGAAACATTGGTACGGTCCAAACAGTTGGTTGATGGTGGGCTTCAGCCTTTCACACAATACGCTTACTAGAACCTTATACGTGACATTTAGAAGACTAATCCCGTGGTAATTTGGACAGATTACAGTATCACCCTTCTTATGGGTTGGGCAGAGCAGGCTTAAATTGCAATCGACAGGCATGCTTTCATCGGACCATATCTTGCATAGGAGCATAGGATGCATGCATCTTCTTAGCTTCTCGCCACCATGTTCGAATAGCTCAGTTGGCAATCCGTCGACTCCCGCGGCTTTTTTATTCGCTAACCTCGTTATCGTTATTCTCACTTCGTGATGGTCGGGTACCTGAGCGACAGTCCCGTTGTCAACGATTGGGATATCGGTTGCTGTTTGGCTTATTGGTGGGCAGTACTCTCTGAGAGCAGGAGTGAGAGTCGCGTGGCGCATCTTCTGGCTGTCTGTCGCAATTGCAAGTCTCCGATGTCGTGCATTCTTTGTATAATTAGATGTAGAAACATTCCTGGCGTTCATAGAAGGAATCTGTAGTCATAACGTCCTTCTCTTCTGTCGTCGCGTGGGTGCAAATAAGCGAGATGTTAAAAAAGCTTACTTTGAAGCGGATAACTGCGGGACGCTCGTCCAGCAGAGCGCACGATAGTACTTCCTGATGAATTCTCTCTCCCACTATAAGTCCAACAAGGAGTTTGCTCTCCCTTATATGGAAGCTGCAGTAGACGTCGCAATGACAGTCATCTCTTCAATGACAGTGATGTCAGCTTTTACGCTCACGAGGACATTAACCAAGAGGGCAGAGGCCCCTCCCCCATTAAGGGACAGGACATTTCAGGTGCATGCCCCCAAATATAGGCCTTAGTTCGTTTGTGGGGGTCGTCATCAGTATAGGCGATTCTCATCCGAAGCTTTGCTCGTGCTTCTATTGGGGGAGATCTTTACGTGGCGTGTCCCAAACCCAGCGCACAACTAGCTATCCTGGAATGCTTCGCTTTCTCACATTGGCTCGCTATCAAACGGATATTTGCAGCTACCTAGAGCTTACTTGGGCGAAGCCCAGAAGTTGTGACGAATCGTCCTGGCCAAGTGCGTGGTAATCAGGAGCTTTCCCCAACTGTGTGGACTTCTACACACCGAACCATCCGAATCGGAATTTCCCCGTTACCTAGTGATAAAAAATTTAATGGTATTGGGTGGGGAATTATGGGAAATGAAATATTAATGTTAGGATTTGCACACTATAACGGCAGTCTCCTGTGCGCCGAACAGTGTTCTTGAAAATACGTTTAAATGGATCTATCGAGAGGACAGTCGCAGGGCCAATGACATCGATCTGCTGAAATCTCGGTAACAGCTGGTATAGTAATGGCTTACTTATGCATTTACTAGCAGTTAGGATGCGTTTCGAGTCATTTGATGTGTTGGCCATTGCAGGGCCGAACACAACTCAAAACCGAGGCGAGTACGGTTCGGCGAGGGTTCCCGCAGGAACTCCATCGACAATTAATGCTGGCCAAATATCAGCGCCAATAAATCAATCAATTTTATACGGTGTACCAAGCGTTCGATCAGCTAATGGGCTCCCACGAGTGTCAAACTTGGACACCGGTCTTGTTGTAGTGACCGTTTGCAGAATGTAGACATTAAATTGCAACGAAAATATGTCATCAAAAAGGGGTCGCATGCGCAACGTTGTGGTGTTAGTGTTCACAGATGAACGAAGGTCCAGAAATTTTACCATGGATCCGGTATCGCATAACCCACGGCATTCGTGCGGCTGACCATATCGATTAAAAAGCAGCACTTTGGTCGTCGCAAGTAAGATGGTCCGGTTATCACGCTCAATGAATGACGGGATAAATATATTTGTGGTCCTGCTGAGATAGGAGGCGCACAGTGAGTGAACTGGATGACGATATACGTCTAGCTCCTGTTGCTGACGTTGTTGATGCTAGCCCTGACTAACCGTATCTGTTGCGTCTGCAGAGGAGTGTGTTTTGCTTTTGCTGACAATTCGAACACAAGCCAGAAGAGCACTGACGAGCTGTATGCCCTGATCGAAGGCAACTAAAACAAACACCTATATAGGCTTTTCATAAGTCCCCAGCGTACCTGTACTTGCGGGTTGTGAACAAGTTGGCACCTCATGATACGATACAAGCGTCTGAGGACGTTGTACTTAGGGATGGCGATGGTTTTGTTGAGGCACCGTACTCCTTGACTGTGCGAAGAGCTGAACGCTGCGACAAAGGTTGCAGACCGTGATGTAGAAGTAATGTTGTTGGCATGCTCCCCAAACACACAATTGCAAAGTGCGGCGAGGTACGTAAACCATTTTACTATTTTACCTCCCTTACAGGAGGCACCAAAAATGTGTAAAAAATAAAACGCACTATCTAAATTTAATGTTTCACGTAAGATGTTTAATGAATTACTGTTCTCAGAAAAATTCATTTTCAAATTCATAAAAAGGGGTACTTATATGCATACAGAGTAACATTAAAGGGAAATGTATGAACTTACGTATGTATATTTGGCGTATAAGCCTGTGAACATAAGTATGCGCCGTTGTCTTTTGTTTTATAGAAGCGGCAAAAAACATTGAAAGCCGAAAATGTGCGTCTTTCGACTCACCTACTAAAAACTCACCCAAGCCCCAGCGGGACAACCGTTAAGTATTACTTCATGCGAGGGGGAACGCTCTATTGCCTTTTCATAAAAATCTGCCCTGTTGTTCAGCACGACGCAGTTTGGTAATTACTATTCTTGCCATATTGCTGACAGTGGACCAATATTTTTCTGAAAATTTAAAGCATCCATTCCACTAAGTACTTGGGTCAGGAAGAAGTATATTTGTCCATGTTTTCGATTTATCCATTTGGAGATATTCGGAATCAATCGATACATCCATCGTCCGTTCATGGAGTTCCTCCATTCTGGATGGATGCCGGATCCGCTCGGTGTTTTTTTATTTTGGCGAATTCGAAAGCGGTCAACTTAACAGGTAGCACATCCGCGAGGACAAATACAGTATCCTCCGATACTGTACGGAATACGCAGCATAGCTGAAAGCACATAACCGGTATACCGATTTAGTCCCTTTCATGTATGAGCTGCTGTTTGTTGCTTCGACCCAGGCCGGTACAGCATATAGCAAGATAGCTGTTACAACACTGCTAAGTAACTACCTAGAAGTCTGTTTAGGGCCTCTCGTATTCATCATTATACATATAAGTTACGGTTAAGTTTTTAGTTCTCACTGTATGAGTGTTCCTTATAATTGACTATGACTACTATGAGGACGGTACACGGCTTAAATAAGCGCAATACAGAGGGTTTCTCCAACTCCATAGCCTCTACTAAGCCAAGACCATTAATGCGTGATGAAGAGTCACATACTGCGCGAGGTGACCCTGTTACTTAACTCATTAAGATCCCTTGCTGTCAGATGACAAATAGAGTGATTACTGAGTTAAAACGTAACACTACAGATCTAAACATGAACTGCCAATAACGGATTCCTCTTCAACAATATCTTCCTTGAAGAGTAGAAATAGGGCCACTCCGCAAATGAAAAAATGAGTAGAAGCCAGGATTTCTCTGCACGGGGTACCCACACTCGTGGTAATCCTTCCGCTGATTCTCCAGAGACTTGGGCATCATATGTGCAGGCCCTACACTCATTCACCTTCAAGACGACCAGGGTTGAAAATCAGGGCCTTGGAGGAAGCATGCTACTGGTTGAGGATGGACACCTATTGGACGGTGCATCCTCGTGGGGCTCTATACGTAGCTCTACAGGTACTCTGTTGCCGGATGAAAATGAGCTTGGCTAAGTGGAACTAGTAAAAGCATCGGAGATGCAGGAGACCCCTGCAAATCTTTTACCTGATCCTGGGGGGGCTGCACCAACTCATTTACGCCTCAGTGCTCTGATGCTTTCTTCTACGGACGAAAATAATGTGGTTAATAAAGAGAGCGTCTGATTCGGGAGGCAATTTGGAGGACGCAGACGTGGTTATGACGCAGCTAACCCCTGCCTGTCATGTCACCACGGCCGAGAAATCCCAATTGGTTCCTGTCCTGGCACCAGTTTCGGCGATTGTTGGGACTGTGGTTAGTCCGAGTTCACCCTCAGAAAGTACCATTGCACCAATGGACACGGAACCGATGACAGCCTCAGGAACAAATCTGCCTAATAGGCAAAAGAAGCGGCAAAGGCAGAGGAACGCGAAGAAGGTAAGAGAAGCAGAAGGTATCACTACGGCTAACGTAGCTATGCCAAATGCGACTCGAGCCGGAGTTGCAGCTCATCTGCCTTCGTCTACTCCTGTAGTCGAATCCGGCAAGAGAAATAGATCTGATGATGACCCATCTGATCTGGCCACCTTGACAAATGAAGCGACGGTGAGCGCACGAGTTGGTAAGAGGAAGAAGAAAAGGAGGAAGGGTAATAAACCGGAATCCGAAGTAAGCAATCTTAGACAATAGGTTTTAGTGACTGCAGGAAGAGCCTCTTGCAGCAATCAAGTACCTGGTAGTCGTACCAACGAATCCAGTGGAAGAAGTGCCGCGGAGGCTTAGAGTGCAGTAGCGAGCGCGAGAAGCTTTTGAAGGATGTAAGCTTGCCATTCGGCAAACGAACAAAATTCAAACACTGGTGAGGGTGAGCATGCTGATTCCTTGGCCTCCAAGGGAGCCGCATAGATACGACGCACCGTAGATCATACCACTACCCAAAAGCGGGGACGGATGGTAAATATGGAAACTGTTCCCACTTGGTTCTTGGTGTGGATCCAGAATCGTTGAAGCTCATACGGTCTGCGTATGGAATGCGCCTAAATTTAAATATGGAAAAGATATTAGTTACTGTTCTCGATTCAAATATAGTCAAAGTGTTAGATTGAAATTATGGCTGTCCATATGACACCAAATATTTCATTTACGCAAATTAATTTGCAGCATAACATATCGGCTTCAGTTTTTTTATGCCACAGTCTAACTGCACACAAATCCTCACATAATATTAATTCAAGAGCCGTCGGACAAAGGTCAAATGCAGGGTTAGGGAGATATAAAGTGGGGGTCTATCCTTATAAAGAGGGAGAGGTCCGTCCGCGTTACTATCCACATTCAAAGGGGTAGCACTGCAACTGTTTTCTGATGTTAAATACTTAGGAGTAATCCTAGATAATAAGCTTACCCAGAGGAAGCACGTCCATTAGAAGGTCTCTCCAGCACTAAAAGTCTTCTGGCAGTGTAAAAGAACCTTTGGCAAGACATGGGATCTAAGACCGGCGATATTACACTGGTTGTACATCACCCTGATTGTATCCATTATTACATACGCCCTTGTAGTATAATGTTAGGCTACAATGGTTAATTCCAGAGTAAAACCCCTAAACAGGCTACAGAGGAGTGTGAGCTTGGGTTTCACAGGTGCCATGAGTACGACATCTGGTGATGCCCTTAATGGCATTCTGAACTTGCAACCTCTAGATCTTCAAGTTTGAAAGGAAGCGATGAAAGCGGTTTACAGGCTCAAGTTAAACGGAGTCTGGGAAAATGAAGAAAACACTAGCCACTGTCAGATATACCAACAGATGTCGAAGCGGTGCACACTGTTCTCGATGCCAGTGGACAATCGGGTGCCTGTCGTAAGCTTCGTTAGGAAATATGATGTTCTGTTCCCAAATAACGATCAATGGTTAAGTCCAGAGGACCTATTAACGAGATATCAGCACACTTTCTACACCGATGGATCCAAAACCAGTAATGGTAGCGGATCTGGATGGTACTTAGACGAAGACACTAAATACTCCTATGCTACAGGACAGATGACCCCGGTATTGACAAAACTTAACAGTGTTGCAAAACACAACAAAGTTAGTCTTATTTGGGTGCTTGGACCATGTGGTATTACAAGGAACGAATTAACTGATAAATTGACTAATGAAGGCTCTGCAAGTATACCACTAGGCCCTGAACCCTTTCTAGGTGTCAATTCCGCATCGATTCAACTATAGGTTGACGACTTCATGAGGTCTACCCATAGAGGACGTTGGTCTGGGTTGAACTCGTGCATTGTCTTGAGGATAGCGACACTGCAGATATTTTTCTCTGTGGCTGTCCGGCGTTTTCCTGAATCAGACTTAGGATATTGGGTTGCGATATATTGATTATGGATAAATTTCATACTCTTCCTCTTGTGGATCTCTTAAGATTCATAAATAAATCCTCAAACTAATTTATCCGTCTTTCCTTTCCCTATTATTTCCACTGAAATCTATCCGGGTGTAGTACAATGGTTTCCTGACTGAATGCTTGGACTTGTTCAACCCCACACAAATCTAATCTTATCTAATATAATCATGTCTCAGCTCTGTGCTCAGACAACTTAAGGGTTGAAAAACTGGCACTAAAATATTTAACTTCTTTAAATCCTTTTCAAGCAACCGTAAACTCTTAGTCAGCGTGAGCAACTACAGATCGCAGACATATCGCACTTGTTACGTTAAAGCGTAACAACTCAAAATTTCCAAATTTTAGTTTTTTGCAAGAAAACAATGTACAGTGGTCATCTCTACACACTGTAAAAATCGTTCAGTGGTTTGTCTAGTCTTTCGTTAAAAAAACCGTTATGACTCTCTTTTTGTTTTCAGAAACACTTTTTTGTCTCAACTAAAGAGTTACATTTTTAGTTGTCTCCAAGTGTTTGAACAAATTTGTGTCACATAAACTGTAACATTTTGAATTGTGCCTGTTTACAACCAAACGGTTTGTTTAAAATATACCACTAAGTGTATAAAAAAATTTCAGGAAAAGAGTAACAACTCAAAAATGTGTTATTTTAGCCCAACTAACAAACAAATAAGAACGAAACAACCGTTATATTCTTTTCAATGATGTTTTCGTGCAATTACATATTTTTTTCCTTGTAATATATTATTAATATTTACGGAAACAGTTTTTCGTCTCTACTCAAAATGTTCAGATTTTGAGTTGTTACGCTTTAACGTAACAAGTGCGATATAGCTTACGGTATTCTCCAAGGCTTCCCGCTTTCAGTGACATTGTTGTTCTTCTTCTTTCAAAACCGAAGAATTTTTACAATTCGAATGACTTGACCCAGCCAACGAAGCCGGTGGTAATTTATTCGCTGCACTGTGTCTGTGTCGTCGTAAAGCTTTTTAGCTCATTGCTCCATCGCCTGCAATACTCACCGTTGTCAAGGCGCATAGGCCCAAAAATCTTACGCAGAATCTTTCTCTTGAACACTACAAGGGACACCTCATAGGATGTTGTCATCGTCCAAGCTTCTGCGCCATACGTTAGGTCGGACATGATGAGCACCTTTCAGGGTGTAAATTTTGTTCGTCGAGAGAGGGCTTTACCACTCAATTACCTACTTAGTTCAAAGTAGCACTTATCGGAAGAAAGATTCTATGCAGAGTTTCGAGGCTGACATTGTTATCGGTGTTATGGTGGTTCCTAAATAAACGGAGTTTCTTACAACCTTGGTTTCATAGCTGTCAACAGTGACATGGGTGCCGATACGCGAATGCGCTGATTGTTTGTTTAATAACAGGAGGTACTACGTTTTGGCTTTCTTCACTACCAGGCCCATTCGCCTTGCTTTTTAATCATGTGTGGAAAATGCAGAAATGACAGTGCGGTTAATAAGGCCAATGAAATAAATATCATCGGCATACGCCAACAATTGTACACTCTTGTAAAAAATTTTTGCCTGAGCGACTAAATTCTGCGACTCGCACGATCTTTTCCAGCATCAGGTTAAAGAAGTCACACTATAGCGTGCCACCATGTCTGAAATCTCTTTTGGTATCAAAGGGCTCGGAGAGGTCCTTCTTAATTCTGACAGCGCGGCTGGTATTGAGCAACGTAATTTTGCATAGCCATATTAGTTTTGCGGGGATACCAAACTGGAAGAAATTTCAGGCGTTGTTCCTATTACCCAGCATCTCAAGCTCCTCACACTAATGTATTTCGGCCTCTCGGTTTTTCTTTTTGAGAATACGTTTCTCTTCCTTTTTCAGCTTCCAGTAGCGATCCCACATGGCTCACGCTGTGCCTGATCGCAGCGTGGCTCTATAGGCAGCATCTTTTTTTTCTGCGGTAGCATGACATTGCTCGTCGCACCAATGGTTTTTTCGGGCTCGCCAAAATCCGATTTCTTCTTCGACGGCAGTACGTAGAGAACGACAAATGTTGGTCCATTGCTCGTTCATGCCGGTTTCTTGGGTAGTACTCTCTGAGAGCAGGAGTGATATCTATTGCTATTGCAGATGTCCGATGTCGAACATTCTTTGTTTATTTAGAGTACGTTTTTTTGCTGCACACAGATGTGTGCGTATTTTGGTTTCAAAAAGGTAATCGGAGTCGATGTTGGGTCCTCGGATCATAAGTACATCTAAACAATAGAAGCGTGCCTTCCATCTATCGCAACATGATCGATATTGTTTCGCATTTTTCGATGAGGAGACAGCCACCTAGCATGTAGATATAGGTGTTTTTTATGCTGGAATCTGGTGCTGCAGACTACAGTGTTTCGAAACCCACCGGCGTCAATCAACCGGGATATACGTTACCGGATGTTTCGTTGTGCAAACTGAATTTTCAAAGTGTAGTACCAAAAATTCCCTCCTTGTCCAACCCGGGCTTTCATGCCACCTAGCACGATTTTTAAGTCATGGTGAGGGCAGTGCTGATGGGAACATTCCAGGGGCTCACAGAAAGAATCTTTGGACGCATCGCTTGGCCATATGCAGAAGAATCGTCCTGGCCACTACCAAGTGAATGGTAATCAGGGACTTTCCCCACTTTCGTGGACTTCTACAAACGTTCATTTCAATCATTACTTCTACATCACTTGACGATCGTTTCACGTACGCAGATGGCGTAAAAATAAAAGACCTTAACGAAGTTAACAACCACTTCTTTAGTATAATAAGTATTACATATGTATATGAAAGTGACCCGAATCATCGGGAGCTATTATATTATCTCAACAAACAAATGCTATACCTTCCACAATCAGGATACTAAGTTTAACACTCGAAAAAGACTAGCTCACAAAAATTATTGTAAAGTCACTAGAATAAGTTTGTTTTCAACGCTAAATATACTGGTTGTTCAATAAATTTAACGGATCGACAAGAGAGGGCGTTGCTACTAGCCTACATTTTTTTTGTTATGCTCGTACACACTTCATACGAACGTATGTGAAGTTTCATTTCAATCTGTCAATTGCCAAAGCCATGGAAAAAATCAAGTGTCGTGCAGTAATATACTTTTATTTTTGGGTTTAAAAGCAAACAAAATTTATGAACGAATATTCTAAGTTTAAAAGACTTTTCACCATCAATTATAACAGTAGAAAGACGGGTTGCTGAATTTAAGGGTGGTCGTTCAAGCCTTCAAGACGATCCACGACAAGGACGTGAAAAAACAGCAACGACACCAGAAATCGTAGAAAAAGGAAATCGTATTGGAAAATCGTCCAGTGACTGAAAGACTTTAGTAGAAGCCTTGGGTATCTCATTTGGCAGTGTAAGCAATATTTTGATTGAAGTATTGAGTTTCAGAAAGCCGAGTGCACAATGGGTGCCGCATTCGCTAACAATGGAACAAAAATACACTCGAATGCTACTTTCTCAGCAATATTTAGAGAGTTTTCGAATGATTCCATTGATCACTATGGAGGAGACTTGGGTCTATCACCATGATCCTAAATCAAAGCATAAAGCTGAAGAGTTGTGTGAACCTGGCTCTTCGGCTCCGTAAAGAGTTCGTGTTTAAAAATCGGCCAAGAATGTGTTAGCGTCATGTTTTTTGGGATGCGAAAGGAGTTTCTTTTGTAAATTACTTGAAAACTTTGTAAAACTGTTAATAAACTAATGAAATGAAAAATAGTTAAAAAAAACTAAAAAACACGCTTTTATTTCTAATCGAACTAAAGTAGAAAATAAATTTTAATGACAAAGAGACCTATAATGAAGTAATAGCAAATAGAACGATCAGTCATAGTCAACTACCTCAGAACAGAATTATAACAAAAATTAATATACAAATAGAATAATTCAAATTAGAGTTAAAAGCGTGGGATGCATTTTGCTTCACTTTCATAACCGTCTGTACACAGGTAGTTGCCAATAGAATGATTGTATTCTAATATTTACTATATCAAGCATCCCACGCTTTTAACTCTAATTTGAATTATTCTATTTGTATCTTAATTTTTGTTATAATTCTGTTCTGAGGTAGTTGACTATGGCTGATCGTTCGATTTGCTATTACAGTAGACTCGGGGTTGAGGGAACTAATTCGTGCAAGGGTTATTCCCCTCAACCCAGACTTTCCCTTCAATTGAGATTGAAATTATACATGTACAGAAGTGGACGGATTATAAATATTTTATTAATACTTATTATTTAAAGAAGTCCAATATAGTACTTTGTTTTTTCTTAGCTTCCAGTGATTTTTTCACAGCAATATCCCTGATATTGTTAAGAAGAATGATGTGTTCGAGCGAGTTGGTATTGTGTTTGGTTGTTGTTGTAGCAGTATAAACATTCCCCCTACTTACATACGGTGAATGCTGCTGGAGTGACAGTCCTTGGCCGGACATAAATCCGGGTCGTTTCGGTAACGTAGAACCGACTGTCGTGGAAACGTATTGTGTTTGGTCCAATGGATTGCTTTGTCAAAAATTTTAATGGCTTCAGCTGTCTCTATTGTACACTTGTCGCCGTTTATTTCGTCATGCTCATCCTCATCAGAGGCCCTCAGTACCATTAGCGCAATTGTCATCTTTTCCTGTCCATATTCTTAGTTCGTTGACACTTAGGTTTGACTAAAATAAAAAATTATGGCATGTTAAGTGCAAGTGTAACTGTAATGATTGTGTTTTTTACCTGTGGAGATGCAGTTTCAGTTAAATTGAGTAATTCTTAATTTTTTTTTAAAAGTTGGCTATTTCGTCTTTACCAATAGCTGATTTTAATAAATTTGTTCTATGTTTTTGTTGTAGCAGCATAAACATTCCCCATACTTACATACGGTGAATGCTGCTGGAGTGACAGTCCTTGGCCGGATATAAATCCGGGTCGTTTCGGTAACGTAGAACTGACTGTCGTGGAAACGAAATTTGTTCTATAGTGCAACTTGGTTAACCTTATTACATTCTGGTACAAAGAAATTGTGGAACCATTCTTCGAAAATGTCCGCAGTCATCCATGCTCTTTTTGAGCACCTGTAGCTCAACGGAGGCTGAACATTTCTGAATGATCGAGGTTTTTTGGCTTGACCTATTACTAATAGCTTTAATTTGTGTTTGCCAGTTGCATTAGTGCACACTAAAACTGGGACTCGCGCCTTTTCACTTTTTCTTCCGCACGCATTTTTTTCATTTGGGCTAACGTATGTTTTGTCGAGCAGTAATTTTCAAAATAATCCAGTTTTGTCAGCATTATAAACCTGGTTTTCATCCAACTGTAATTCATTTTTTAGCCGCCAAAACTTTGCCTTGAATCCATTTAGCCAGCCCGAACTTGCGTTAAAGCCGCTTCCATTTCCATAAATTTTTGGCATGCAGTTCTTTAGCTTTTTCTTTAATAAGGTTTCCAGATAGTGGAATATAACGACCTCTTTGAGTGATGAACCATTTATACGAGCTTAGTTTCCATATTAGCAAACTCACCCTTCTTCAGAGACTTCCGTTTAATGCTGCACGCTGTCGATACTTTTAAAATCTTTCTTTTGCCATTTTTTATACCTACGTGATATGGTCGAGATTTTGTTTTGAGGGGTAAAAACCTTTTCGCTTTCATAGTTAACCAGCAAAAGTAAATTTATCTTTTTATCACTATCTTATTTCGCAGAATTGCTTCAATGCACTGAACCGAACTAAATAGCTTTACACTGGACAATGTACACAATATGCATATATGTACATATATGTATATACCAAGCATATGCGCTTTCTAACATAACTGTAGAATAACTGAAATTGTATAAAAATTTTGAGGTTCCTTCTACTCGGTACTTATTAGATTGAAGGTTCCCTCTACAGACTACACAATGAAAGAATTTTTGTGGTTCCCTCAACCGAGTAAAGCATTTTTCAGTAAGAGCGCTTCAACTTTTTTTTTTTGAATAAACACAAACGGTTTGACTTTTTTAACTAATTTTTTTTTTATTATCGAGTTTGAACATACTACTGTGTCCAAAAAATAAGATGACATTTGATTTTAAACTGCGCGCTTTGAAGGATTAGGAGAATTCTTTTTTTTTTAGGTTGGTAGTACTGTGAGTGACATCTATGTCAAATTTCATGTGAAATATTCATTTACTGTTTGAGATACGCGTCGTTTTGTGAGCTGCTAAAAGTGAGTTTCTCGTTTTTTGCAATGTCGAAATTTGTTGAGCAAAGAATTTGCATTAAATTTTGTTTGCGGAATCAATTTTCGGATACGTTGAGGATGGTGCAGAAAGCCTTTGGTGATGAGGCTATGTCTAAAAAAAATGTTTACAAGTGGTATAGTGAGTTCCAAGCCGGTCGTGAACGTGTCGAAGACGAAGAGCGTCCTGGGCGACCATCAACCTCAACTGACGAAGCTCACGTCCAACAAATCAAAGATTTGATGTTGAAAAACCGTCGATTAACGATTAGAGACCTTGCTGATGATGTTGGCATATCGAAAGGCTCAGTCAATATCATTTTGAAGGATGTTTTGGGCCTCAAGCGCGTCAAATCTCGACTGGTACCGAAAACATTGAATTTTTTGGACTCGTAATTCGTGATCATTTCATCAAAAACTCAACCCATATCGTTCCGCAACCACCGTATTCACCTGATCTGGCACCGTGCGACTTCTGGCTGTTCAGCAGGCTCAAAAGACCGCTCCGGGGACACCGTTTTGACACGATAGAGGAGATTCAAGCCGCAACGAAGACGGAACTGAAGGCCATCCCGGAAAGTGACTACAACCAGTGTTTCGAAAATTGGAAAAAACGTTGGCATAAGTGCATTGTGTCGGGAGGGGATTACTTTGAAGGGGATGAAATTGATTTGGAAGAATAAATAAAGAATTTTCAAAATAAATACAATGTCACCTTATTTTTTGGACACAGTAGTATACATTTAAGTATGAAATTCGATATCTTTTGCATGACCACCGCGTGCACGTTTTACGAAGTCCAATCGTTGAACCCAATTTTCGACCACTCTTTTGCATAAATCGGCCGAAATTCCGGCAATTTCGCGTTCAATAGTGGCTCTGAGCTCACAAATCGTCGCCGGCTTGTTACTGTAGACCAATGATCTCACATAACCCCAAAGAAAATAGTCTAGAGGCGTCAAATCACACGAGCGCGGCGGCCATTCGACCGGTCCTTTTCTGGAAATAATGCGCTCATCGAACTTACTCTTCAACAAATCAATTGTAGAGTGTACTGTGTGGCTTGTGGCCCCGTCCTGTTGAAACCACATGTCGTCTTAGTCCATACCATTTAATTGCGGCCAAAAATAATCGTTTATCATGTCGCGGTATCGATTTCCATTCACAGTAACGTGGCGATCGTTCTCGTCAACGAAAAAATATGGGCCAATTACGCCGCCGGCATGTAACCCGCACCAAACAGTGATTTTTTCGGGATGCAACGGTGCCTCATGAATCAAGTGTGGATTGCTTTCTGCCCAGTAATGCATATTTTGCTTGTTGACAAAGCCATTGAGCCAAAAGTGAGCTTCATCACTGAAGATGATTTTTTGGAAAAAATCTGGATCATTTTCGAGTTGATCTTCAGCCCAATTTACGAATCGACGTCGCTTCAAATGGTCAAACGGCTTCAGTTCTTGTGTCAGCTTGATCTTGTACGGATGTAGGACAAGATCTTTTCGCAAAATTCGCCACAATGACGACACAGAAAGGCCCAATTATTGAGAACGTCGTGTGAGCGACACATTTGCGTCTTCTTCAACTGAAGCCCTGGCGGCAGCAATATTTTCAACACTTCGTGCACTTCTTGCTCTCAGTTGCGCCGAAACATTATGTAGCGAAAACGTAGATACAAATTTTTTCACTAGACGGTCGATTGTCGAACGGGATGGCTTGTTAAATGGACCATAAAATGGCCGTAATGCTCTTAAAGTAGCAGCAACAGAACGATTATTTTCATAAAAAATTTGCACGATTTGCAATCGTTGCTAAAGTGTGTAACGTTCCATGATGAATGTATACTAATGAAGTTTACAAATGACAAGCGAAAAATAAAAAATATTGCGTCGTTCGCCCTCCCTATCGGAAAAAAGTTGAAGCGCACCTATTGAAAAACGCTTTAGTTCCCTCAATCCGGGATTCCCTCAACCTTTTTTTCATCAACATTTATTTTCTACTTTTCGGTTCGATTAGCAATAAAAGCGTGTTTTTTAGTTTTTTTAAACTATTTTTTATTTTCTATTGTACTTTTTAGTTCGATTAGCAATAAAAGCGTGTTTCTTAGTTTTTTTTAAACTATTTTTTATTATGAATGAAAATTATTGTTATCATTGCAGTCAGTGAATTAATGATTCGATATATTCGTGTTATATTTAATTCCTTTCTTATCGACTGTGAGTCTAAAGCTATGCAGTTATCGGCCGTGATAAAGAAGTAATCGGGATGAAGAACTTATTTCGTGGAGGGAGCCTGAGAAACGGCTACCCCACTCCTGAAACGGAGAGGTAACAACAAAATGTACTGACATAATCAATATGTTACATACTTTTTCAAATATACATAGATCATTGATTGAAGGTCGAGCCTTGTTTTTCTGAATGAACATTATTGTTTTCGTTAGTCAGTGATTTATAGTCCGATTTAATTGTGTTATATTTAATTCCTTCTTTACCGACTATATGTACAAAGATAGGCCAGCATTGGTCTTGACACAGAATAGATACTTTCAGCACAGAAAAAGGAGACCGTGGATTATATGACACAATCAAAACGAGATGTAAAGTTCCAGTTTTGATTATTTTATTGTAATTAACAAAATTACATCTTATATGAAAATTATTTCATCTTATATGAAAATTGAATAGATTAAATTTGCGTGCATGAGACTTGTAGTATCTAGGCATGTGTAGAATGCAACTACCCTGAAAACGTTTTAGCCTTCTATTCGTACTGCAGTGCCGCGTGCAAGTTCTAATTCGAAAGAGTAAGTCGTAGACTCCCAAAATCAGTAAGAGTAACTCGGAGATTTTAGGCATGCGCCGACCGCGCGTTAGCTCTGTCTTTCTTACTCTTCTACAGAAGATCTAAAAAAGAAAATATTAATCCTGGCAATCCTAATAAGAATAATGGAAAACTTTTATCAAACTATTGCATTGTCATCGGTCCTCGATAGGTGTGCAAAATTCCAAGTCGGGACTTTTCAGCCCATGTGTTAGCTCGGGCTCTTCCAACGTTTCGCGAAATTTATCCTCACAGATTATTGGATATAGCTCTCAGAGCTAGGCGAAACACAATGTTGCCCTGGCCAAAGCTTCTGCTTTGCAGAGATGTAATCCTATTCTCTCAAACAAACTCGGCCCGGGTTACGTCAGGCAAAACAAAAAAACAATAAGCCTTCCGCCATTCAACGCTGCGTTGCACTATTCCAACAATTGAATATAGTTTCTAAGCTGAATTTGTTACCAATTCCGTTCCAAAAAAAAATCTGATAAATTCCTCTTAACGGATTTGCTTTACTTACCCAAGGAATATACTTCTTCCGAGGTGTATCTTCAACACTTTAACCAAATGTTAGCTCAACTGGAGATTATTTAACAGACCGATTCATGCCATTATTGCCTAAAATTACTTTCCTGGCAAAGCAAACGCAAAGTAATGGCGGTAGACCTTCCCAAATCAATTTCCAACACTTATTTCCATAAGATCTTTGAAAATGCTCTATGTGACGAGACTGGTATAAAAGTAAATTGTTTACTCATCCAATTATAATATCCAATGCGCTGACTATACAACTTTGATCAAAAAAAATTTCGGAGATCTGCAAAGGCGGTTTGACGACGTGGGTAGACATTACAAATAATATGGAATAAACACTAGTGTTAAGTGGCTGACGCGTGTACTTCCAACCGCTCTTTCGATTTCCAGTATGCAATTGCATTGCTCTGATTCTTTCTTATAAAGGGTGATTTTTTAAGAGCTATAGTAAAGTTTTTCAAAAAAACACACTTAAAATGCATGGAATTTTTATTTAAATCGATAGTACAGTCCATATAATTTAACGTTTGAATATTATTTCATGCAAATGTTGACCACGACTGCGCTTCAAATGGTCCATCCGCTTAGTCCAATTTTGGCATACTCTTTCCAATGTTTCGGCCGGTATATCACATATAAATGATTTAATGTTGTCTTCTAATGCGTTAATTGAAGCAGCCTTGCCTGAATAGACATAAGCTTTAACATAGCCCCACAAAAAATAATCTAAATGCGTTATATCGCACAATCTGGGTGGCCAATTGACAGGTCCCGAACGTGAAATAAAATGTTCACAGAACTCTCCTCTCAACAAGTCCATTGTTACGCGTGCTGTGTGGCATGTGGCACCGTCTTGCTGAAACCACTTGTCATCCAAGTCAAGCTCTTGCATTTTGGGCAAAAAAAGTTGGATATCATTTCACGGTAGTGCTCACCATTCACAGTTACGTTACGATTCGCAGCATCTTTGAAGAAGCACAGTCCAATGATACCTCCAGCCCATAAGCCGCACCAAACTGTGACCTTTTCTGGATACATTGGTAGCTCTTGCAATTCTTCTGGCTGATTTTCACTCCAAAATCGACAATTCTACTTATTTACGTACCCATTGATCCAAAAATGAGATTCGTCGCTGAACACAATTTTTCGATAAAAAAGTGGATCTTTGGCCAACTTTCCAAGAGCCCATTCAGCAAAAATTCTGCGGTGCGGTAGGTCGTTCGGCTTCAATTCTTGCAACAGCTAAATCCTGTCGCAAAATTTTCAACGTTGTTGAGTAACAGAGGCCCAATTGCTGCGAACGGCGACGAATCGATAATTATTATTGATGGCCATCATTAACACTGGCCGATACAGCTGCGATATTTTCTTCAGTTCGCACTTTACGTAAGCGTGTTGGTGGTTTGTAATAATGCCCAATAATGTAAATTTTGTTTTAAATTTAGTCACAATAGCTCGAATAGCCGCTTCAGTGAGTCGATTATACTGACCATAAAATGGAAAAAGCGCGAGTTACATATATAAAACCAAGCATTACATATATAAAACCAAGCATAGATGATTTCATTGCAAGTATAACTAAAGACAAAATGTAATATTAAACCAACTTCCGTTTTGTTTGCAAAAATTATTATTAAATTCACAAATCAAAATTATTTTTCGGTCGCAATTCCAGGACTTGCAACCGTTCCAAAATTAACTAACTTTACTGTCCACTACAATAAATATTGTCAAATCAGCATTTCCGTTCCCACACGAAAATGTAATATTAATAAGTATTTTTCATAAGCCAATGTAATTAGCAAATAAGAAAATAAAATTGTAATATACCGAGTAAGCAAATATATATACATATGTAAGCTTTGATTTTACCTGAAGTAAAACAATAAAGCGAGTCTGATTCCTCCCTTCCATCGGAGTAGTTTGTTGTATTGAATTAAATAAATAAATTTTAATAATCAAAAACAGAATTAGTTTTTTTTTTACGCAACTTAACGGCAAAACACGTAAATCGCGCGATAAACTTTCTTAACAGAAGATAAACTTTCTTAACAGAACACGCATTTTTATAATAAAATTCAATGATTTGCAAGCGTTGGTCGTTTGTAAGACGATTCATGGTTAAATTATAGACCAAACTGAAGATGTTTGACAGTGAAACAAAACACGAAACGTGCGTCAGCTGTTTAAACCAACTGTTTAAAAAGATAATAGCTAAAAAATCTCCCGTTATATGTGTACATATACTTCTACATGATAGCGATACTGCAGTTACGTTGTGTTCAGGTGCAGCCGTTCGGCTGATAGGCTAATAGCCAAGAGATTGAGTATATTAAGTTTTAGTTCATTTTGTGAATTTATAGGTTGAGCGTAAGCTATTCAGATAAAGAAAAATGAAAGCATATTTATATATCTGTTGTATAATAAGGGGTGATCAGATTGCAGGTACGTTTTCCAATAGGGTTTTTTGACAGGTTTTTTGTCAAACTAAATACATAATGTTGAATTATGTTAATTATAGATAAATGAACTATTTGCATTTGGTGGTTTTTGGCTTTGGTTTATTAAACAACTAGCTGTACCTGGCGCGCGTTGCTACGCCAACACTACAGGTTTGGATAGCGGCTTCGAGTGGGGGGGACCCACTCAATACAATGGCCCCTATTATGAGTTGCATTCGATCTTCGATATTCGTTGGTTGTCGAAGATCGAGAATCGAATGTCAATTTGGTATTATGAGCGGTGCAACGCTGTCGAAATTTTCGTTGTATACCGAATTTAGAGTCGAATGCAATTTTGCTTTCGATTGTGTAGCGTATTGTGGGAAAACTTGTTAAAATGTAAGTTGTTTGCGATTATTTATTGTTTTATAGTAACCAAATAATAAATATATACTAATTTAGTTAATATTATGCAGGTCGAAAGTCGTGAGTACCAAACAGCAATTAGAAAGGCTAGTTGCATTCATGGAAGAGAATCCACAATTCCCAAAAGAGATTCGCACCAAAGTTCAAGCAGCAAAAAATGGGAGGAATTTACAACGGAGCTGAATTGCTTGGGACCACCAGTTAGAACGGCAGCAAAATGGATTAAGGTTAATAATGGTTTTTTTTATGATGTTTATAGAAATACATTTTTATTTTCCCTTGGCAGGTATTGGCTGAAATACGTAGAGGAACTGAAATACATATTTTTTCGAATGACGAATAATTGAATAGAGAATATTTATAACAAAAATAAAACAGAAACTGTGGCGTAAAGGTTTCTATTTAATACTTTTTAGATTCTTCTATAATATTCTAAGAATTTCATTTCTTATGTTTTCTGCTTCTCCCTGATTTGACTCCACTTCAATATCTTCAGCATCATCGTTGAGGGTCTCATCGGATAACTCTTCATCCGGAAGTTGAACATTATAAAACAAGCAAATTTTGTGCAAAGCTGCACACACATTAATAATTTGTGTTGCTTTTTTTGGAGAATAGTGAAGAGCTCTTGGCTCGGGTGCACTGCTGCAACTGGTTTTCTGTACTGGACAGTAGGTTCATAAACGCCTCTTTAGATAATCTAAAGTTCTTTAAAAATCTGTAAGGAAATTTCTGTAATATTAAGTACGTCGACACATTTTGAAAATTCTAAACTTACTCAGTGGAAGCCATTTCTAGGGGGTTGGATGCGCCCCTCAACTGTTTTCTACTTCTAGCTAGTTCTACTAATCCTTCATCGTCCGATGAATCGGCGAACCACAACTCCGTTGTACTCATTTTCACACAAAATACTTTTCTTAACTTTTAAAATTGTTGTTAGCAAAGAATTTCAACACAATCGGTTTTTCTTTTATTTTGATTTGCTGTATCAGCTGAGAAAAATTATCTATTGTAAATGCGTCGAGCGATCGAAATTCACAGTAGTCCTATTCTTCAACGAATGAGCACCATAATACCAAATGAAAATTCGTTCGATCAGCACTTTCGACTATAGCCGAAGATCGAATGTTGCTCATAATAAGGGCCAACAATGAACTTGAATAAAACAACAACAATAAACAAAAACACAACTAACAAAACAAAAAATCCTAACAAAGCCTCAGAAGGTGGCGGGAACTCGGAAACGAGTCCCACAACCACCTCCCTCAAGACAGGAGGAGCGAAATCCCCTCCTCGAAAATTTTTGCCGGGGGGCAGTCTCTAGTGGAGGTAACGCGTCGGAATCGATGCGTTAGGTAGTAGCCAAGGGAGACACCGAGGGAAAGACGGAACCGACTTTCAGTATTAATCCGGGGGTAAAGGGTGGGAATCCACCTTTGATAGGTAGCGGAGTACAGACGGAACCGTCTGCAATTCCAAAAGTAGGGGCGATGGATGGGAAAGCCCGCACCAGCAAGGGGCTTTCCCCTAGTTTTCCGGGGACTTCGGGAGTATCTCTCCGGGGACCCTCCACTAGGCCTAAACGGCAGCAAGGGCAGAGTAAACGGTCCTTCTCTGATCTTCGTATGGCTACCAAGATCCTGGAGCGCTACGGTGGACAGAATGACTCTCAGTTATCTGAGAAGCATTCCCAGACGCTCGAGTGGAGCAGGAAGGTCATCAGGGGAGCAGAGGAGGGCAGTGGAAAGGGAGTGGAAGCGAATGCGCCATAATCGGACTCGGGAGTTAAAAGACAACGCTCCCAGGAAGAGGATATCCCGCAGGAAAAGAGGCCCACGACTGGTGGTGACCCGCCAAAATCATTAGCGAAGTCGCTAAACAGGCGGGCTCGATCATTCTTGGAGTAATGGACAGCGGTCGGCGCTATCTCTAGGGAGGAATGGAAGAGGGTAGCGTTCGCCATCTCCGCAGTTTTTATGAGAGTAGTGAGGGTAAACGGCATTTCTGGGCTCAGGACGAACAGCTACAATCTGGTGGCGTATAGCGGGACAGGTAAACCAAGATCCTGTATTCTCATCAGAAAGGAACTTAACGCATTTATTTTGCCTAATTTCAGCAATGAAGACATTGTAACGGTGAGCTTGGAGGGCCCTTCTGGGAAACTATGGGTGATGTCGGTCTACATCGCACATGACGACGAGGTGGAACCACCTCCGGTGCTGCTAAGGAAAACCATGGATGAAGCAAAACGCAGGAAAATCGGCGTTATTATAGGCACTGACGCGAACTCCCATCACACCTGCTGAGGAAGTTCAAACATCAATGCAAGAGGTGAGTCACTTTTTGATTATATTCTAAACGAGGACTTGTTTATTTGTAACAGGGGTAAGGACCCCACTTCCATTACCGCAGCCAGAGAGGAGGTGCTGGACCTCACTCTGGCTTCTTCTTTACTGATAAACCGAATCTCCGATTGGAAGGTGCTAAATGCTCACTCCTTCTCGGACCATAGGTACATTCAGTTCTCTTTCGCTGAAACCCGTCCAATAAGATCCCCCAACAGAAATCTGATTAGGACGGACTGGGATGCATACAACGGAAATTTAATGAACCTACTCCCCAAAGCACCGGGAGGACATCACGAACTATCGGAAGAAGCGATCGACGAACTGTTGGAGACTTTCACCTCAGCTTGCAACAATGCCCTGGAAACCTCGAAGCTTTTCCCAGGAAGGAAAAGCCGCCTTGGTGGACAGCGGAGATCTCTGAGCTTAGGGCCTCACGCAGACACCTTTTTAATAGGGCTAAAAGAATAAGATCTCCCTCGGAATGGGAGCTTTATAAGGAAGGGCTAGGAATATATAAGTCCGAAATTAGGAAAGCTAAGAGGGACTCTTGGAGAAGCTTCTGCGAGAGCGTAGAGGGCTGCCATAAGTCTTCCAGATTTAGACGAGTACTCACGAAGAGTTCTGCTCCCTTGGGGCTTAAGAGACGATTGGGACGTTGGGCGATGAGCAGCGAGGAGTCACTAAAGTTACTTCTCGACGCCCATTTTCCAACGAGCCCAGCACCTAGCAGCACCGGCCTGGACAGCAGTTCAACTTGCATTCGAGACCGGGGCTGTTTGCTGGATAAGCGCCGCCTGGCTTGGAGATATCATGCCGTTGGTTGAGCCCTATCTATGCGAGCTGCGTAGCCAGGGGCTATATACCGAGATCATGGAGGGCCGTGAGGGTTGTCTCGCATGTTTCCCCTAAGGACTTCAGGCCAATCAGTCTCTCATCTTTTTTGCTAAAAACCCTTGAGAGACTGATTGACCTGCACATAAAAAGCGAAATTCCTCGGGGTCGGTTGTCGCACACCCAACATGCTTATTGCAAAGGCAGATGGGTGGAATCTGCCCTGCACACAATTGTGAAAGATATTGAGGAGTCTCTTTCTCAGAAGGAGCTTGCGGTGGGCGCCTTCCTCGACATCGAGGGGGCTTTTAACAACGTCCTCCCGAGGCAACCACCAGGTCTCTGGGCGTCGAAACCGACCTGATCAGATTTATCTATAAAATGCTTTGCGACAGAACTGTCGCGGCAGAATGGAGCGGCATCTCCATCCAACGGCAGGTGAGTAGGGGCACTCCGCAAGGTGGTGTTCTCTCGCCTTTCCTCTAGGTTGTTGTCGTAAAAGACTTGCTGGAGGAGCTGGTAAAAGGGGGCTGTAGGGTGGTTGCCTACGCGGATGACGTCACATTGATCGTTAGTGGGAAATTTGTGGATACTCTGTACAACCTGTTGCAGGGATATCTTAACGTAGTTGTTAGATGGGCAACGGATTGCGGCCTGTCGGTGAATCCTCTTAAGACGGAGCTCGTCCTATTTACGAGGAAACACAAAATACCCAGAGCTCAACTTCCCTCACTAGGAGCGCTCCTCTGATGCTTTTTGACAAGGTAAAGTACCTAGGTATTATCCTTGACAGCAAGCTTATATGGAAGCCCAATATTGAGGAAAGAGTGAGGAAGGCAACAATCGCCTTGTATGGATGCAAGGGCGCAATTGGTAAAAGATGGGGCCTCTCGCCTTGAGTTGTTTTCTGGCTACATAATACTATTGTAAAGCCCATCTTGTTATATGGAGTCATAGTCTGGTGAAACTCACTAGACAAGACGACATTGGTGAAGAAGCTGGAGAGAGTTCAGAGGTCGGCACTCATTGGAATCAGTGGGGCGCTTCGAACGACTCCTACTCTGGCACTCAACGCAATGTTAAATGTGGAACCCGTAAACATCGCAGGCAGAATTGCCGCTACGCGTACCGCAATCAGACTGAGGAGCTGGAGCTATAAGCTTAATCTCACTCGTGGGCACTCAAGCATTCTCAGAAACTTCGAGTTCATGCCTCTGTCAAGAGATCAGTGTATACCCTCGTTTAGTCCAACCGGAACCTTCTCCACTTATATTCCGTCAAGGGAAGAGTGGGCGGAGGACTACACTTGGGGACAGGGCCTGGTGAACTTGTTCACGGATGGATCGAAGTTGGAAGGAAAGGTTTGCGGAGGAGTCTTTTACGAGGAGCTCCCCATCAGACTCAAATTCAGGCTACCGGACCACTGCAGTGTGTTCCAGGCAGAGGTAGCCGCAATCAAGGAGGCAGCTGATTGGCTGCTCAAATGCGTATTAACAAGACAAGGGACATGTGAGAGAATTGGGATCCCCCTGACTACCTGCGGTCTGCTCCTGGAAAGATGGGCATCGCACCAACTCAGCGAGCGCTGGGCAAGTACACAAACGTGTAAGGTCGCGAAATCCTTCTGGCCACGTGTGGACCGAAGGCGCTCGGGCGAGCTTCTGAGGCTGAAACAATATCAACTCCCTAATCTCGTGGGTTCTCTCACAGGACTCAATGCGCGAGGAATGCATGCTGTGAGACTTGGAATCACCTCGAGTTCCTTTTGCGCTGGATGTATGGAGGATGAGGTGGGATAACCTAACCATTCCCGCACCACCTCTGCATCCCTGCATCCCATCGGCCTTTCTCTCCCACCTCACCCCTTCATAATGACATCACAAAGGACGAAGCTTCCTTCGTCCAAGTGTGCCCATTCTCTAGGTAACCATACCAACCTAACCTAACCTACGCCAAAAACTTTAATAAATTTAAGAAAAATAACTTTAAAGAAAAATCAGTACACAAATATTCAATTCATTCTAAACCATTTTATTAATTTTGTTTATCTCGAAAAAATTGTGACATTAAAAATTTTAGTTTGTTGAAGTGCTGTGAGATAACAATATTTCTTGTTTTTCCATCTGGTGCGTTATCGAATAAATCAGAAGGTTTTCCGACACGTGAGCAAGCCACATAGAGCTGTCCATGCGAGAAGCAAGGGTTCTCCAAATTTAATCCACACACTTGTAACGATTGTCCTTGTGCTTTGTAAATAGTCATTGCGAAAGCGAGTCGCACCGGGAACTGTAAACGTTTGAGTTCGAATGGCATATCTGTCGGGATCATTGGGATACGTGGGAACACTACGTCTTCACCTTTGAATTTTCCAGTCAAAATTGTTGCCTCGATAACATTGATCATTATTTTCTTGACTGAGAGTCTGGTTCCGTTGCAAAGTCGTGGTGGATTTATGTTTCGAATAAGAATGATGGGTACACCAATTTTCAATGTAAGAATGTGCGGCGGCATGCCTGGCAAATCAAGCGAATTCAAGAATTCAGTTGGATAGTTGACAACCTCGTCTTGATTCTCTATAGTATCGATGGACTAGTATGTTGTCGTTTCACTGGGTATTCCATGCTGAATGATGAAGGTGATGGTTTTGACATCGATGGTTTTGGCTGCTAATATAGCCACTGATGGCTTTTGTAGTTTTGTGCCATGTTTGGGAAAATTTTTTGCACCATTTCGTCGTTGCTTTCAGAAGTTTTGCTGCCAGGGTGATACATTATGTAGATTCATCAATTTCCATTCGCCCATATCCAATATCCAATAATTGTTTTGCCAAATTTTCAGCCGATGCATCCCGTTGTAGTTGTACACGCATGTTAGTTTTCAACGTCAATTTCTGCAAATGACGCCATAGAACTGATGATTTAAGACATGCATTAAGTTCATCAGCGGGTGTTGAACGTGGTATCCGGTCAGTCCATAAGTTCGTGCGTTTTTTAAAGGTAGGTTTAAAATTAATAAAAAAGATGTTTATAGTATTTATTAATCAATCATATATTTTCCTTCATTATTTACAATGTCTTCCCAACGTTTAGGCAAATTTTTAATTCCCTGCTCAAAAAATTGTTTGTCCTTGGAGCCAAAATACTATTCGATATCTCTTATTATTTATATTGAGGAGTAGTTCTTGTTACTAATATGGGATTGAAGTCCACGGAAAAGGTGAGTATGGTGGATGCGGCATTAGCGCTCACTCGAGCTCGTTCAGCTTGTCTAATGTTTGCCTTGCGGTATGAGGACTTGCGTTGTCGAGGTAAAACAAAACTTTGCGTCTTTTCACTAAAGACGGTCGATTTTTGTTAAGTGCCGTATTCATGTTTGATAGCTGATGGGAATAATAATCAGCAGTTATCGTCTAGTTTCGTTCCAGAAGTTCATAATAAACAAAACCGGCCATATCCCACCAAATAGACAGGAGAATCTTCTTGGGGTGAAGGCCATCTCTAGGGGTCGGTTCTGGTGTTTCGTCTTTATCTAACCATTGGCGTTTGCGAACAGGATTATTGTAAAGGACCCATTTTACATTACCAGTAACGATGCGGTTCAAAAAACTTTCATTTTCAAGGCGTTGCAGCAGCTGAGTACACACACTCACTCTCTGGTAAAGGTTGGCGACGGAAAGTCTATGCGGAACCCATTTTCCCAGCTTTGAAACCTTTCCAAACTGAACCAGGTGCTTGCAAACTGTTCCATGCGATGAATTTACTTCTGAGCTATCATATCGGCTGTTAAATTTTGCCCAGCTTCCACGAGTTCAAGCAAGGCGTCGGAGTTGAAGACTTCAGGACGACCAGCGCGCGGGGCATCCTCCACGTCGCGGTTATTATTTCGGAATTTTGAAAACCACTTTTGCGCAGTCCTTACACTCACGGTATCCTCTCCGTGAACAGTGTTTATTTCTGCAGCAGCAGTTGTTGCATTTTTACCACTTTTATAAAAAAATACAAAATATGCCTCTTATACGCGTTCGAAGATTCCATTTTATTTTTTAACAACACGTGCTTCTATCCGTGAATAAAATCACTTGTTGAATGCACAATATATCAAAGAAAATATAAATAGTTCCGTTATATTCCGCGAATGATATTTTGTATGAAAAAATCGTACAAAAGTGAAATTATGGGTAAAATACGCACGAACTTATGAACTGACGTGATATAATGGACAGTGTTTGTCGAAAATCACCAGACAATAAAATGAGTGCGCCACCGAAAATCCGTCTATTTCCTCTCAAATCTCGCAGTGTACGATCAAGCGCTTCCAATGGTTTCTTGGGAGGCATTGTATTTTCATCCTATATGATAATTTGACACATTTGGAGTAGTTTTCCCATTCCAGAGGTTTTGCTGATGTTGCATGTTGGTGCCTCAGTGTTTTGCAAATTCAACGGCAGTTTCAATGCGAAATGCGCTTTTCGGCCACCATCCGAAAGAGTTGCCGCTATTCTAGATGATGCAATAGCCAATGCAATATTATTTTGTGATCGTATGGTTGCCAAAATTAGTGAAAGATAAAAAGTCTTGCCTGTACCACGGGGCGCATCTATGAAAAACAGTCCACCGCTTTGTTCTGTGATTGCACGCATAATTCTGTCAAACGCAATGCGTTGTTCTGGAATGAACTGCGGAGGATTTGTTCTAATGAATGTTCCCAGCTCGTCAGAATCATAGTGTGCTTCTCGTTGCAAATCACGATCGAAAAAGGTGTTGGCAGGTCGGTTTGAAGCAGGCATTCCCAGTTGCACCAGTGCCTTGTTAGCGATTGTCAAACATGTAGAATATCTTCACTTATGTAGTCCTTGTGTTTTTCCCAAAGAACTTTTGGATTAGATGGGAAGCAGGTTGGCATCAATGAGCATATTTTACAACCCTTCTCCGTAGAAAAATACACATGTATACCAATGTTTATAATAATTGGTCCAGTAGTTTTTGAGTTCATCGATGACATACAGACAAACATTCATTTTTATATATAAGATGAAAAATTGTAACTGATAACGCGGATGTGTGAAAAAATGTGTATGTAAAAATAGGAGCGACCACTATTAGAAAAAGACTATTTCGTCATTTTGGTGTTTCACCAGATTCAAACCTACGTTCTCTCTGAACTCCGAATGGTAGTCACACACCAATCCATTCGGCTACGGCGGCCGAAGTATAGTCTTCAGAAAAACTGCGATATTGTTTATTGTTGGCCTATCGGTCATAAAATCATACTGGTTGACAACATAAGTAGTTAGTCTTGTCATAAATTCTGTGACAAATTTTACATCGCATACGGTGAGAACAAATTCTCAGAAAAAAGCTCTGTTATTTTTGCTTTTGTTCGTATGTATTGTCTACTTACATATATGTATACTCAGTTAATTTATGTACTTAGTTTCGGGGCAAATTTCGCTTGTTAACTGGGGAGCTAAGGGAAATCGCATTGCAGTGATTGCATTATATAAGTGTGGTAAAAGTGCAACTGAAATTTACAAATTGCTGAAAAAACTTACATCAATATTTCGAAAATATTTGTTTACCGTTTATCGTTTTTCCAAGCGTCTGAAGTGACAGACAGAAAGAGAAGTGGTCTTCGTCGCGTGGTTCGAACCAGTGCAACCAAAAAGGCCGTTCGAGAAGGAATTCGCAGAAATCCCCTTAGAAAGCAGAAAATCATGGAGATGAATATATAGACCAGATGCATGTGAATACTAGTTAGAGATGATCTCTATATGTGGTAAAGACTGTCTTTTCAATGGAGAGCTTTTGATCTTCCAGCAAGATTTCGATCCAGCCCATAAGACAAAAACTACCCAGCAGTGGCTAAAAAAATATTACTGGGTTCATAGAAGATTGACCATCTGGAAGCCCAGATCTGAACCCATTGGATTACAGTTTGTGGTTAGAATTGGAGAACATGGCCTGTCGAAGGCCTCACCGAAATTTGGAGAGTCTCAAAAAATCTTTGGTTTGAGCAGCAACGGCAATATCCATGAAAACCGCATGTCCTGCAATAGCGGATTGGTCTAATCGGTCGAAGGCTTGCGTAATTCCCTTATATCTATATCTATTAGGGAATTAATTAAAACACGAAATCGAAGTTGCCATTCAGGAAATTGGAGCCGAAACAATCGAAAATGTTCTTAAAAATTTGGCTGATCGAATGGCTTACTTTAAAGCCAGTCGTGGCAGTCATTTGAACGATATTATTTTTCATTCATAAGTGACCATGTTCAATCTTCAAAATAAAAAAAAAAGTTTGAAAAAATATTGATTGGTTTTTTTATAGCCGATTCAAAAAGCAAATTTTACATGGCCCACCCTATATTTGATGGAATGCTACAGACGTGTGGTCTTGAGTTGTCTTGATGGAACACAACACCTCTTCTGCTGGCCAATTCTGGCCGTTTCTGGTCAATCGCTAGCTTCAAACAGTCCAGTTATTCACAGTAGAGATCTGAATTTAGTGTTAGGTCATAAGAAAGTAACTGACAGTAAATGATTCCTTTCAACTCCCACTGAATACAAGTTAACACATGAAAACCCTCACCACCATGACACATGAAACCCTTTGCTGCAGAGCAGATGATAGCTCAGGAATTCTGGCAAAATGCAAGCGCGTGAACTGCTCGCGTCAGCGTATTCCCCCGCCTCATGAATCCAAGCTTACCTACGAATGCTACAACAACAACGTAAGCGCAACCTGAACCAACAATGCCAGCGGAAACGTCCACAACAACAACGTCAGCGCGAGCTACACCAACAGCAACACCATCACCGAATTGTGCCAAGAATAGGGACATATAAGTAGGTGAAATTATTTATAAGTTTGTAGTCGTAATTACCTCTTTAATAAACCAACTTAGCTTGGTGTTTTTAATGAGCACATAGTGCTCCATAACCAAAAGCAATAACTTGTTTTCAATGAGCACATAGTGCTCCATAACCTCAAGCAATAAGTTGTTTTTAATGAGCACATAGTGCTCCATAATCAAAAGAAATAACTTGGGTTTTTCAATGAGCACATAGTGCTCCATAACCACAAGAAATAACTTGGGTTTTTCAATGAGCACATATATTAGTATTCCATAACCACAAGCAATAACTGGTTTTCAATGAGCACATAGTGCTCCATCACAACAAACTATAATTTACACAGTAGAATCTTAGTCGTTAGTCCTGGTTTGACCACCGTTCAAGCATTTCAAAGTTTAATCACGCTTTGACCGCGATCATTTTCGCACAATATTGTCGGATGTGACCCAATTCTCATCCCCAGTCAATATTCGTTTAAGAAATGGGTCGATTTAATTCTGTTTGGCCAAGGCTTCGCAGATGGAAATTCGATCTATCATTTTTTTTTGGTGAGAATTGGTGCGGCACCCAAACATCGAGCTTTTTCTTTGAATCCAGGTTTGTGAAAATGGTTTTAAACTGCTTTATGGTCGATCCTTGGCTCTTAGGCATGCTACGTCTACTGACATACCATTTTCTTTAACATTAAAAATGCCTGAACTGAATCGACGAAAACAAAATTGCACGTAATTAGCTGCTAGGCAACGTAAACAGCATTCACAATTACAGCGGCCTGCCTTGTGATTTCTCCTTTATCAATGAAAAATTGTAGAATATTCCGAATCTTCTTCTTGTTGACTTCCATTGTTAACACCCTGTGGGTTAGGTGCAAAAATCCTCTGACGTAACCCTCGCGAGGGTTCCATCTGGGCAATGAGTCTCTACATTCTTGCTCCTCCCACCCCTGCTTGCTGTGATCATGGTCAAGAGGTGCCTGGCGGCTAGGCATAAAACGCTAAGGGAGGAGTTCTCGAAATAAAAATCAATATGGGGGCTAAAAAGGACAAAGAGCGGGTCAGGATATTGGCCCAAACGACGGTGGGAGACGTCGCTGCTACCACCGGCGCGGTCGGAGTGGTGCCATGTTCTAATCTGCGTGTTGCCAGTGGTCATACCCCGGCTGGGGAGAATGCAGGCCCAAGAAATTGTTGTACTACTGGAAAAACGAGTAAAAAATTGGCATGCGAAGTACAGCAATCAATACAGACCCAGACCTTGAGAGCGTTTGTAACCCGGCAATCGTGAACACAGCTCCCCTTCTACTTCGGGGGCTGCCCCTTCATGCAGGCCGAAGAAAAAGGTCAATAAGGAGCCACAGGAAGCTCTTGCCCAATATAAAGCAGCGATACTAGTCCAACTGCGCCTAAGCGGTAAGGTCACTATTTCGCTTACGGAGCAAGAGGACCTTAAGTGGGTAAACGAAACAATAGCGGACGGCAGAGGGCATCCCTCCTTCGTAAACGAAATTGAGGAAGCAGTCGCTAAAAGCTAAAAGCTAAAAGAGCCTAAAAAAAGCAGTAAAACGATGAGGAAAACCCCATGGCCAAACGCCAGCGGGCGCAGAACTGGTCAACTCCAGGAGAGAGATGATGGACAGCGAAATAGCCAACAGCAGTTGACCGTGGCATTAATTGACCTTCATCATCTTAATTTCGTGTATACCTCGTGATATGGTGCGTATAGTCAACACGGTAAAATCGGAAGCCGTTCAGCGACAAAATCTTGACGTCCCTATAATGGATAGAAAAGTGCTCCACAACTTTCAACTTTTCTACTTACCTGCGGGTTGTAGGGCAGATCATCTCCGCGTGGTGCACCCTGGATAGCGCCAAATGATCTACGGCCTTAACGGCCTTTCTGAAAACCTGAACGGTGACGACCCCTGCTTTCGTCTTTGAACTAATCCTACTTTTTTTTACGATTAGGCATTTTTTGAAGGGTGAAACTTTTAGGGTGAAACTTAACAGAAATATCTGGTGGGCTAATGCCGTGGTCGCCTCCGACCATTAGGTTGCGGTTGAGATGACTCCCGTCTTTGCGTCCGGTCTGGCTCTGAACGCATGCTTCATTAGGGCATGCGTCAACCTTTGCATGGACTCCCTGCCGCGGCATAGAAAAGCATGGGACCTTTAAGGGACGACTACACTTTACGGGCTTTAGATAGCGGCTTCGAGGGCGGACCCACTTAAAATAAAACATGAATACGAACACCACAAGCGCAACAAAACAAACACCGAAAAAAATCAGGTGGTAGCGGGAACTCGGAGCCGAGTCCTAAAAAAATCTATCGTAGGACAGGAGGTGCGAAATCTTCCTCGCGAATTCTCCCGGGGTACAGCCCAAAGGACTGAAGTTCCTAGTGGCAGCAAAATGTCGGAATCGACTAGTAAGGTAGAACACGAGGAGGACCCTGAGGGGAAGTCGGAAATGACTTCCAGCAAGAGCTTGGGGCGGACCTGCCTGCGTTTCCTAATTTAGCGGCAGGCAGGTTCTGCGTGGGGGCGGAAGAAGGCAGAGGAAAGGGAGTGAGTGCGCCACAAGTGGATTCGGAGGTAAAGAGGCAACGATCCCAGGAGGAGGATGTTCCCCTCGAAAAGAGGCCCAGGACTGATGGCGGTCTGCCCAAATCATATAGCGAAGTCGCTAAGGAGGCAGGCTACAACACCTTGGAGTCATGGACAGCGGTAGGGATGACGGCGCCATTTCCAGGGAGGAATGGAAGAGAGTAGCGCCGCCAGGGAGGAATGGAAGAGAGTAGCGGCCCCTGGACCCCCCCCCCCCCCCCCTTGCTGTGCCGGATGGCACTATGGCCCTTTTAAACGAATTATTTGCGCTGACGAACAAGCTCGGAGCTGATATAGTTCTGATCCAGGAGCCGTGCCTCAGCAGCAGCGGGTTAGGTAAACCAAGATCTTGCATGCTCATCAGGAAGGAACTCAATGCATTTATTTGGCCTTAGTTTAGCAATGAGGACATTGTGACTGTGAGCCTAGAGGGCCCTGCCGGAAAGCCGGAAAAGTTTTGGCTACTATTTTCTTTTATGGTATTAACGCTGGAGTAACCCTCCTATTCAGTTCTTTAGTTTTTAGTTTTACGTTTTGTGGTAAAATCCCGAAGGCAGAAACAACATTTAGGAATCCCAGGAAAACCAACAGGGACCTTTATGAAATTTCGTTAAAGTATTAAATCACCCCAAATACTCTCCAGCAGATACATAGAAGCGGCTATAGACTTTCTTACATCAAACGCTCGCAAGGTTCAAATTGCATTTACACGATGGTAGCAAGACCAACAATGCTCTATGGCATTCTGGTATGGTAAACAAGTTTGAACAAGAGAAAGTAAGCAAACTGGAGAAAGTACGAAGAGTTGCAAAGCTGTAAAGGGGGGCAATGAATGTCACTACAGTTCAGTCCGATACAGTTCTGCAAAGAAGTCTGTACTTAGGCTTTTGACAAAAAAAGAACTAATTCAAAGTCCTTATGGCCACAGCCGGACATACGGGGCTTAAAACGCTAACTTAGACTACGGTATTCTGCAAGCTAATTTCAACGGGGAACCAAAGTTAGTATTAGAAAATGACGGATGGCGGAAAGGACAACTTTCAATGCACCACACTTTTAACATATAAACGGAAGTGGGTGTTGGAGCCGCAGTATTCTGTTCGGAAATATGATATGAACAGTCATAAAAATTACTGGATTACTGCATTGTGTTCCAAGCTGAGATCTACGCGGCAGTGAAAGCAGCAGATTTAGCCATAGAGAACTCTACTCCGAACTCTCAAATAAACTTTTACATTAACAGCCAAGCAGCCATCAAGGCAATATCAGCTGTAATGACAAACTCACATTGCGTACGACAATGCCGGAACAGAATGGATGAACTCGGAACTGACAATCAAGCCACCATCTACAGGGTTTCAGGACAAGTGAATTGTAGGAAAGGAGAAAGTGGATATGCTACCACTTATCTCCCAGTACCTAGCACGGCCGGTATATAACCACCTCTCTGCAAAAAACGACTAGATATAAATGCGGCAATGATTCAAGAAGCGAATTCAAGATGGGAAAGAGCCAGCTCATACAGGATTGCAAACGCAATCAAAACGTTAGGTCAACAAACTATGCTTTATCTCTTCCCAGAAAAGTGTGTAAACTTGTAATGGACATACTGATGGGACATACTGCCGACACCTTCAACGTTTCCGTAGTTTCGACAGATCCACTCGTTAATCCGTGGAATCAACCTATACTTCCACCAGCCTTTTGATTATTGGTTCCATTTTGATTGCCATTCAGCTATCGTTCTGCTTGTTTGGGTTCTTCAGTCAGCTTGGAACCTAGCGAGCAGTACAACATCTTCTGTACAATTTGCCGGATATTTACAGGCATTTTTCTATCTATGACGCAGATTGCATCATACGGCACTGTTCTATAGCCACATACGGCCCTCAACGTGCTCGTTCTACTGACCTGCAGTAATTCATTAAAATGATTCGCTTTTGGTCCAGCACAGATTGGAAAGGCGTACAGCATAATAGAGTCCGTCAAAGTGGAAAAAATGGTTCTCCTGGCGCCCTGAGGTCCTCCTATGTTCGATAACATGCCCATAAGGGCGTTGTTAAGCGTCGTTGTCCTCACACTAACAGCTGTAAGATGTTTCCTGAATTTTAGTCTGGCATCAATATACATGCCAAGATATTTTATGGACTTCTGGGAATCTACATTATGTGCACCAACTGATATTGACGGCTTTTCTGTCTGCTTGGCCCTACTGATCAGCACCACTTCTGTCTTTTTGGCAGCTAGTTCCAAGCTGGCGTTATCTTATTTGTATTTTTGTTATGACATCATTACATACAAGTTGCAGTCTATCGATATGTTTATCAATCCGTACGAGTGCTACATCGTCGATATATCCCACTATGGTTGTATTAGCGGGTATTTCGATTTTCAGAATGCCATCATACATAGCGTTCCATTCCGATTCAAAAACAGATCTTTGCGGAACACCACCTGATACGCAGTAGCTCTTTGGGCCCTTCTCTGTATCATATTGCAGTACTCTCTGGCTTAAGTAGTTACTGAGAAGCTGTTGAGTGCGTTTAAAATATTTTCCCAATTAGCCCTATTAAATGAATTTTTTAAATCTATCGTTATAATTGCACAATTTTTCGCTGCTCTATTGCCATTGTGTTTATTAACACAAATTTGTTTCCAATCAACGGCCATCCCGACATCAACAGTATATCTGGACCTGCGAAAACCGAACTGATTGTCTGACAGATCTCCTGGTCCTTCCAGATACTTCTGTAATCTTTCGCTTAATATTCTTTCGAATACCTTCCCAACGGTATCGAGCATATACAGGGGTCTGTATGACGATGGCTGATCAGGCTGCTTTCCCAGTTTTAGCAATAATACAAAACGTTGCTTTTTCAAGCACTTTGGGAATGTACCTTCGGTCAGGCACAAACTATACATATTTGGAAAAATGACCGGATTTGAGTACACCGCAGCTTTAAATGCCACATTCGGTATGTCATCTGACCCAGATGCTTTGTTATCATTAATTCGCGCCAAAGTGCTTAATACTTCTGGCACCGCAACCGCTTGAATCTTATCATTTTCTCTCAGTTGCGTATAAACTTTGCTACTTTGCTCCTGCGGTGAGAGTGAGATGACCACCTTTTCAAGCAGTACAAGGCAAGTTGGTTGAGGAGCTTGTGAGCCTCTTACTTTGGACATGACTGTTTCACAGGCACAGTTATAAAGGTTGTCATCCACGTATCGATGATTTTATTGAAGCATCCATTTTTGGTTCCTTCTATATATAGGTATATATATAATTGGCGCGTACACCCTTTTTGGGTGTTTGGCCGAGCTCCTCCTCCTATTTATTGTGTGCATCTTGATGTTGTTCCACAAATGGAGGGACCTACAGTTTCAAGCCGACTCCGAACGGCAGATATTTTTATGAGGAGCTTTTTCATGGCAGAAATACACTCGGAGGTTTGCCATTGCCTGCCGAGGGGCGACAGCTATTAGGTTCCTTCTATAGCTTTCCTTAATTTCAGTCGGTGTCCTCAAAATAATGCGCGTCTTTTTGCTTTCTTGTATGTTTCGCGCAGCTCAGCTATCTCATTCGACCACCAATATACCAATTTTGTTGGCAGGTTTTTGCATCTTGGCATCGACACATCACAAGCTGCTTCCATATGACGTACTACGTGGTCGGCAAAAATACCCGACGGTAATTTTTAATCCTTCCCATTCTTGGTTGAATGCTTTTATGTTAAAAGACCTGGACTTCCTTGTTTTCGCTTATACTCTGTGGCAGTTTGGGCTTTTAATGGTCTTGCTGATATCTATTGGGATGGGGAGATGATCGCTATGCGCCTAATTTTTATTTGCCCGTTTCCATTTCACGTTTGTCGCCGTAGCTCTAACTGCGAAAGCGATATCAATCACTGACTGTCCCTTGTGGTTCTCGAAAGTGTGATCTCTATGTTCATTAAATAGCACTAACTCCAGTGAAGCGAAGAACTCTTCGAATAAACTTCCTCACATTTGTTTTATGTCGTCTGGCAACCTTAAACGTAGAGCAAGTGAACAATTAAGCAAATAATTAAACATTTTGAAATCCCTGTGTATAAAGTGAAAATTTCACAAAGTTTGTGCTAATCCGAATGGTGGAAAAATCCTCATTCGGTAGTGTGTGACGTTTGGTGAAAATAGCGAATAGATAAGCATTTTTAATCATTTGGCGCTCGAAGTGAAGCAGATACAGCCACAACAAAGAAGAAAGCAGCTGAGTCGCAAAACGCAGTCATTTTCTGAATTCAGCCAGCTTAATAAGCTCGGCCTAAAAATATGCAAGTGTTTTGTGAACTCCTGCATATTATAGTTAATTGCAGTGGCCGGATAAAAGGTATCAAACTAAAATATTAGAAACTAATATCAAATTAAAAATGGGTATTCACCGCTCTCCACCTATTGGCCATTCCAACCACAGTTACAACAACTACAGAAACAGCAACAAAAGCGAGATTTGCAGCAGCAAAACCAACCACAACAGCATCCACAACAACATTTACTAAAACAACAACAACTATTGCACAATGCATCTTACCCAATGAAAATGCACCCAACAATTTTGATAACCTTGAGAATCAGCAGAAATATTGACCAGCAACAAAATATACAGCACCAAATCGAGCAACTGCAACAACAGTTCAAACATCTATATAGCCAACAAAATGGTAATTTTCCTCCCCGAACCTCTTCAACTGAACCCAAAGGTAAGGAATGGAAAATGGTCGAATCGAAACAGATACTAAGAGAAAGCCCAAGCAAACCGAAAAATTCTCAAAAGCAAGCCAAAATTGACCAATATTGGCTAGGAAGTGCAAAACGCACATAGATTTTCTGCCCTGGAAAACGAAGAAAATAAGCCAATTATCCCAAAACTTCCTAAGCTGCCACCAATATTTGTTACTAGACTTGCAAATATCTCTCTCCTTATTAAATTGCTAACAGAATCAGCCCCAGACTCATTCGACCTAAAACTTGTAAATAATGATAAAAATCCAGGCTTTTTCTTCAGAAGCACATAAAACGATTGTCACCCAGCTCGAATTCAAATATACTGAATTTATTACTTGCAAGCTGAAGCAGGACCGGGATTTAAAGTTGTCTTAAAAAACATGCACTCCTCAATAGATACAAAAGAAATAACTTGCGCCCTTAAAGAACATGGCCACATCATAACGAATACATATTTATTTGGAATATTAAGCAACGATATTCCGTCAAGGGAAGAGTGGACGGAGGGCTACACTTGGGGGCAGGGCCTGGTGAACTTGTTCACGGATGTATTCAAGTTGGAAGGAAAGGTTGGCGGAGAAGTCTTTTGCGAGGAGCTCCCCATCAGACTCAAATTCAGGCTACCGGACCACTGAAATGTGTTCCAGGCAGAGGTAGACGCAATCAAGGAAGGGCTGATTGGCTGCTCAAATGCGTATTAACGGTCAAGAAAGTAAATATTTACTCCGACAGCCAAGCGGCAATAAGGGCCCTCGGGTCTATGACGGGGCATTCGGAATTGGTCCGAATTCTTTAACATCAGCCTCATCTGGGTTCCTGGTCACAGCGACATTGCTGGAAACTGTGAGGCGGATGAGCTGGCCAGACAAGGGACATGTGAGGGGATTTCCCCGCGAAGGGAGAGAATTGGGATCCCCCTAACTACCTGCGGTCTGCTCCTGGAAAGATGGGCATCGCACCAACTCAGCGAGCGCTGGGCAAGTACACAAACGTGTTAGGTCACGAAATCCTTCTGGCCACGTGTGGACTGGAGGCGCTCGGGCGTGCTTCTGAGGCTGACAAAATATCAACTCTCTAATTTCGTGGGTTCTCTCACAGGACACAATGCGCTGCCCTGCTCTGGCGGGGTTAAGATTTAGGCATCTTGGCTCCTACTTCTTTGCCACGCCTGCTGATATAGTTGGCGCTGACATTAAAAATCTGATGAATTTCATCAGCAGCATAAAGCGGTCGACGCAAACATAGTCAACGTTCATAATCCGCACGCTCCTAACCATCCCAGCACCACCTCTCCCCGCCCTCTCTCTGCATCCCATCGCCTATCTCTCCCGCTTAACCCCTTCATAATGGCATCACAAAGGACGAATCTTTCTTCGTCCATGTGTGCCAATGCAACCATACCAACCTAACCTAACCTAAGCAACGAAGCACTAAAAAACCCTTGCTAATGTTTAATATTGAGCTTAAAACAAGCCCTAACCATAAAGACATCTACGAAATACAACATCTGCTCAATACTAGAGTTGTCTTCAAGCCTCCACGCCCGGTTCGTGATATTCCTCAATGCGCGAATTGCCAATAATACGGATATACTAAATCGTATTGCCACAGGAAACCAGTGTGTATTAAATGCTCTGGGACCCATGTCTCTGTAAACTACTCGCGCAAGACTAAATGAGAGGACGTAAAATGCGCATTATGTGAAGGAAATCACCCAGTAAATAAAAAATAAAAAAAACACCACTGAGAAAAGAGAACTCAATCCAGCGCTTATCTCCCAACAGCAAGAATTTACTTCTTGCCCCAATCTAGCTACTCAACTACCAAATTACAATACACACTCATATGCGCAAGCTGTAAAAAACACGACAAATATCCCAAGCGCAAATAGCCAATCTCAAAGAAGAAAACACATATGGAGCTCCAAATGAAATGAAAGATTTGCATGTCCCCCTTAAACAATTTATGCAGCAGATGACGTCAATGGTGACCATACTTGTATCCCTAAATATCATATTATGGAACGCCAATGGGCTATCTAAACACGTATTCGAGATCAAAACACTGTTCAATACCCAGAATATCGATATTCTAATATCGGAGACCCATTTCACAGAGAAGAGCTAATTTCAAATCCCAAATTATAAACTCAATCACACATTGCACCCCGACAAAAAAGCACATGCTGGTTTAGCCATTTTAATTAAAAATACCATCAAACACAATTTAATTAACGCTTACTGCTCGACTAATATTACTGTTGAAGACTGGAAAGACCCAATTATATTCTTAGAAATATATAGTGCGCCCAAGCATGCAGTTAAATCAGAAGAGTACAAAAAGTTTTTCTCAACCCTAGGAAGCAGATTTCTCGCTGGAGGTGACTATAATGCAAAAAACACATATTGGAGCTCGCGCCTTATAACCCCTAAAGGCCGGCAATTTTACGCAGCTATTAACAAATTAAATTTAATACCCATATCATCGGGTTTCCCAACGCATTGGCCATCGGATTTGAAAAAAATTCCAGACCTGATCGATTTTTGCGTCGTAAAAGGCATCACACCTGGTGACATCAAGTGCAAAAGCTGCTTCGAGCTTTCGTCTGACCATTCTTCCGTAAATATTGAGCTTCATAACCCCTTTGTCGACACAGCGGCTCAATCCTACCTTCATAATAACAAAACTGATAAATTTAAAACCCCCACTAAAAACTGAAATTGATATTGTTGAAGCTGTTGAACACTTAAACTGCTGATTACAATAAGCTGCATGGAATTCGACCCCACCTATCACTTTTCCAAAAAAGGCACTTCAAATTACTCCCAGTATTAAAGGAAAACTACGAGAATAACGGATTGCAAGAAAAAAGTGGTAGCAAACTAGACCGATAAAAAAAATTAAATACACTCACAATGCAACTTAAAGAAGCTCTTGTTACTGAGCGAAGCACACAATTTAATCGCTATCTCAGTAGTCTTAATGCTACAGCAGATTCTGAGTATTCGCTCTGGAAGGCTGCTCGAAATATAAAAAGACCATACACTCCAGATACCTGCCCTTCGAATGGAAAATAATGAATGGGCTTAAGCGACTCCGAAAGAGCAGTGACATTAGCCCGGCACTTAAAAAGAGTAATGACCCCACACTCAATGGCCTCTTCACCCGGTACCCTAGAAGACATAAATTCTATACTAACACAAGCCTATCAAATGGACCCACCGATACGTAAATTAGAGTAACCCGTTTGCTAACCGTGGCTTTGATGGCTGCAGAAGGGAGCGGCAGAAAGGGCTCTGGGCCAAAAAATTTGGCTTCAGATCTCAGCCTGGCTAAAGAGTCAGAGATATCGTTTCCCCCAATACCCACGTGTCCCGGGACCCAAGTTAGCATCAGGCTATTATGTCTACCGACATAGTTCAGCCTGGATTTACAGGACTCAACTACCCTTGAAGTGGTTGGGGGCTATCTCAGGCCATAAAAGCAGCTTGGCTGTCGCTGCAGACACATAAAGATCTGCCTCTCCATCTGTTTTCCACAACAGAGTTCATTGCTTCTTGAACAGCATACACCTCCACTTGAAACACAGATGCATGCATTCCAAGAGCAACGTGCAGTTTTGTCCCGCTGGATTCCACGTAGACCCCATAGCCGGAGCCGTGCTCGGTCCTGGAGCCATCCGTGAAAATGTGAAAACAGTGTTTGCCGGGCTCATATTCTGAGTTTGACCACAATTGAGCCTCTGGCGGTACCACACTGTATCTCTTCTCAAGCACGACTCAGGATGGCATAGAGTCAAGGGGCATGGCAAGGAACGTTGGATCGAAGTCCATGTCCACTCTCTTGTCCAGTGCCGTAGAAAGAGTCGTATCAGTTCAAGTAGTGCTTCAGCCTGCAGATGGCCTTCAAGGCTTCTCTTTGGATGAAAACATCAAGTGTTGGTAGACTAATCAGAGCACCAACGCCGGGCCTGAAGTAGTCGGGAAAGCTCCGACGTAACAGATGACCACAGTGCGTTGTAGTCTCGATAAGGTCCTCTTGGCTCAAATTAGAGAAAGCCTTCTCTACCCAGACCACTGATGGTGATAATAGGGCTTATCATAGCCGTGTAGATCCATAGGACCTTGCTAGGATAACCTTGCATGTTTTTCGAAAAACCCTTTTGCACTGCCAGAAAGCTGTCAGTGCTTTGGATGTCTTTTTTTCAACGTGTGATTTCCTGAGGAGCTTACTATCGAGGATAACTCCAAGATATTTAATTTCTTAGGATAGCTGGATGGTGACTCCTTTAAGCTTTGGCAGAACAAGTCCATGACGCTTCCTCCTTCTGGTGAAGAGGACAATCCCAGTCTTGGTGGGATTTGCCGATAGACCATTCGGACAGCACGAAGTGTCTATCAGATTCACAGTTTTCTGCAGATGTTCATAAGCGAAGGACCTGTTACCAAACAGGCAGCATCGTCCGCATATGCTTGTGCGTAGACTCCCGAGTCGTTCAAGGTGGTGAGCAGAGGATCGATTACAATGCACCAGAGAAATGGAGACAGCACGCTGCCTTGGGGGAACCTCTCTTAACCTCTCTTAACCCCGAATGACACCAGCAGATCTTCCCCTTCTCGTACCGAGACCAATCTTTGATCCACCATCGCACGTATCTAATTCACTAGCAACCAGTCTACGCCGTGCCTACTAGGAGAGCTACACATACTAGAGCTGAAGCAAACTGTATGTATTCGGTACTGAGTAACGGGTGCGGTCTCTAGTACCGAGTAACGAAACGTTACCCACGAATATATTTCGTTACTCGCATTTTTTGTAGAATGAGTTCAGTTCACGTAGGTAATAAGTTTATACGTGTTTAAAAACGTTTGCTGATGTACGTTTGTTTGCGCATGCGCCTATAGCGCGCGCTCATTTCTTTCAGAAGGCGAATGGCAGACACTGTCAGAAATAATAAAAATTCTGAAGCCATTCAAAGAACTCACTGAAGAAATGTCTTCAGAAAAAAGGTGACTGTTTCAATGGTCATGGCTTCGACGGAAAGTATGGCCAGAATTTTGGTCAGTTTAACTACGAATATATTAACAGATACAGGAAAGAAACTGGCAAATAAAATACTAACGGAATATAAAAGTTACAGAATTGTTACAGGCACCCTGTGTTATCTAAAGCAGCACTATTAGACCCGCGTTTTAAGAAGCTGGCATTTAGGTTTGATTTATCAAGTTATGAGTCTGCGAAAAATGCAGTGAAAACTGAGCTGAAAAACTAGCAACACTGACGCTGATAACGATTCAATTTGGAAAGATTTTGACGCTGTGACGACGTCAGTGTCAGCTTCAAACTCTGTAATTAGCAGCAGTAGTATTACTATGAGGCAATATTTAGAGGAAAGAATTGTATCTCGAAATGAGTGTCCTTTGAAATGGTGGAAAGCACGGGCAATTCTATACCCGGAGCTCTCGAGCTTGGCTGATAAATATTTATCAGTTATGGCTTCTTCTGCATCATCTGAAAGGACTTTTTCCAAATCGAGCCAAATATTAAGCGAGAAGCACAGCCAAAGGGAATGGAAAAGATTTTAGATCAGGAACGAAAGATTTTTGTTGTTTAAATGTTATTGTCAAAAAATACTTTTTGACACCTATTTGTTGCTTTTTCATTATAATTTGGGAGATTCAGCCAATACTTCATTTGCAGTTCTACACTTTCTTGTGACGTCGCAAGGTCATACTGTACGCGTACCATATTATACAACATATTCGATTCGTTGCGTTATGCATAAGGTATCAAAAGTAACCAGGTTACACGGGTTTGCTTTTTTTCGTTACTTTTGCACCTCTAACACATACTGTCAAAAGCGGCATTATCAAAAGCCCCATCTATGTCTAAAAATATGCCCATAGCGTAGTTCGATGGATCTACCCTAGCAACAAGGGTTTGCAGTGCCGACGCGCAGGAGTTTTCACGAGGGATGCTGAAATGGAGACAGAGGGTGAGCCTTCAGCGACCTTTGAGGTATGCACAATTCCACCAGTCGTTCGAGACTTTTCAGTATGAGAGAAGTCATGCTGATGGGTCTCAAGCTTTTGTGGCTAGTGTAGTCGTCTCTTCCAACCTTTGGGATGAATGCAACCCTCACCATCCTCCAAGAGCGTGGTATGTAGGCCAGTGCCAGGCATGCAAAGAAGATTTTCTTCAGATATGCTCTCACGGACTCTATGCCTTCCTACAGCATGGCCGGATATATGCCATCTGGTCCGGGCGACTTGTAGCCCCCAAAAGATTTGATGGCAAATTCACCACAGATCTGGCAACGCACCAGTCATGCCGAGAAGGTGTAGCAGCTCTGACAACTGCCTCTGTCAATAAGGGCTGTTGCCGGCTGACGCTTATCTGATTACCTAGAAAGTTAGATTCCATCAGTAAGTTGAGTGTCTCACCTTGCCGCTCCGTGAAGGAGCCATCAGATTTCCTAAGTGACCTCAGCTTTGCAGTTGGGTCTCTTTTCAGGATCCTTACCAATTTCGCGGTGTCACTCAGAGATTCAAAACCACTACAGAATTCCCTATAGGAGGCTCTTTTCGATTCCCAAATAAACCTCTTGTAGTTCTCCTGAACATCACGGTATAGCTCCCAGTCCTCTGCAAGGTTAGTCTTGAGGGACCGGTTTAGAAGCTTTCTCGACTCACGTCTAAACATCTGAAGGATTCCACCAAGGAACGATAATCCGGTTTGGGAGAAGTCAAATTGGACAGGCTGACGCAAAACATTCAGTAACGGCAGCGTTGAGTTTCTCAACAGCCGCCTCAATGGCTTGTTCTTTCCGAAGTCTTGGTGGCGTCACGTCAAGGTCGCACAACGTTCCTCTAAACTTCTGCAAGTCTGTTTTTATGAGGTTTCTAGAGGGCAATGGCAGTTGTGCCTCCTCGCCACACTGAAACTTATTCTTCACCAAGGGCCCTCCAGTTCTTGATTGACCATCCAAGTTTTAAGTTTTATAGGGTGAGATAAATCACCTCCTGCCTTCTAGCTGTTACAAACGTTATGTATGTGTAGGCAAGAGGATGCAATAATTTCGAATAGTCGAGAACCCCGTCCATTGCACTTTCTGCTGCCCCATACTGTATGCTGGGCATCACAATATAGGACAAGGCCCAGATTGCACCGCTCACAGAACCTCACGAGACTTGTGGCATTCCTAAATGGATGCCCTTCCAGAGCATCGCAAGGAAAATAAACAGATGCAATCACAAACTTCGACCACCCGCTCAGCTGCTACCAGGTCTTGGCAACAGACCCGTCACAGTGAGATGAAATAATACTATAAGACCAGTCCTAGGTCAACTCGAACTCCTGTCATATAATAACGTGGCCCCTTTCAACGTGCGTAAGCCACAGAGGCGACCCCTAAGGATCCAGGGCTCTTGCACTGTTGTTATATATAAACGGTTTTTTATTAAGGGCGGGTAGATGTTGAAATGGAATAAAATGGCGTTTGCTGTGTGGCACGTAGCACCGTCCTGTTGGAACCACATGTCGTCTAGGTCCATATGGTTCAATATTGGCCATAAGAAATTGGAAGGGCCACCACGTCTACCGAAAAATGGGCGCAATGCGCGCAACGATTGCGTTAATGAACACTCATTTTGATAATAAAGTTTTATCATTTGAACGTGCTGTTCAATCGTATAACTTGCCATGATGATTTGGCATAAACAACTGAATAATAAATAAAAGATTTGACAGATGTCACCAAAACAAAATGGCTGCCACAGGGCGCCGAAATCGACCCGCGCCAATTGAAAAACGTTTGCGTTAATGAACACTCATTTTGATAATAAAGTTTTATCATTTGAACGTGCTGTTCAATCGTGTAACTTGCCATGGTGATTTGGAATAAACAACTGAATAATAAACAAAAGATTTGACAGATGTCACCAAAACAAAATGGCTGCCACAGGGCGCCAAAATCGACCCACGCCAATTGAAAAACCCTATATTTCCCCATACTATGCTCTAGGAGTTTGCATCATAGCTCATTATTAACCCCAGATTATAGCTTTCTCCTACTGGACTACTTCTCTTAGCTCCTTCGAAAGGGGCAGCTGTAAAGATTCGTTAGGTAGGTAGGTCAAAACTACGAAAGCTTCGAAACTATTTCCACTATTCCAGTACTTGATTTTTACAACAACAATATATCTAGAGCTCTTTTAACATCGTGTACTCGATCAACCTTGGCATGAATGACTACATGATCGTGGTCTCACATTTCTCCGCAATGAAGTATTTGGCCTCACGACATAGCACCTAGACCTCAGATATGCTTGTGACATAACCATGGTTCTTGTATAAGTACTATGTGTGTATTTGTTTGCAGTTTTGCATGCCTACGGCACAGGAGAGTCGTAGGCACTTTACTATTATGCAGGTTTACTTGCGTTAATATGACTTCAGTATGGTCAGTGTGAATTTGACTTCTTAATGTATTTACGCTTTGTCCTCCACTTTATCCTGGGACACGAAAATAAATTCCCCCAGATTTAGGTGAGTGACCCAAGATCTATACCCAGCACTAGGTTGGAACCTACTTCCAAAGTGGTGGCCAATGGCAAACTTCCGAGTGTATTTCTGCCATGAAAAAGCTCCTCATAAAAAATATCTGCCACTCGGAGTCGGCTTGAAACTGTAGGTCCCTCCATTTGTGTAGAACAACATCAAGAAGCACACCACAAATATGAGGAGAAGCTTGGCCAAACACCCAAAAAGAGTGTACGCGCCAATTATAAATAAATAAACTATCTGATAGAAGCATTGGAACATTGCACTTTTACCATGCCGTTCACCATCGAAGGCTTTTCAAAGATAGCCGTCAAGAAAGGCTTGTTGCCCTTTGGATAACAGACCGTCTTGTTTGTCGATGTGTATCTCTACCGTCATTGCCTTGGTGCCCACTCTCGCGAGTGATGTGTCAGCATTTAAGGTTTCTTAGCCTTATCCTTTTCAGTTAAAGGTTTATCTGCCTCCGTGTGAGTCGAGGATGCAGGCATTTCCGACTTCAATCTCGCGACATTCCCCTACTTTGCCTTTCTCCTTTTCCCAGTCGTTGGCGAAAACCCATTTTTTGCTCCTGAAGATTGCGACATTATAGAAGAATCATCTGCTCTGCCGCGCTTTCCCGTTGCCATTCCAGGTGTCGAAGTCGTCGGAGCACAGTGTTCACCGTTGACTTACTCGGTAGCAGAGATCCGTTAGAATCTATTGAAAGGTTTTCCGACTTCTTCACATCCTCCATAGCTTGTTTAGTTGTTTCGTATGGTTTTGACATCGGTACATTGCTCTCAATCATTCGGCTCTCCCCTGATAGAGTCAGTGTGCGATTTTTCACGACTAGTAATGTGCTTCCTCCGAAACCCTGGGTGTCATTTTCGGTAACAAGGGGAAGTGGGTTCGGGCCAGCACATCCGATGCCCAAGCCGCCAATTGCTCGCTGGGAGGTTTTCCCAAAGGTGGGCTACCTCGTGCAGATAAATCCCCATGGAGGTTCCCTCTTAGTTCGTGGTGAGTTAGCCCACACGAAAGATTCAGCCTCATCCCCGCGGCAAGAAGACTAACCCAACTTCATCATTACTATATTACTTTTATTATCATTCTTGTAAATAATCTTACAGTTCTTCAAACAGAAATGCGGTGACCAATATAAATCTATTTGGGCTAACAATTCGATGATTTGATTTTATCTGACTCGAAAACTGACGATCATGATTTTCTCCATGACATTGAGTAGCAAAAACCCATACATCAAACTACATCGGAGAGCTGCAATCGCAACAGAATGCTAGAAGATTCACCACTCGACTCTCACTCCTGCTCCCAGAAAGCATGTACTACACAACAATCCGGTATGCACGAATACTGGAACAACATTTCTCGTTCCTTCCCTACCGCCGCCAAAGAAGAAATCGGATTTCGGCGAGCCCAAAAATAATAATTGGTACGACGAGGAATATCATGCTGCCGCAGAAAGAAAACATGCTGCATATAGAGCCATGCTGTGATCGGGCTCAATGGGAGCCATGTGGGATCGCTATTGAAAAAGGAAGAGAGACGTATGTTATTATTACAATGAAGAAACTAGACGCCGAATTACATGAATGCGAAGAGCTTGAGATGATGACCAACAGGGAAAACGTCCGACAATTCTAGCAGAAAGTTCAGTAGCTTCCAGAAGGTTTCAATACCCGGGCGATTTCGTGTAAGAGCAACGACGGCGATCTGGCGACTGATATACAGAGATTCCTTGAATTATAGAGGGAACTCTTCTCGAACCTGCTAAATAGTGACAACATATCACAGTGAACTTGAAGATCCCGATACTCCAATCGTTGACAACGGGAAGGTCGTTCCGCTACCCGACCATGACGAGGTGAGAATAGCGATAACGCGGTAAAGAACAACAAAGCCGCGGGTGCCGGCGGACTGCAAAATTAATATGGCTATGCAAAATGACGTTTTTCAATACTTGCGGCTCCGTCAGAATTGGGAAAGTAGGTTTCAGACAGGGTGACTCGCTGTCGTGTGACTTCTTTAAGCTGATGCTGGAAAAGATCTTGCGAGTCGCAGAACTTAATCGCTCAGGTACAATTTTTATAAGAGTGTAAAATTGTTGGCATATGCCGCTGATATTGACATCATCGGTGTTAACAACAGCGCTGTTGGTTCTGCCTTTTACATACTGGATAAATAAGCAAAGTGAATGGGACTTGTGGTGAACGAGGATGAAACGAAATATCTCCTGTCATCAAAGAGGTACGTGCGTTCACGTATTAGCACCCACGTCACTGTTGACAGTTTTGATTTCGAGGTTGTGAGAGACTTCGTTTATTTAGGAACCAGTATTAACACCGTTAGTAATGTCAGCTCTTTCTGATCATCGTCTTATCGCTTTTCGACTGGAAATTGATGCAATAGCAGTAGCTTCTGGTAGGAATCCTCGAAATGTGGACTGGGACAGGTATGGTGAGCTTGTAACAGAGCGATTACCAAACCTAAAAAAAAACTCAACTCAATAGAAATTAGTAGGTACTTTAATCAATTACTTTGAGGAACTGTGCCCACTCAGGAAAAGTAGACAGGGAAAAGCGTTTTCTAGGTGGAACCCTAAGCTGTCGAAGCTTCAAGTACGGTCAAGAAAACTTCTTAATAGGGCCTTAGAAACCGAGACAGAAGAGGATTGGATCAATCATCGACTTACACAGAAAGAATATACGAAAAAAAGACGGAAAGCCAAACTTGAATCCTATTTCTGCAGTAACGTCGAAGAAATGAGAGAAACAGCGAGACGTTGTAAGGTCCTTCATCTAGACCGCTCAGTTAGGCTGGATTCCATTCGAAAACCTAATGGTTCACACCCCATTTCCCAATCCGAAACCTTTAGTGCTCTACTCGAAACCCATTTTCCGAGTAGCAGAACACTCTGGGAAGTAGAGAGCAGCATGAACAATAACGATAGCGACGGTGGAACCTCTAGATACAGCTTGTATATTGCTAGTAGGATAGTGTCAAAAGAATCGATAAGCTTTTCCTGGTCGTCCATTGAGACCTTTAAGTCCCCTGGACCTGACGGAATATATCCAGCAATGCTTAAGAAAGGAGGAGACAGGCTATTAGAGGCCCTGAAAAGGATCTTTACGGTCTCTCTTGAACTTGGTCGTATGCCATCCCAATGGCAACGCGTGAGAGTAGTATTTATTCCGAAACCAGGAAAAGACGATTATTCTCTAGCGAAAAATTTTAGACCAATCAATGTGACATCGTTCGTGTTGAAAAGTCTAGAACGAGGGGTGGAGAAACATATTCGAGAAACATGCCGAGAAGTCCACGTAGTAGAAACCAACACGCTTACCAGAGTAGCAAATCATGTGAATCAGCCTTACATGATCTTGTTAGCAAGATTGAATCCGGGCTGGAAGCTGACAAGTACACAATGGGCGTGTTCGTGAACATTGAGGGGCTTTTGATAATGCCATTTTCGGCTCAATATGTTATTCTGCCGAAGGACATGGAGTTAATCAAACCATCATAAAGTGTATATATTACATGCTCTCTGAGAGGCTGTTAACCGCCGGTGAGAACAGTGACGAACTAATCACCGTCAGGGCCAAGCAAAGATGCCCCAAGTGGGTGTAGACTCTCTACTAGCGGAGATGCAGGTACTCGGTTTTCACGTCCAAGCATGTACGGACGATGTCTGAGCTCTAACATCTGACAAATCCCTAAGGAGGCTTTACACGAAAGTGCCGTCTGGTTCATGAAAAAACGGAAAACGGATGGACTTAGTCTTCCAACACTAACAGGTGTGACACTTGGTCTTTCCAAGGAAGTTAAGTATCTGGGAATAATCTTGGATTAGAAGCTTACTTGGGAGACACACGTTTCACTGAAGGGGAATCGCGCATTAAGGATTTTTCAGCTATACCACAGAGTCTTTGGTAAAACCTATGGTCTGAAATCTGCAGTGGTCCTATGGATATATAGTACACAGGACTTATCAGACCAATCATCACTTACGCCTCTGTGGTCTGGTGGCCATTGGGCATGGTTAAGTCCATACTCCGAAAATTTTACAGGCTGGAAAGAAGCGCATGTTTACGCATTACGGGTGTCATGAGTACAACCACCGGCGATGCTCTAAATGCTATGGTTAATATGCTCCCCATGAATCTTAAGATACAACAGCAAGCAATAAAAGCAATGTGTAGACTCCAAAAATATGGTTTCTGGCACGAAGACGGAATTTCGGGACTAAGAGAAATCTTTAAGTGGCTATGTGAGCAGTATTCACTGTTTTTGGCACCTAAAGACGACCTTAGACCCATTGTTTCATTTGGAAGGAAATTTGATGTCAGATGCGTGAGCAATGGAACAATGCATTAAAGGAGGTTCGACGGATATTTTCTTTACCGATAGGTCCAAGAATGAAATAGGGTCTGGAGCCGGATGGTACTTAAACGATAGTGATAAGTATCACTATGCTATGGGGGAAATGGCAACTGCTTTCCAAACAGAAATTTTTGCCATCCTAAAAGTGGCCGATTTTCACTAACAGTCAGGCTGCATTGAAGGCCCTGGAGAACGTGAAGCAAACCTCAAATATTGTTCAAGAATGTAAGAAGAAGCTTAATTGTGTCGCAAGACAGAACAGGCTTGTATTTTTTTGGGTTCCAGGATACTCCGGTCTTCAAAGAAACGAAATTGCTGATGAATTGGCCAACCGTGGATCAGCGGTCCCCCCACAAGGGCCAGACCCAATAATCGGAACCAGTTCCGCAGGAATCATGATTTGGATCAGCGATTATGTATGCAATTTACATAAAAGCGATGGTCCGGTCTAAAACGCTGCAGAACTGCAAAGTGTTTTGTGACAAGTCCGAACAGAACACTGTCAAACTTTCTATTTAAGCTTAGAAGAAAAGATATTCAATTCATGGTCGGTATTATTACAGGACACAGGCCATGCCGTCGGCATATGACCCCCATTGGAATCATTGAGGACCCAGTGTGCCTGTCTTGCTTGGAGGAGGTGGACAGCACTGAGCACTTTCTCCGTGAGTGTCCTGCCTTTGCTAAAATCACTAAATCGTTTGGTGCTCCTGAAAAGCCCACTGCATTTAGAGCTCTGGAAAGAGGGTAGATAGTCAAGGGGGAAAGGAGAAAAGTATCAGAGAAAGAGATGGGAGAGAATAGGGAGACAGAGGTAAATCTGTAAATATCCTCCAGTTTAAGAGAACGAATACTACTCATTCTCAAGAGATCGGAATCCAAAACTTGTAGTCTTGCTCTACGACTCGATTTGGCTCCCCCAATTCAAATTTCAATTTGAATGCCGGCCTCGAAATCCAAAGAAGAATCTTTCTTACCAATAAGTGCTACTTTGGACTAAATACGTAATTGAGTAATAAAGTCCTCTCTTGACGAATTAAGTTAACACTCTGAAAGGTTCTCATCATGCCCATCTTATCATATTGCGCAGAAGCTTGGACGATGGCAACATCCGATGAGGCGTACTTGGTACGACGACATAGACATAGGGCAGCGAATAAAGATCCTGTGGCTACGTTGGCTGGGTCACGTCGTCGGAATGGTTAAAACCAGTCTGGCTATGAAAGTATTCGAGACGGTACCAGCTGGTGGTAGCAGAGGAAGAGAACTGGTGGAGAAGGAGTTGGCTTCGCTTAGTGTGTCCAAGTGGCGCCGATTAGCAATAGAAAGAAACGACTTGTGCGCTTTGTTAAACTCGGCAAAAACTGCGTAAGTGGTTATCGCACCAATCCGAAAAATGAATAATATTCTTAACCCTACCTTATACACTTGCTATCCTGATTGATTTTAGCCCAATGAAATAGGTGTTGGCTTAAAGCCCTAAGATAAGGGAGCTCAATTGTCAACCAGGCCGGGTTAGCCTTCTAAGGGAGCGTTCTAAGTGGACAAGAGCTTTGGGTAAACAATTCCACAATTCAAGACTTTTTCTTTGAGTACGCTTAGCAGATTTGTTCAATATATATCCCAGTCGGTCTCCTCAGGTTCCTGTAGGCCATAGCCTTCCAGAAGGGCTCCCTAGGCTCACTGTCACAATGCGTTCGTTCATGAAATGAATTAAGTTTTTTCCTGATGAGTATAAAGGATGTTGTTTTACCTGCCTTACATGTACTCAGGGACCCGCAGGTAGATCCTTCGTATCCACCACCTCCAGCTTGGCTCTATCCCCTACATCCTCCTCCTTGGAGCGTTATCTCTTAACCCAGATGTCTAGTTATAGTGAGCTCGCTGCCACATCCTTTCCACTACCTTCCTCTGCCCCACTCAAAACTCATAGCGCTCCAGGATTTTGGTAGATACTCGTAAGTCAGAGAAGGACCAGGCCGTTTATGCCTAGCAGAAAGTCCCCGAGTTCCCGCTGCCGCCCGAAGTTTTTTGAACGGATTTATTTTTATTTTTGTGTTGTTGATCACTTTTTGTTAGCTGGAAAAGGGTGTCCCTCGAAGCCATTATCCAAGACCCGTGTAGTGTAGTCATCCCTGAAAGTCCCACGTTTGTGTCTGGCGCGGTAGGAAGCCCTTGTGAAGCCTCATGAGTACCATGTGAAGCATGCGTTTGGAGCTAGTCACCTCAACCGTACCTACACTGCCGACCCAATGACAACTGCCAGGGTTTTAACGAGACGGGGACAGTCACGGCACTAGCCTACCCGCCGATTCTGCTGAGTTTCATCTCAACATACGAATTCAATGGCGAATGCAAGGGTACGTCACTGTTCAGGTATCAAAAAACCGTCAGATCACGCAGATCACTAACCGCTACCCAGGGTACACCACGTGCTGGCGACTTGCCCTACACCCAAAAGATAAATATTTTTTTAGTTGAAACATAACATTACTTAATGCTTTAAAGCCTCTCGAGTTGCAAATATTTATCCCTGTGAAGAAAAGAATTTAACAATTTGAATTTTTTATAAAATTTGGTTCTGAAATTTATAAGTTTCTTAAGTCCTTTGTTATACTTAAGAGTTTTTTAATTATAAATTCCTAAAAGAATAAGTGGCACATAATTTTGCCAGCAAGAATTGATAAAGATTTAAGCCATTCATCTGGTAAGAAATTTATGTTGGCCCTATGAATCAAAATAAAGAATTCTATGAATCAAAATTCTAGAATTCTGAAAGCTATTTATCAGAAGGATGTCAATACTTCAAAACTTGTCTACCAAATAGGATTCGAATATTATTCATTAGAATATAAGTCAAAGCTGACACCGAAATTTGGCTATACCAATATGATTCAGGTTGAAGTCACCATGAATTAAAAAATGTATTATTTGATAGTGAAGGTCAAATGTTGTCAGCTGTATTAGCACTAATGGTGGAGTACTTGACACGAATTGATCAGTGCGACGGCCGAGATTGGCTGAGTTGAGTAGTCACTAAAGGTGAGATCGTAACAGTAATCGTAAACAATGGGTAGAGGGCTTCCTATGAAAGCAAGGATACCCAAGTCGCTATTGACGGTAATGATTGCGGATGCGCATTTTCAGTGAGTAGTCCGAACGGCTAGAACCATTCATGAAACTTATTTTTTGAAGATAATCCCTTTCAAATCTTGGCCTCAACTGCGCCGTCATTCGGCCATCCGTAAAAACGAATTTTAAAAGACTCACTTCGATCGGTATCTCATGAACAACTTTAGTAATGTTAGCTTCCAATGCCGACGTCTTGTTGGAACCAAATACTGAGAAGATCACGGGCTTATTACGTCACGATTGCATCCGCCATTGGCACCAGCCTGGTGTTTGAAGAAATATGGGCCGACGATGCCTCCACCCCATTAGTCGCACTAAACGGTTGTTTTCAATGGATGGAATTGCTGTTCTTGAATGGCTTCGAGTTGCTCTTCAGCCTAAATATGGCAATTTTGCTTATTGACGTAGCAATTAAACCAAAAATGGGCCTCATCGCTGAACAACATAAGTTGGCCTGAAGCGTGATGAAGACTTATCACAGAGCGTCGATTTTCGTAATACAATTGTACGATTTTTAAGCATTGTTGATGCTTTCCATGATGAAATGTCAATGAATACTGAAAAAATTATGTGTTTAGTTGGACAGTAGTCACGCGTGACCTGTCAAAAAAACTCCATTGGAAAAAGTATCTCCAATCTGAACTTTATTACCGTACCTTGTAGGGAAACTTTTTAATACACCATGACTTTTGCGAAACACCTTACAAGTGAGTATATTGGAATCAAAAAAGTCAGTGAGTGGAATTTGTATTAAGGCAGGGCTCAATTAGAACAAATATATCGCTATCAATGTGCGAACTTATTTCAAAAAGTAATTGTGTTCTTAAATAAGATTAATTTTTAAAATAGATTTTCATTAATTGAACTGAAATATTGCACTGGTATTTTTTGTTTATTTCACAGTGATTAGTTCTGATTTCCCTTAATTTGATAAAAGGAGTTCAGGAATCATCATTAGCATAGCTTTAACTATTTAGTTTAAAATTAATTATCGAATCACTCTTACTATTTTGGACTAAGTAGCCATTGGAATAGTAAAGTCATCACTCGACGAACAAAAAAACGAATACACGATTAGGTAATAGTTGAAGCGTTCGAGAGAAAATTCCTTGGGAAAATGTATGACGCTTCCCTAATTAGCTAAGCCGTAAGTAACTGGAATTATAAACAGTATGTACTGTATTAAGATTACGACGATATTCGGAGAGTTCACATTGGACAAAAAACACAGATGATTAACTCCAATCCTCATTGGTAAATCCTCAACGTTTGAAGCATTTTTATGTATATTTACTATAGTAATAAAGAAATATTTGTTTTGCATTTACATATAAACCTTTAATTGGTAATTTTGCTAGTGGAACAATTCTATTTACCCTCGAACTAGTATGATTTTTTCTATCAAATACTTACTCATAGAAATAAATACATGTTTGTTCCCTTGATTTTTTTTTTTCAAGTATTCTTTTCTATTTTTATATGCTTTTTCAGGCAACATAAGAAATTTTCGTTTTGATTTTCCAACTTCCTCAGTGATCTAATTCTGTCAAATTTTTTCATAATAAAAGATACATATTTGTTAATTCGTTTTTTGTGACAATAGGTATGTGCTTGGTATATTGCTCTGACAAACTGATAGCTAGTCGGCAACACAGTTCAATAGCGACTGAAAACTATATATTTAATGCATATTGTTTTAAAATTATGATTTATGTTCTTAAATTATTTTTTATTTTACGCCTTACTTATGCGTTATTGACAAAATGCATAAAAGAGTTAAGTACAAATTTCGATCAGCTCATTTATTTAGCTCCATGATACAGTTATAAATCGACAACTGGTGTACTGCGCTGGTGAACTAAAATCTAACTGCGTTGTTAATTATTTTACTTTTAAGCTTTGCTGGAAAAGATACTTTAGCACGTGCCTCGTATAGATTAAGATATTTGTTATAGCTTAGTTCAGTCACTCGAAGAGGTCTACTCAGGGGGTCAGTCGGAAACTTTGCACCAATCATTATTTTAGCTTCCCACTTACTGTACTATAGGGAGTTTTAAATATAAAGTACGTACGCGAATGAGTCCAGTTTTATATGAAGGAGTCTGGGTAGACTCAAATCGTGGACTTAGAATTACCCACAGGCATAGCGGCATATTTTTTTGATTGTTCTTTGGTTTGTTTCAATATTAGAAAGCGCACTGCGTTCGCGTTTTTACCACCGAGTTGTCCATATTAAAAGCAATCGCTTACCTAAATATTTGAAGTGTATCTTCTCTTTCACAAATACAAAATGATAAAATTTATTTATACACATGTATATTATATTGAATAAACAATTGCCAGGTTTTATTGCTCCACGTTTAGTTTCGCTGTAAGTGTGTGATTATGCATGCCATACTGACGAAAGTTTCGGCATTCGGAGTTGACATAAAGCTATAGGTCTATCCATTTGCGGAACAATTTATGAGGATGTGTAAGCTATTCAATTTTAAATAATAATCACATGTAAATATGCACATATATATAAAAAGCTTTTTGACAGGTAATTTGCCAGTTAAATTTTCTGTAGCAAATATTAAACATATCAGCTTGTATTTTTTCCGTTTTCTAATTTTGTATACAGCAAGACCCAAGAATTTTTCCCCTTGCTGTTACCAGCAGTATTTACTGCGGCACTCAACAATATTAATTTTTCTGTATGCATTTTACGAATGATGTTCGTAAAATTCATACTTTCAGTTTTGCCGCGTAAATATTTTTGGCATCTTTCATAATGCACTAACACAATCAAAGACAATACATTCTCTATAGGGAAACCCACTTGTTCGGAGAACTAGGGCACTTCTAGTGAGTTTAAATACTAGCTTCCAAATGATAAACGAATGCAAATTTAATGGTTCATATTTTCTGATACATAAAAAGAAGTGATGCAAGAACTTATATACTCGTATATTGCATGTGTAAAATCAGGCCATCTCTTCACAACTACCCGAATCATCAGCTCACTATGACAATGGCCAAAAGCAACTTACAATGAAGCCACGGTCTTAATAACAGAACAGTTGGTTCACTACTTGAGGACTTTCCAGCGGGGTATATACATAACTAATACTGTTATCAGTAGAACTCAGGAGTCCAGTACGCATTTGAAAGGTGGATTACTCAGTCTTAATTGACAATCCTGTGAGAGCAGGCTCACTGATAAGGTTTAATAATTTTAAAGTTGGGAAGTAAGTTTTTAACTAAAAATTTTATCTTGCCAGCAGTAAAACAATAACATTTATGTGCAGCCCAAGGAATGATTCCTTCATTTTTTCATTCCAATTTGACACTTTTTGACAATATCAGTATTTTGTTTTACTTTGCGTCTGGTATATTTTGCTTTTATTAAAAAAAAAACTAAATGAACAATTGGCTCGTACACTTCTGTTAGGTGTTTGGTCGAGCTCCCCCTCCTATTTGTGGTGTGCGTTTGGGTGTTATTCCACAAATATACCTACAGTTTTAAGGCGACTCTGAACGGCAAATGGTTTTTATGAGGAGCTTTTTCATGGCAGAATACACTCGGAGGTTTGCCAAAGCCTGCCGAGGGGCGACAGCTATTAGCTTTTTTTTATTACAGCCAACAAAATTTTTCATCAGCTACACGGTACTTTGGAATTGCAGCTGAATATCTCAAACTCAAGCAAATCAGATTAAAATTTGTCTCTTTATTTCTAAAATGTGATTGCATTAAATAATTGACGTGGTTTAAATCCGCTAATAAATGCAACGTTTCGCTATTTTCAACTACCCCTGGGGCAATTTGGAAGCGTTGTGGAAATTGTGAAAATTTAAGTAATGAACTAAGAAAGATCTATTAGCTTTAAATAAATACTTCAGTAAATACAGTTACATACTATTGCTAGGTTTTATTAAGTGTTATAAAGTTTTGTATTGAGATGAGAATTTGAACCAAAATATTTTAGGTTTGAGAGTTTTTAATGACCCTTCCGAATTTAATGACTGCTGCTTTCTAAAACAGAACAATATTGCAGGTTAATGCTATGATATTAACTGTTACAGCATGGAACATAGAGTAAACTATCTTACCCCATATACACATACGTTTAAGTCCAGATTATACGCTAAATACTTCACCTGGTTTATGCTAAATTTGTGTGTGTTTAATAAATTCTCCCAAAAAAATTTTCTCTCGTTGGTTCATTTGCCTATCCGTCGATGCTAAATTATTGGCAGGCGACGCTTTATTCACTTTGGTGTGCCCCATCGTCAAATTTTATCTACACACTGTGCAAGTAGCGTTTTGAGATGTTAAAGGTGAGTATTATAAGCATATACATATTTTTCTTTTGATAATGAAACGGCAGATGAAGTAATAAAATTCTCCTCTCCAATGTGCTCTTATATTTTTATGATTGTTTTATTTTGTATTTTGCTATTGTTGATGTGTTGGTGCGTTTTCTTCTCTTCATAAACTTTTTATTTTTGTTTCCTTAGCATGCTTTTTTTATGATTTGTATTTAGCATTGTTAGTTGCGTTCATATTCAACACGGACATATAATTATTATTTCTAAGCTCTAAATTTTTTTTAGTATTCGTGAACTTATAACTATATTATTGGAAGAATTTGTACTGGGCAACCGCTATTTTTTCTGTCGTTTTATATACTTAAAACGGCCAAAGCTTGTTTGACGCTGGATATTCGAATAACGAAAATAAAAAAAGTTCTTTGTTTTAGAATACAAAATTAGTTCGTTATTATTTTTCATGTATATTTTTATATCTATTGCACTTTATTATTGAATACCGTGTTAGTTTTAAAATTTAAATTTTAGCACGAACATTGGGTTTCAACAACGACACAACATACATTTTGTAAAAGTGACTATTAATTTTGAAAAGGCTTTCGAGTGGTGTATCTTTATCCGGTCTTAAAAGTTTTTTGCCATATGAATATTTAAAAAAAATAAACATTTTTCTCGTGAAAGTGATAGCTATACTTTAAAGTTCAAATAAACAAATCCAGTCTAAGATTTTCTGTAAATAAATATGTATGTACTTTAAATCAAATACATGAAGTGTGAAATGGTTGCGAGAATCAAAAATGTTAATGCCTAAGTGTATCTACAATAGTAATATTTTATCAAAAGCCTTGCTATAGATATTGTATATGAAAGAGTAAAATATTATCTTAAACCAAACATGATGTTCCCCATTTGCCTCAATTTATAGTGCCATCAAATGACATGATAGGTGGATTTCTGCCAGTAATCGAAACCGTTATAGATTCCACGTATGCATTCCCGGGCTTTTGCATTGATGATGTGCAACAGAATTTGTGGGTGAGACAAATCAATCATATGTGCTGACAAGTGGATATTATCGCTCAGAATATTGGAAACAGTTGAAAGCTCCCCATATATCTTTTATTTTTTTATTTTGTTATTTGGACTTATAATAATAATAAACAACAATGTGGAACTGCAGCAAAAAATTGTTAACTAAAATGGGCTTCTAAAACATTAAAAAAATATAAAGTATACATGAAGAATAATAGTTACAACAAAAGAACACAGCGAAGGTGAGTAAAAAGCAAATGTTTGCTCGATGTGCAACATTATGCGCATATGCCTAAGTATCTAATCTAATCTAATAATATAAAGAAAAATATTGTAGCTGCATCGTTTTATATTATACCAAAAAGAGTACAGAAGGTAACGTACATTACGGAGCCAATGAGAACTTGCTCTAAAATCTCTAAATTTCTCAAAACCCACGGTGCTCATGGAATATCAAATAAAAAAGGATTTTTTTTTAAAGCGATAGGCTTTCAGCAGGCATTGACAAACCTCAAAGTGTATTTCTGCTATGCCTATGACGAAGGTTGTCTGCGCCTATTATATACAAATATAGTTTTATGTTACCTCCAAAGGACAGATGGTTCAAATAAGAAACTTCTTCATGGTAGAAATGCATTAGGTGGTTTACTATTGCCTTCCTAGGGCGGCCGTTGTTAAGATAATAAACTGTTTCTATCATTTGACGTTTCATGTCCACCCTGGGTTTTGAACCACGGGCCACCAAAACGATAGTCGAGTCCAAATGCCCTCACTTACAAAACTTTTTAAGTAGGAACTATTGGCCTACCTACAAATTTGTATCGGGGGCACGCAGAATGACAAGGGGTCACCCACAATGACTTCTACCAAAGCTGCTATAACGAAAGGCTATTTGACTCAATGACTGACTTAAGGATGACTGATGGTTTTCGTGCTGAGTGCTGGAAATAGTGTCAGCAAATACTCTCTACCTAACCTATCCCAAGTAACTCAAGATGTGCGTTACTAGCTTTTCAAGCAGTCTAAAATCCATTTGGCGGCCGCCCTAGCCGAATGGGTTGGCGCGTGATCACCATTCGGAGTTCAGAGAGAGCTTAGGTTCGAATCTCGGTAAAAGACGAGATGACGAAGAAAAAGTTTTTTCTAATAGCAGTCGTCCCTCGGTGGCCAATGCCAAACCTCCTCATAAAAAATATCTGCCCTCCGGAGTCGGCTTGAAACTGTAGGTCCTTCCATTTGTGGAAAAACTTCAAGACGCACACCACAAATAGGAGGATGAGGGATTTCGGCCAAACACCCAAAAAGGGTCTACGCGCCAATTATATATATAGCGTTTTTCAGTAGGTGCGCTTCAACTTTTTTCCGATAGGGAGGGCGAACGACGCAATATTTTTTATTTTTTGCTTGTCATTTGTAAACTCCATTAGTATACATTTCATCATGGAACGTTACACACCTTAGCAACGATTGCAAATCGTGCAAATTTTTTATGAAAATAATCGTTCTGTTGCTGCTACTTTAAGAGCATTACGGCCATTTTACGGTCCATTTAACAAGCCATCCTCAATGGCTCAATGGCTTTGTCAACAAGCAAAAAATGCGTTACTGGGCAGAAAGCAATCCACACGTGATTCATGAGGCACCGTTGCATCCCGAAAAAATCACTGTTTGGTGCGGTTTACATGCCGGCGGCGTAATTGGCCCATATTTTTTCGTTGACGAGAACGATCGCCACGTTACTGTGAATGGAAATCGATACCGCGACATGATAAACGATTATTTTTGGCCGCAATTGAATGGTATGGACTTAGACGACATGTGGTTTCAACAGGACGAGGCCACAAGCCACACAGCACACGCTACAATTGATTTGTTGAAGAGTAAGTTCGATGAGCGCATTATTTCCAGAAATGGACCGGTCGAATGGCCGCCGCGCTCGTGTGACTTGACGCCTCTAGACTATTTTCTTTGGGGTTATGTGAAGTCATTGGTCTACAGTAACAATCCGGCGACGATTTGTGAGCTCAGAGCCAATATTGAACGCGAAATTGCTGGAATTTTGGCCGATTTATGCAAGAGAGTGGTCGAAAATTGGGTTTAACGATTGGACTTCGTAAAACGTGCACGCGGTGGTCATGCAAAAGAAATCGAATTTCATACTTAAATGTATATGTTCAAACTCGATAATAAAAAAAAATTAGTTAAAAAAGTCAAACCGTTTGTGTTTTATTCAAAAAAAAAGTTGAAGCGCTCTGACTGAAAAATGCTTTATATATATATATATATATATATATATATTGGAATATTGGAATATATATATTGGCTCTAGGCTCTTGCTTTTTTTGCTCTTGCATCTTTCATAACCAATTTTAGCCCAGTTGTGTAAAATAAGGTATTAAATAACTTTGTAACGAGCTCTTGGCGGACTTACTTTGGCTCTGGTCATCAACACATCCGTGGAAGCGAGTTTGCCTTTGAGATAGCCAAAGAGGATGATTTGATGTTCTCAAGCGGTGATTGGATTCAAATCCTCTTACAATTGACATATAAGATAATTTATATTCGCAACAAGGCGAAAAGGCTGATTTCACCTATACATGTTATTGCCAAATTTACACTCATGAAAATCAACATGATATAGTTGAGTACTTTCTGCTTTCAGATATCTGCTTTAATGTATAAGATGCAGCTTTAGTATATAAGTGGTAGACCAATCTGAGAACGTTTGAGTAAATATCTCTATAGGATCTATCCAACTACACTCTCTACAACTTTTCCCCTTTTACCTACTGCACTTGGTGGTTTTAATACAGCCATTCGGGAATAATGCGTATGAAAGCGTGCTACTCGAGTGTTGGGTTCTTTACCGACCTTTATCTTATGCTATCGTCAGAAAATGAATGAAATGGATATAAAAATAGTTTTCACTCTCCGGGGTAAATCATAACTAAGCCATTCATCACCCTATTTTCTTTATTTTGCGGTGCAATTGAATATGGCCTACGTACTCCGTGACACTTGCTGGAAAAGTGATATTGGATAAGATAAGTCTGCTTATTTATACATACGTCCAATTAAATGAAAATGGGCTTCATCACTCCAAAGATAGTGTTTACCCTACGAAATTGATCCAACACTCTCTCGCATAACTTCGTAGGCATATTGTAATCGTGGCTTAAGTCCTCGTACGAATTGAATATTCAATATTTTCAGTTGTTCTCGTTGTTCGACTTGGCCTTAGCCGTACACTGTTTGTCACCGATCTTGTCGCATGGAACCTTCGTAGCCATGGACGGATGAAATCTTCATTTGAAGCATCACCTAAACGTCGAATATTGTAACGTGAACGGCAATCAGTTGCACAAGAATCATTGGCCTTGAATACACGTATATTGCGAACGAACGTTGCTCACCTGTCCGTCCACTGCGACGTCATGACTAAAAAACCCGCACGATTAAGAAGTTATTCAACGATTAATACTTTAAATTTAACTCCTTATTCTGACACCTTGATACCCTGTATATGTGTTGCTTAACCACATTTTGTTTCACAAAGTTGGTTGGTTGGTTTGAGTGGTGATTCTCCAAGAATACAATTAGCGCTTCCGTACCCATTTGTTGTCACATTCTCGCTACCAACAAGGTATACGAGTTATTCCTATACGACTATATCCAGTCTGTGCGATTGGGAAATCTTAAAAGGTTCTTTATGTCTGTACCAGCCAGCTCTACCAGGTTCTCAAAAGACGGTTTTCCAAGGGTTAACAACTTGGTCTTCCATAGGGCAAGGCATTCGCAGAGGAAGTAGAAGATAGTTTTCTTATTCTCCTTATTATTCGTGTTAGGACACAGTTCTGATGTCATTATCACCGAATATTCGGCGTATGCCACCACTTTTACTTCACCTTTATTAAGTTTAATCGAGATTTTGGTTGTCACACATGACAAAAGAAGTGGAGTCCCTCTTAGTTATGTTGATATTTCCCATATTAGCTTTGAGGATCCTGGTAGAGATGATCCAACTACTAATCCAATTGTCCACCTTTAAGTCTATCAGCGTCCACTGGGTGGCATCAGTATTAACGTTATTAAAATCACCTTCTATATCCCAGAATGTCGCTATGGTATGCTGTTTGGTTCTATTGTTCGAATTACCTCGTGCAACGCTGTCTTCGTAAATTTGCCTTTCAGGTACGGTAGTTGTGCAGTTCATATACCAGAACTCTCCAATGATCTTCTCAGGTGTATATCTAAACGCTTTTCAAAAATTTTTAAAATGAACGACGAGAGACTGATTTGTCTAAAATCCTTCGCCTACCTATCTTTTGGTATGAAGACGGCTTTGACTAGTTTCCAACTATCTGAAATATGACTTAAGTTTAAACACACTTTGAAATGTCCCCTGACCAATTCTGACCAATAACAAAATACAGTCCAGGGTTTCCCGTAATATCTTTGGAATGATGCCACCAGGACCATAGTAATTATATCATAACATCTGTAAAATGCTGTTGATCACATTGGCCTTATACTTCGACTCCCACTTTCGTGAGCGCGGCATCCCGGAAAATGAGTGTTTGGGAGAAATACTAGAGAGTCTTCTGTCGTAGCAGTTCAAGTACCATCTAGTTTCTTGTCCCTAGATACCCTTGAATGATCTGTAGAAAGTATACGACTAAATCTAGCAAAAACTCTAGAAGGTTCGATAAACGAACAAAACTTTCTCCATCTCTCTCTCTTGACGCTCCCAATTGCCTTCTTGAACTGTCTCCGACTTTCTCTGTACACTTCCCAATTTCTTGTCGAGTAGCTGAGGTTAAAGGTTGACCCAGATTCTTCCCCTAGTTTTAAGAGCTCACTGCTGCACGAAGGTGGGTGAGTTTTTCTCTATATTTTTTAGAACAGGACGTTTTGTAGGCCCTACTACATAAATGTCTTTTCCAATGTTGTATCCCTACTCTCAAGGAGAGTTATTTGTTGGATCGGAATCTTTCCTATTTTGTTAATATAGTTATTACATTTCTGAACCTCTTTCTATTGGTTCTTAATGGATTTCGACGCGGTAAGGGAGGATCTACCTTAAGACTGTTCTCAGGTAGTACAGTAACGCCCATCCTCTGAAGTATTCCTACCAGGAAAAGTGAAAGGGGAAGTATTACCCCTGTTACATACCGACAACTTAGTTTTAATAATGAAATCATAAAAAGACCCACCTCAATCATTAGTCTTAGAGATTCACCATAAAGCGTACCTCGCGTTGACGTCGTACGAGCCTCCTCGGACGGTACTGGCCGATCATGATCAGATTGAAGTAAGCATGATGCTGACACTGTCAGTGACCTCCACTTCAACAGCCATCACATCCTGTGAACTAAACATTCTTTAGCTTCAATAAATGATAGCACTCGGTGCTCCTTACCCTGGGCTCCTGAATTAAGACGATTTCGACGTGCTTTTCTGCCAGGAGAATGTTTTCCGTTATAGTCTGTTAATGCTGCATATTAATTTGGACAGCCTTTAAAACCATGTTCATTGATTTGCTTTTCTTGGTTCGGCGTCATCTAGCCGCATACTAGACAGCAGTTCGTTCGCACCGCCGACCTCACCCTGCTCCTCCTCCAAATTTGCTGAACGGAATATATTAAGGTGGACCTTCCATGTGTCGAGCCGAATTTTTTCCCCAACTTTCTCCATTTGTCTAAAGTCTCTTCTGTGATTTAAAGGAGGAACGAGACGTTGTGCCTCTGCGGAGCCTCTGAGCTGTTCTGAATTTTGTCAATCGTGTTAATCAGGAAATGCAGATAACTCATTGAATGAATTAATCATTGCTTTTGATAACACGGTAGCCCCGGAATATCTCCAGGTGACTGACCCTTCGAACTCGCCATGACATGTTCGACAACTATGCGAGTCAACCGTGCCTCAATCTCCAATCATGTGTCGAGCACTGGACGTTTCGTTTATCAATGCCTGTCTGTCCGTTTGCTTGTCTTGTCGTTTTGTCTGTGTGTCCGTTTGTCTGTCTGTCGTTGCTGTCAATGCGTCCGTCTGTTTTCTTATCGTTTTGTATGTGTTTTACTTCTTTTTGGCGGTTTATGAGTTTTTGTTTTGTTTAGAGTTCAGTTTATTTGTTTCGTATGGTTGGTTGTTGTTGTTATTGAAAGGGTTGAGTATTTCCACTGAAATAATCCTAATTAGGGACCAGCACCGTTTTACTACCACTGTCCTCGTGTGATGACGTTTTTTGTTTGTTCTGAGTCAGTTTAGTTAGGTCCAAGTATATCAGCAAATCCTTTATCTCAATGTCTGTGATCTCATTAATTTGCTGCAAGAAAGGCTTAGCGAGGAGCGGAGTCGTGCCCTAGGTAGCCCCGGATATTCACATAAGTAGTGGAAAAGACTTTCCTTCGCCCCTTCCGCTTGACAGCTTTTGCAGATAGGACTGAAGGGTAGGTTGATCCCCTACTTTCCAATGGCCTGTAAGGGTTGCAGTGATGCGTGAGATGTTTGGCCGAGAGTATCCTAACAGATCATTCCTCCTTTGGATTTTGTACGACGGTCATGTGTTTTTTTGTTATAATACATGTAGTTAATTGCTTCCATCTTTTTTCGGCTAAAGCATAAGGTGTGAAGCAATGGATGCTTTTAATGTGTTGAGTGGGGCGGAGACTGCCACCGCCTCTGCTATTTCTACTGTCGAACCTTTTCTTGCTAGCTCATCTGCTATCTCATTTCCCGGTATGTTCCTATGACCGGGAATCCACATCAGTGTAATTTCAAGCCGATGACTAAGTAATTCTAGTTCCTCTCTACACTGTAAGACTAGCTTGGGTGAAATGGAGTTGGAGTCTAAGGTCTTGATATCTGCTTGACTGTCTGAAAAGATGGCTACGCTTGCACCAACTTCCTTGCAGAGTTTTAGTGATTTGCATACTTCTCTGATCGCTAGTAGTTCTGCCTGCAACACGCTGGCATAGTCAGGAAGTCTAATTGACTGGGATAGGTTGAGTAGCTCCGAATTAAATCCAGCTCCCACACCACAGCTCATCTTAGAACCGTCAGTATATATTTCAATGTCGTATCTTCAAATCACCTTCCCTGTGTTCCATTCGGCTCTCGGTGGAGAACGTACCGTGAAGGCTTTCTTCAAGTTAAGGTCGGGGACTGTGTAGTCTGATCTGTTTTTGAGCAGTGGGGGTCCCCGTAGGGGGATCTTGCTGTGACCGTACGACCTTGTGGTCCAGCTTCCTATGTCTCTGAGTCTCACCGCGCTGCATGCGGCGATTGTCTTTATATGTAAATCTAATGGTTGCAGAAAAGTTAGTACATTGAGTGCTTCAGTAGGACTGGTGCTAAGCGCCCCTGTAGTTAAGATACACGCTGTCCTTTGTATAGGGTTTTTCAGTAAGAGCGCTTCAACTTTTGAACTTTTTTGAATAAAATACAAACGGTTTGACTTTTTTAGCTAATTTGTTTTTTTATTATCGAGTTTGAACATATAAATTTAAGTATGAAATTCGATTTCTTTTGCATGACCACCGCGTGCACGTTTTACGAAGTCCAATCGTTGAACCCAATTTGGGACCACTCTTTTGCATAAATCGGCCGAAATTCCAGCAATTTCGCGTTCAATATTGGCTCTGAGCTCACAAATCGTCGCCGGCTTTTTACTGTAGACCAATGACTTCACATAACCCCAAAACGGGACGGCTTGTTAAATGGACCGTAAAATGGCCGTAATGCTCTTAAAGTAGCAGCAAAGAACGATTATTTTCATAAAAAATTTACACGATTTGCAATCGTTGCTCAAATGTGTAGCGTTCCCTGATGAAATGTATACTAATGAAGTTTACAAATGACAAGCGAAAAATAAAAAATATTGCGTCGTTCGCCCTCCCTATCGGAAAAAAGTTGAAGCGCACCTATTGAATAACCCTATATCTTGTTCAGCTTGATTTGGTTGTATTTCTTTTCTGTTGCAGGCCACCAGACTAGTGCCGCATATGTTAGTATTGGCCTTACAATGGCTGTGTAGGACCAATTGGATAGTTTTGGTTGAACACCCCATTTTTTACCCAACATTCACGTTGTAAAGTGCTATATTCGCTTTCTTTACCTTGTAATCTAAGATGGACCTCCAGCTGAGTTTGGGATCCAAGATAACACCTAGATATTTGGCTGTTGGGTTAACGTAAGACTAACGCCGTTTAGTTTTGGGAGATTAAAGTTTGGTATCTTGGTTTTCTTAGTGAATAACATCAGTTCCGTTTTGCTCGGGTTAACACTTAAACCACAGTCTGTGGCCCAGTTACTGAGTAATACCAGAGCTCCTTCCATAATCTCACTGATTATGGTTGGAAACATTCCTGAAATCAAGAGCACTATGTTATCCGCGTACGCCACTACTCTAATTCCATTTCGGTTGAATTTGGTAAGGATACTGTTGACAACTAATAACCACAGCAGGGGGGATAAGACCTCTCCCTGAGGGGTTCCCCTGTGGACAGAGCGTTTGACCGCGCTGCTGCCTACCTCACCGATGATTATTCTAGTTTCTATCCATTCGTTGAGACCTATGTCTTTGCCTAGCATATCAAGGACCTCAATTATGGATCTTGTGCTAACATTGTTAAAGGCCTCCTCTATGTCGAGGAAGGCGACTAGTGAGTATTATTTGTATTCTATGCACCTCTCAATTTTACTTACAACCTTATGAAGAGCTGTCTCTGTGAATTTTCTTTTGAGATATTCATGTTGGGATGATGAAATCGTTGTGCTTGTAATCTTCTCTCTGGGATATACATCCAACAATCGCTCGAGAGTTTTGATAATAAAAGAGGATAAGTTGATAGGTCTGAAGTCTTTTACTGTATCATGACCGCGTCTACCAGCTTTGGGGATAAAAATCACCTTAACCGTCCTCCAGCTTTTTGTAATATGTCCTAGCGTAAGGCTTTTTCTGAAAAAGACCTCCAGCCAAGGAATCGTCGTTTCTCGAGTGTTCCACGGCATGGCAGGGAATATCGCATCTGGGCCGGTTGCTTTGTAAGGCTCAAAGTTTTTCAGCGCGCATAGAATTCTATCTTGGGATATGATGTGGTTGATTGTATTGGATGACAGGTTGGTCGTTTGAACACTGTTACTATTGTTCTCAATATATTCTGTGTTACCTGGCAAATGTGATACTCTAGTGTTTCGTCCGAGGATTTCGTCCATTCTCCGTCCTCTTTCCTCAAGACGGAAGGACAGGAGTGTTCTTTGGATAAGAGCTTTCCTAGTCTGGCCGTATCTTTGGTTGATGCGATAGAGCCACAAAAATCTCTCCAAGCCTTTGTCCGAGCCTCTTTGATCGCTTTCTTATATTCCCTAAGGCAATCTTTGTAGGGTTTGAAGTACTTGTGTTTTCAGCAGATGTTGAAGATTTCTCTTGTCATTTTGCTGAGTTGCCTTAAATCTTCATTCCACCAGGTGGAATAAGTTGTTTTGCCATATGTGGCAGGACGTGAAACTCCAAGCCCATTCGTCAACGAAGCTTCGAAAACTCTTACTTTCTCATCCAAGTCTTTACTTGACGTTATGCTAGTTTCTGGCGTTTGCGTCGCAGCCCATCTACAGTTCATATGGTTACGTCTCCCACCTAGGGAGCTGCGCATGTCGCCAAGGAGAATTGTTTTCTCGTTCTTTGCTGTTATATGCTACAACAACATTATCAAATTAAGAACTCATGCTCATAAAAATATCATACAGCATTTAATTTAATATGTGCCTATTTACATCATTACTATACCGTTAAAAAACATGGCTTAACTATCAATAATTACAAGGATGTTTATTTATATATGCTGTCCCTTGTGCTGAGAATAATTTTGCATGGATATTGATGATCAATACTTATATGTACATATGTAAAAATATATTGTTAGAAATATTATTTTCATATAATATTATACATAAGCATACTTTTTTAACAGGACTTGGATTAAAGTATTTATATTGAAGTCTGGATATATTCTGAATCGGCTAGCTGTTTCAGCTGCTTTGCTTTTAATATGGATGCTAAGAAAGACGCAGCAATACCTCAAACAAGTGGCACTACATTGCGACGACCGGCTCAGTTTGTGAAGAAACGCTCTGGCTCACTGGTCGATGCACTTGATGAGCTACACCGTGAGATCTATGATAAGCCTTCAACACCGGTTTCAGCGCCAAAAACATCGATTCCCACAGCTTGGGTGACACAGGTGACGCCTTTGGATGTTGGTGCGAAGTTGCCTATATTAGCGGTGACAGCTTCATCGTTCCAACCTGCCCGACGGCGTCCAACAATCAAGGAGAAGGAGAAAAAACGAGAGCGATGGCTCCTTACTAGGAAAACGTGGAAATATATGACTGATGCTGGTCGTAAGTTGATTCCAGATGGAGCTCAAAACCGCAAGGAAGATATACCAAAGATCGAAGTGCATTTCCAGCAGACGTGTTCTAATGAGCCTCGTTTTATATTATGGCCTCGCAAATCTTCTTATCCAGGCGCCATGCGCAACTCCAAGCGCCGAATAAAACACTTTCTGCAGCATACTGGACAGAAAGGACCGCTTACTAATAATGCTTTGGAACAGGAACAGGCTGACAATGCTGACCTAGTTATTGGTCTACTACAGTCTTATTTGAAGCTTGATGAGGTTTGTAAAACGACCACATTACTTAGCTCGAAGACGATACGTCCAGATCAGACAGCCTCCCCAAGCGCGCAACGCCCGGGTAGACTACGGAGACTCCCTATAAACATCGACAATATTACTTCAAGAGGACCTGGTTTTTTAACGTCTACTCAGCGTCCGAAAGTTTTACAAGAGTTAAGCGAAATTGATCAATTACTGGAGCGGTTACGTATACTGTCTTGCAGTTCAAAAGTGTATGCACTCACTATACCTCCAGAGAGCATTACGCCTGCTATTCTCGAAGATAAAGGTTTATTAAAACAAATATATAATTTACTTAAAAAACAACAGCTACATCGTCTTTTAAGTAAACATTCCACCTCGCCACTGAAGGGTGCACCGTCACAACTTGAGCACTCGTCATCATTGTCTAGTCTGCTAAATTTTGGTGCTGGTGCTACTGATACCGGCAGATTTGGAAACAAAGAAAGATGTCATGTTATATCCACCGCAGATCCCATGAAAGGTCAGATCCCTTTGGTGACAACGACATCTGAAACTATAAAAACAACAATTGGCACTATACCCAAAAAACCTTTGCGCAGCGTCAGAAAAGATCCCAGCTGCGGAGCAATGTCTCCTATAGCCACGCCTCGGCAGCGAAAGCCGCCAAGTTCGCTGCATATACCATGTTTATATAGCGATAATAAAAATAGTCCACCCTTATGTCATACTAAGCCGCTGCTGGTTGAAAAACATTTTAACTCTTGTGGTTCTCAAACGAATTTCGTGTCATTGCAAGAGATAAAACGGCTAGCAGAAGTATATAAACAGCGTAAACGGGAGGAAATAACGCTAAATGCTTCATCGATTACGACGCCTGCCGCTACCGATGATGAAGCAGAGAAAGGTGGGTCAACGACACTGTGCAGAACTCAACACCATAGCCGCAAGGGCTCTATTGATAACGAAGATATATCGCAGTCGGTCAGTGATACAATTAAACGATACTTACGTATGGCCCGAAAAAAAAGTGTTCATGATGATGATGCCAATCGTTTTAAACGTGTTAACTATGATCGAAATTTGCGAAACATAAAAGCCAAAGGCGAAATTAATCCCCCTGGCATGGATGAAGGAAATTCGAAAGCTGTGCAAACATTGGACGCATGGCCGCTGATATCTTTGGATTTTATTCGTGGCAACGAAAAATCTGGTATTTTAGAGGCTGCACATATCGAGTGGCGGAGAGCACTCGAGGAACGAATGCAAAAGAAGCTTGAATATGAACAGAACTTAAATTTACAGACTGATGCTTGCGATAGTACATCTATGGCTAGAGACACAGAACCGTCCGTATCGAGTTGTAATTCATCATCGGCACCAACTTCGCCTATATCCCACAAAACTGTGCATGCAAGTAATCATTTTAGCAGTGGAGTTAGTGGGCTTCGATTAGTCGGATCACAGTTTTTATCCAATTTATGGCATGGTGCAAGTAGTGGTGCTTCATCAGCTTTTCATGATGATGACCCTGGTAGCAGCCATCATGTTAGTGGTAGCTTATTAAAATTTCATCGAAATGGAAAGAGCAATCAAAATACTGGAAACAATGATTGTAAGTATATCAAAAATAACCATAGTAAAATGAAATCCGAACAATTCAATCAAAGTGCAGATAATTTAAATCTATAGACAAAATTTGGAAAAATATTGACTACCGAGGTTTCTCTTCCAATTTGTAATATGCGTTTTATTCGAAGAAGCACATATGTACATATACATTTCAATAGCGATATATTGTTGCTGAATTGCCATTTCTTTTGACTCACTTCGTTGTGAGGTAAAAAACATAATAGCTGTTTTATTAAAAACACAGCATTTTACAGTAAAAGCAATAAAAAGTTATATGGGCTGTTTAGGATTTGGTTTACATATTTTCCAGAGCTTTTACCCAAAAGAATATTCTAATGCAGAATTGAGGACTGCCCCCAGAGTATATAAAACCATTATATTAAAACAATTTTTCAATAGGATTACTGAATTGATCCATGAAACAACCTTGTTATTTCCTAAAAATTTCTGGCAATTAATTTTGTACATTTTATATATTGAAAATTCGTTTATCAAAAAGCTTCATTTGTGAGTAGGTTAAATCACTTCAGAGTTTGGAATGAATTCACATGTACATATATACCTACAGCATATTCGTAGAGTTCCTTAGTAATTCTATCGTTGGGCTTACGAATACTTGTTATTTGCACAGCGTAGTGCGCATAGTGTTTTTTAAGCTTATGTTATTTAAGGGGGAGGTAGGGTTTAGCGCTAAAAAAAAAACACTTTTTTTGTGAATTTTTTACAGAAATATGGCTAAAGATACTTTAATAAAATCAGTTACATGTTATTGTACATCTTTTCAATAAGTTTTTAAAAAAAAATTAATAATAAAATATTGACAAATAAGCCCATGACAGAGTTTTTTTGGAGATATGTTTTTCGAGAGGTGCTCTGCGGTGCCAATCGGCATTCGTCGTAGAATCATCTGAAACTAAAAAAGTCGAATTTTTTAGTTAAAGTATGACGTAATGCTCCCCCCTACATTAATAAAATTTTTTTTTTTTCATTTTTGTAGTTTTGGTGGCAAAAAAACGTAAAACGAGCATTTTTGGCGAAAAATTTCGCCATATTTGTAAGTGAAAAACAACCTTAAAAAGCAAAAAATAAAAAAAAAACAGTGTAGGGGGGAGGTATTTTTGATTTAGAAAACGTGTGCCAAATTTGAAAAGAATCGGTTGAATAGTTTCGGAGTTGTGATTGGCACCGACTTTTAAGAAGTCGTTTCGGGAAAAACGCGTTTGAAAAAATTACTCTGAGAAATTATCGATGCTCCGCATTCGAGGTAGAGTGCCTACAAAGGCTATAACTTTGAGAGTTCTGCTCCGATCCACTTAAAATTTTGACACAACATTCTTGAAATGATTTACTATAAGATGAGTGAAGAAAAAAAATTTCGATTTTGTGACCCTACCCCCCCCTTAAACAGTGACAGATCTTTCCCGCTGAAAATCTTGACAGAAAGTCAGAATTATATCTCCACGGAATTAAATGGATCACCTTATTTATGACTGAACAACGTTGGGAAACATTGAAAACTTATGCCACAATCGATCTTTTGAGCACCAAGCTTGGTAAGTGTACTATCAGCCCTCTCGGCGACGTCAGTTGGCCACTTCGAAACTGCAATTTGCGCCGTTGAACTTTTTCTGTGCGTTTCAACTCAAAGATCGTGTTTCTGTTCAAAGATCGATGTCATGCGAATAATTTATTAACGATGCAGGCCTTTTACGCGAATATAGGGCAAGCTATTTGAGAGATAGGACCAGAAACCAACGTCTAGGCCTTGGGTTAACTAGGTTAACAGTATATGCTAGTGCGAAGCCAGCCAACAAGCCTCATAAGTAATAGCAAATGTGAATTTCATAAAAAAAATCGCCCGTCCTCTACACAAAAAATATGTATGTGTACGTTTTGGAATACACTGGAGAATATAACTTTTTTATTACAAGCTTCCATATTCTAGATATATTTTGGGTAATAACCTGTGCCATGTAGAATATTTTTATGTTTATACATTCAAATTTGATTTCCAAATATTGGAAGTTTAGTAAAAACGTAGTCATTTCCTACGTATGGTCTAGAACAATGTTTTCCACGAATTCTTAGAACTCCTCAAATGATGCTTGAGATTAAGAGTTCTGACGTCTAATTTTAGAACATGTAAGCACATTTTGCTTTAAAGACTTTTTAATTATTGTGTTATAGGCGCAGAGAAACAAGTAGCGCAGTAAATCTAGAAATGTCTCCTAAAATATCAAAAGAAGTAAATGTGTGCAGCGATGTTTTTTCACATGTGTAGGATGTCCGGTAGTAGAATTAGGAATTGAAAGCTAAATTAAAAAATAAATACTAACGATAAAAGTTTATTTCAATAACTATTACAGAGAAGACAAGTGCGGATTTTTTTTTTAATTATTTCCTCTAAATGTTGACCGTTTCGTCTTATACAATCTTGGAACCTTTCCTCCGAACTCCGTGCCGCTTGCTGGAGAAGTAATGTCGCAAACGGTATTTTCTTTTAGTGCTGAGATGCTCGCTGAGCTTGTTTCATAGACTTTACTATTGATGTACCGAAACGGCTTATGACTTTGTTAGGGAAGAAATCACGCAGTATCGCCATGGTCTATCTGGTCGTGTGCGGCGTGGTGCCATCTTGCTGAAACCGTGTGTGTGTACGATAGGAAGGATGTCCACTTATTATTGGCAGAAAATAATCGTTAAGCATGCGCTGATAAGAGACACAGTCCACAGAAATTGCTTGCCTTCGACAATTTTCAAAAAAATGTGGTCTAATTATTCCACTACTTGACAATGCACAGCAAATCATCACTTTGAGACAGTTGATGTTTTAATAGTAGGTTCTACCCTTTAGGATTCCAATAACGGCAGTTTTGCTTATTTACACGTCTAATTAAATGAAAATGGGCTTCATCACTCCAAAGATAGTGCTTAACCTGCGAAGTCGCCTAACAGATCTCGTATAATTTATAAGCAAATTGTAATCGTTAGGCGTAAGTCATCGCACGATTTGAAAATCAATATTTTAGTAAAAACGTATATAATTATAATACATGATTTATAAGCTAATTGTAATCGTTAGGCGTAAGTCCTCGCACGATTTGAATGTTCAATATTTTCTGTTGTTCTTGACTGGCCCATGAACGAATCAAATCTTCTCTTGGGCATCACCTAAACGTCGAATATTGTAGCGTGAACAAAATCTCCAGCGAGCAATCATTGGCCTTGAAATACGCTTGGATTTCGAACGAAACTTTAAATTTAAAACCTAATTCTGGCCCCGGTCATCCTGTACGTTAATAGATGAATTTCTTGTTCTTATAATAACCCAAACCCCGGCAAGCTTCGCTAACTGTCAAAACCTTCATCGAAATTTAAAAAATTAAAGAAAATTATGTTTATTATTACAGAAGTTATTGCCCCATAACATTGATTGAAAATAAAAAATGTATAGCTTTTTTTAAATGTGAGTACAATGTGCAACAAAGGTTAATCATAATTTCTAGAGTTCAGAAGCATATATGTACATATGGCGGAATTCGAAGAGAACGTACATAGGTTCGAATCTCGGTGATAACCAAAATAAAGAACACGTATTTTCAAAAGACGGTCGCCCCTCAGCAGAGAAAGGCAAACCTCCGAGTACATTTCTGCCATGAAAAAGCTCCTCATAAAAAATTGCACGTAATTAGTTGTTACAGTATCGGCATTAACACCATTCACAATTTCAACGGTCTGGTTTGCATTTTCGCCTTTATGAAAGAAAAACAGTCAAATGTATCAAATTTTCTCTTTGTTGACTTCCATTGTTAAAACCCTATAACTCACATTAAAAAGAACGAACAAAGAACAGCAAAAGGATTTTTTAGTGTGAAATGTCACTGTGAGAACGAAAATAAACTTTAAATTTTTTGATCGATACTTTACAAGATATTGATCCCTACCGCCATGAAGAAACTGGATTTCTTTTTCCCCAAACTAATATTTTCTTAAAATAATCTTTAGAATCGAATATTTCAAAAACGGTTTGTTCTTGGACATCATACTATGTATATAATCAAGGTAATCAATAGTAATAATGTACTCATGTACCAAGGACGACTTTTCCGGTAGCGCTTTATTCCATTAAGGGGGAGGTAGGGTTTAGCGCTAAAAAAAAACACTTTTTTTGTGAATTTTTTACAGAAATATGGCTTAAGATACTTTAATAAAATCAGTTACATGTTATTGTACATCTTTTCAATAAGTTTTTAAAAAATATTAATAATAAAATATTGACAAATAAGCCCGTGACAGAGTTTTTTTGGAGATATGTTTTTCGAGAGGTGCTCTGCGGTGCCAATCGGCATTCGTCGTAGAATCATCTGAAACTAAAAAAGTCGAATTTTTCAGTTAAAGTATGACGTAATGCTCCCCCCTACATTAATAAAATTTTTTTTTTTTTCATTTTTGTAGTTTTGGTGGCAAAAAAACGTAAAACGAGCATTTTTGGCGAAAAATTTCGCCATATTTGTAAGTGAAAAACAACCTTAAAAAACAAAAAAATAAAAAAAAACAGTGTAGGGGGGAGGTATTTTTGATTTAGAAAACGTGTGCCAAATTTGAAAAGAATCGGTTGAATAGTTTCGGAGTTGTGATTGGCACCGACTTTTAAGAAGTCGTTTCGGGAAAAACGCGTTTGAAAAAATGACTCTGAGAAATTATCGATGCTCCGCACTCGAGGTAGAGTGCCTACAAAGGCTATAACTTTGAGAGTTCTGCTCCGATCCACTTAAAATTTTGACACAACATTCTTGAAATGATTTACTATAAGATGAGTGAAGAAAAAAAATTTCGATTTTGTGACCCTACCCCCCCCCTTAAATAGCTATAGCGCAGAAACTCATTGAAAAGTTTTTTATTTGTTTCTCATTTTATTCATATTCGCAAAGATTTCCCAAAAATCATACATATCCTAAACTTAAACCTGTATTTTTTTTTTTTTTTGTGGGTGAGGTGGTGGTGGGGATGAGTTCAAAATGCCTTCGCACTTACAGGGACCGTCGTCTACTGCGTCGTGTGGTGGGGCCACTAAAATGGTCCCTCCTCTCCTTCTGGGGAGACTCCATTCCACTGACTACTTTCGATATTACTTTGGGAGGGCCCAGAACGGCATCCATAAAAGTTCAATTCTATTAATCCACGTCTGGGTCCACCATATTTGTAGCCAGCTTTCATGCTATAGGCTCGTCTTCTTGTGCCTCTGTCTGTGCGGCTTCGCTTTGGTGCACTGTATCAAGCTCAATCTTTTTTTTCGTAGTACGTTCTCTATATATTTCTTTACCGCGTTCCAGCTATCCTCGCGTTCGATCATTTTGCTGATTATGTTACTTGGCGCGATGTTATCAATCTGCTCCCTCACAGTATTTTTTTCCGCGAGCCATCTGTCTCAACTAAAAACCCGGTGTTCAGCGTCATCGCTCGACGCTTCGCAGTATATGCACCTGGAATCGATTACCTTACCCATGTGGTATAGGTATCTCCGGAAGTATTCGGGGCCCGAGAGGAACTTAGTTTAGAAGTAGTTCATTTCCCCGAAGTTCTTCTGGACCCATTTGTCAATTAATGAAATAAGTTTCGCCGTCCATCTGCCATTCGGTTCAGTCTACGATCGATTTTGCAGTATGGCTTGGCATCTCCATTTTGATAAGCTAGTGATGACGTGTTTCTTCTTGGAGTCCCACGCATCCATTCGTTCCCGGACCAGAGACAGTGCGGTAGGTGAGACAACTCTGAGTACCGTTGTTCGTTGCACAGCCTCCAGTGCTTTGCTCTTGGTCCTGCAGTTTATCACAATTATCCATGCTTCGCTGCCGCACAGGATAATTGAGTTTGTGGTCGATATAATAAGCTTTCTTTTGCTTTGTGTGTGTCCACCGATGTTAGCCATTAATCTACTTAGGATTCCCATGAACTTTGCTGTTTTGGTAGCTGCATGCCATATCTGGGCCCAGAAAGTAAGTCTGCAGTCAAGTTGAATACCTATTTCACTACTTTTTGGGTCGCTAAGGACGTAAGAGAACGTAGGTTCGAATCTCGGTGAAAAACCAAAATGAAGAAAAAAGTTTTTTCCAATAGCGGTCGCAATGGCAAATTTCCGAGTGTAATTCTGCCATGAAAAACCTCTGTGAACGAGGAGGCATCACGATGTCTGGTGAAACTCCATAAGATGTCTTGTTTGTGCAGGGTCAGTTGGCTCTCGTGGCAGTTCAGAGTTCTCGTAGAAGGCTTTGATGAGGCGGATTATCTTGGCGGGAACTCCCTTTCTATTCAGTACCAGCCATATTGCGTATCGTCTGATAGTGTCGAACGCCTTCTTAAATTCCACGAAAAGCGTGTAGAGTGAGGAGCGCCACTCAACTGATTCTTCTACTATAATCCGAAGTGTGTTGGCTTGGTCAACACAGACTTGGTGAGGGCGAAAACCAGCTTGTTCGACTCTTAAGAAGCGCTCGATATCTTTAAGCCTGCTTTGTATGATCACGGCTACAATTTTGTAGTTGGTGTTAAGTAGGGATATTCCCCGTCAGTTTCCGCAGTCACGCAGGTCGCCTTTCTTGGTCAGCTTCACTATGATTACTTTTGTCCAGAACGAAGGCAATTTTTCATTTTTCCAGACGACGGTGATGTGGGATGAAGAATTTCCGCTGATATTTGCTGGTCGGCAGTCATTCTTTCAGGCTGTATGCCATCTTCGCCCGCCGCTTTGTTGAGCTTCAGCTTCTTAATTGCATCCTTATTCCTCGCTAGGCTGGGGCACGATGTTGTTATTTTATTGTTGTTGTTGTGTTGCCCACTTCAAAGCTAGATATACTGCGAAGAGCAATGTTGCTAGTTGCTTCAAAGTGTTCGTTCATTTGAACTCAGCAAAGCACCATTCAGATCTCTGATCGGCTGGTTGCTGTTACTCCGCTGACTGGTTAGACGGTCAACTATGCGGTACAGCTGTCTCATGTTGATTACGACTGATGCCGCTTCGGCATCGCTAGCAAGATCTTCAACAAACTTTCTTTTATCGTTTCTGGCCGATTTCTTTACTTGCTTCGCCACCTCTCTGTAGCCTGGCCGAAGGGAGCCATCGCTGATAAGTCGCCTTTTAAGATCGCTTCTGCACTGAACGATGCCCCAAGTGGTGTAAGAGATCCATGGTTTGCTCTTGGTGGTCTTTATTGTGCCAAATTTTTCCAGAGCGATCTACCTGAGCGTGGCGTTTGTAACTTCCCAATCAGTGTTGTTGTAGTTAGTGAGAAGCTTCTCGCGCAAGACGCTTGTTGTTGCTTTTTTGTCGCGAGATCGCGCAGTAGTTGGACGTTGAGTCGCTTATGATTGCGTGGTGTGTACTTTTTCTTACTGCCGGTAATTATCGCGTGGTCGTTGATGCGACTATGATTTGTTTTAGGTCAGAGTTGTTGTTGCCTATTTTCGCATTGAGGTCACAAATGAGGAAAGTTATATCGTCGCCGTTAACTGTGCGTAGAACTCATCTTTGGGAGCACAGTCAGCGTCCTCTGCTGACACGTAACATTGTACGATGCTTAATTTGATTTCTGGCAAGGTAGGTGATTCGCTTGCCGCTACCAGTCCTAAATAGTGGGAATGCCCACCTATTGTTGCTTAGGATCAACGCCTTCTTACTGCTTGGAGCGACATCTGTATTTCAAATTTTCCTGCAAGAAGGATCTAACCAAATGCAAATAATGCGTAGACTATTGGTGGGAGTGACGATTCAAAGGATAAAGTTTTGGGGTTGAGGAATGAAATTTTTGTTGTTTCTTTTTTAGAAACAGGGAAAGTAGATAAATTTGGAAAAGAGGGAAGGACCGTGTTTCACGTGGGTTTCAAACACACAACCTTTTGTATGGCAGGCTAGTGCATGCAGCTTTTGGCAATGCGCTGCATATGGCGCTTGAAAAGGAACCAGCGTCACCACTTATGTGCGGCATGGAATCAGCATCAAAGTGAGCTAGGAGCGCTTCAATGTTCACTTTGGCCATGTTCCATTTGCGAGTGCCTTTTGTTTTGTAGGGGTAGGGTCAGTTCTCTCACTGATCCGGAAAGTGATATACTGAACTGAAGATAGAGCGCAAGTAAAGCGTTTTTCAGTAAGAGCGCTTCAACTTTTTTTTGAATAAAGCACAAACGGTTTGACTTTTTTAACAAATTTTTTTTTTTATTATCGAGTTTGAACATATACATTTAAGTATGAAATTCGATTTCTTTTGCATGACCACCGCGTGCACGTTTTATGAAGTCCAATCTTTAAACCCAATTTTCGACCACTCTCTTGCATAAATCGGCCGAAATTCCAGCAATTTCGCGTTCAATATTGGCTCTGAGCTCACAAATCGTCGCCGGCTTGTTACTGTAGACCAATGATCTCACATAACCCCAAAGAAAATAGTCTAGAGGCGTCAAATCACACGAGCGCGGCGGCCATTCGACCGGTCCATTTCTGGAAATAATGCGCTCATCGAACTTACTCTTCAACAAATCAATTGTAGAGTGTACTGTGTGGCTTGTGGCCCCGTCCTGTTGAAACCACATGTCGTCTAAGTCCATACCATTCAATTGCGGCCAAAAATAATCGTTTTCCATTCACAGTAACGTGGCGATCGTTCTCGTCAACGAAAAAATATGGGCCAATTACGCCGCCGGCATGTAAACCGCACCAAACAGTGATTTTTTCGGGATGCAACGGTGCCTCATGAATCACGTGTGGATTGCTTTCTGCCCAGTAACGCATATTTTGCTTGTTGACAAAGCCATTGAGCCAAAAGTGAGCTTCATCACTGAAGATGATTTTTTGGAAAAAATCTGGATCATTTTCGAGTTGATCTTCAGCCCAATTTACGAATCGACGTCGCTTCAAATGGTCAAACGGCTTCAGTTCTTGTGTCAGCTTGATCTTGTACGGATGTATGACAAGATCTTTTCGCAAAATTCGCCACAATGACGACACAGAAAGGCCCAATTATTGAGAACGTCGTGTGAGCGACACATTTGCGTCTTCTTGAACTGAAGCCCTGGCGGCAGCAATATTTTCAACACTTCGTGCACTTCTTGCTCTCACTTTCACCGAAACATTATGTAGCGAAAACGTAGATACAAATTTTTTCACTAGACGGTCGATTGTCGAACGGGATGGCTTAAAGTAGCAGCAACAGAACGATTATTTTCATAAAAAATTTGCACAATTTGCAATCGTTGCTCAAGTGTGTAACGTTCCATGATGAAATGTATACTATTGAAGTTTACAAATGACAAGCGAAAAATAAAAAATATTGCGTCGTTCGCCCTCCCTATCGGAAAAAAGTTGAAGCGCACCTATTGAAAAACGCTTTATATATTTAAGTATTATTTTTTAACTAATTTATCAACAGTGTAGGCAATGAACAGTGGCCGAAAGATATTGAAATGTTCCTTGGCGGAAGAAAGAGTATTCTAAAACCGCCATAACACCGGCACTTCGGATCATGAGCAATTGTTCATTTCCATTATTCATAACACACATCTCAATAATAATACATCTCAATTACAAATAAAAGTACTTTCTTACCAAATTTATTTCGTTTTAACATATTCAATTCATGTAGATTTTCTAAAGTTTTCGATTTGTTCTGCGGTTTAGTTCAGCGAAAATCTCACTTAAAGTGAGTGTATAAATATAAAGGGGTTTTTAATAAGAAGTGTTATTTTGATATTTAAAGAAGAATGCTATTTTTTAATATAAATGATGAAATGTTTCTTTCATTGTAAAGAGGAAGGTATGCAGTTAATAGCGGAAAATAGCATCAGGAAAATTACCACCACGACCACGCTTACAGGACAATATCCTTTTCATATCCTCACGAAATCCATATTTGAGGTCTTGAATCGACCCTGGGCTGTTATAGTAGACCTTCACTTTCATGTGGCCCCAACGAAAAAGTCACAAGGTGCTCAATCACAAGATCTCGGTGGCCAATTCCGATCACCTCTTCGTATAACACGGTAGGGAAACTTTTCCAGTAAAAGATCAATGGTTTTGTTGCTTGTGTGGCACGTAGCGCCGTCTTGTTGAAAATAAACGTTGTCCAGATCAATACCATCCAATTCCGGCTATAAAAAATCGTTAATCATCTCTCGATAGCGCAATCCATGCACCTGTAACACCCAGATGCCTAAATTTTTGCTCAACGACCGCGTGGACACCTAACGGAAAATGTCCGCTAAGGATATCTACCAAATTCGAGAGCTGTGGCTTTATTAACCTTAGAAGTTTCCTCGCACGTTTGTGACCTAGCCCATCTTTCCAAGAGTGGACCACAGGTTCTCAGGGGAACTCCCATAATCTCGTTTTGCGATGAAAGCGATTCCATGGTCCCCTATCTAGCCGGCTGATTAGCCCAGAGGTTTTCCATGTATTCGGATGAAATCGACAGAAAAAACAGGCGTTCTTCAACAAATTTCGCTTGGTTTTCGGAGTAAATATTTATTTTATTTCCCTTACAATAACTACAGAAGTAGGCAACCAATCCACTGCTTCCTTAATTGCGGTTACTTCCGTTTGCAAAACACTAGAATGGTCCGGAAGCCTAAATTTGAGTTCGATGGGAAGTTCTTTACGGAATACTCCCCCACCATTCCTTCCGTCCTATTTCGAACCATCCGTAAAAATGTTTGCCATGTTCTGTCCCCAAATTTTGCACCCTGCCCACTCCTTTCTTTTAGGAATATGAATGGAAAAAGTACAGTTCGATTTTCCGAGTGTACAATTGAACTCAAAGTTTTTAAAATGCTAGAGATCTCGTAGCTTAAATCTAGCTTATGGTCCGAACACATCAATCTGACTGCAACGAAGCGGCAGTTTACCCTGCGATGTTCAGAGGAGTGGTCCGAAGCGCCCCCCTGATTCCTGACCTTTAGACCCTCTCCAACTTCTTAACTGACATCGTCCTTTCAGGTGAGTTCCACCAGACAAGGACTCTATACAACAAAATTGGCTATATAATTGTGTTATATACTCAAAATACAAATTTAGGTGAGATGCCCCATCTTTTGCCGATAGCGCTCCTACATCCATACACAGTGACTGTTGCCTTCCTAATTCCCTTTTCAATGTGTTTAGCAAATTAGTTAACAAATTATTAACAACTAATTATTTAAAATCAAATTAAGAATGCCGTGTGCTTATGGTCAAAAAGTTGATCCTAATCAACCAAAAGTGTTGTGTGCAAAGTGCAATGACCTATTTCATTTGATATGTGTTAACATGTGATCGGCTGATCTTGATTTTATATTCGCATCAATTAAACAATATTACTGTAATTCGTGCTGACTTGAGAGTCGGACATCTGTTCGATCTCCGCCCCTATTGCTGTCTCTATTGCTAATAAAAATTCAAGTGATAAATCTAATAGCCAACATCTGCTTGATATTGCTACACCTCTGAATGCTCTGCGTTCCAAAAATGCGCAAATACTAACTGTGGTAAATGCTCTGAGTGGTGTTAATGCTCAGTTATCCAAAAACGTGATAGCTTGTTTGCTGAAGTTTGTTCTCTGTACACAATAACCAATGACAACAATGTGGTCATCTCTTCGTTAACCTCGGAAATTGCAAGTTTACGCAACGTTGTTGCTAACTATGCAAATACAACCAATCCCAGTGCAGCTAAGAAAGATATTAGGAAGAATTTTACTGCAAAAAGAAACATCGAATCGCTAAAAGCAAAGACACCAAAAAAGGCCGTCGTGGTGTGGTGAAACTTTTAACAGAGCTGATTACAGTGAATTCTCTCTTTAGTATATTGGCTCTGCACAGTTTTTGGCTTCCGTAGAAAATCAAATTGACGAATGACAGACAGCCTTTTGCAAGGAATTTAATTGTGCAGTTCTATGTTTCCTTGATAAACGAAATTTTATTCAATTTATATTTTCTAATAAACTTAAATGTACAATCAAAGATACATATATTTGAATTATGAGCGCCAACATTTAAAATCAAAATGACATTAATGTTCGTTGCTGTAATTTAAAAAGAATAATTTAAGCAAAATACATTGTAGAACGACCACACATTTTGGTGCCGCAGGTAAATGTAAAACTTTAAAATTGTTGCTAATTTTTTGTGTTGAAACTAATTATACATATTTGTATGTACGTATGCACACTTGATGCCCTAGCCTATGTACGTACATATTTGTATTCTGAACTCCCAGCAAAACAATGCTTATTAATATGCATATATGCATGTACATACAGCCGCACCCCTCTCACTTTATTCCTCTAAACGCGTATGCCGTCCAAAGCTAAAATTCTACGCCTAGCGCCTACAAGAACAAAACCCATTAATATGAGCAGCCGTACCGGCCATCATTCTAGTTGCCATGGTGCTGAACAGTCTAAAATAGTCGGGGTGTCGCTGAACAGTTAACTATTTTACAGTACAACAAAAACTCATCATCAAAAAATTCATTGATAAATTTAAGCTCATACATATTTCTATGAGCAAATATTGTCATTCATAAAGCGAGCCGCCCATATGCCACTTTTCTTTTACTAAGATTAAACGTATCAAATCAAAATAGTCAGTACTGGAATATTTCTTAAAGAAATATTTGCCAATATTTGGTGCGTCTTGAATTTTTGTCAAGTCGAGTGCTGTATGTGATTTTTCGGCTACTTCTTATGCTGACGTCGCTGCCTCTGCTGGTTTGAACTCTGCCTAAAATAACAATGAGATTAATGTAAACAACACTCTAAAGCGTCTGTAGTTGCTGTTGGAACTAACTTATAAGCAAATCTCGATGGAGCTGTCCGACTGAAACGGCTGCATTTGTCTTCGTTTAAGCCCACGGTTCAGGCTGCCGATATTGTGGATTATATCTCGGAAAATGCAAAGGCATATATTCTATTACTTTATCTAGATTTAATTTTAAGATTGGCTTCTATATGGCCGTTCTATGTAGCGTCTATTTTTTTCAAATGGAAGTAGGCTCAATAGCCAAAACTTAGCTAATCAGTTTTGCCCAAATGCAAAAACTACCATAAGCCCATATTATCAAAATATTTCTGGTAAGCGGACTGCAGCCGAAGATGTGTTTTTAGCCACATTCCATTATGAATATGATGTACGAGTATATACTGTGGGCGTGTAAGGTGAATTTATTTGTCAAACTTCCCGGGATTAAAATTTCGCTCTAGTTATTTTTTTCATGAGTTGGCAGCACTGTTAATAACATCTGGGCCAACTTTCATGTGAATTTCATTATCAGTAATATATTTGCGCTTGTGTTTACCAAACGACCAAGAGTGCATTTTTCGATTTTTACAATGTCTGATTTGATTGAGCAGAGAGTGCCATCAAATTTTGTTTTGCGGAATGAAATTTCGGCTGCGGAAACGTTTAGCATGTTGCAGAAGGCATTTGGTGATTCGACAATGTCGCAGAAAAATGTTTATAAGTGGTACAAAGACTTCAAAGAGGGTCGAGAACGTGTTGATGACTTGGAGCGCTCCGGACGACCATCGACGTCAACAGATGACCAACACGTCAATAAAGTGAAGGAGTTAGTGCTCAAAAATTGTCGGTTGATTGTTAAAGACCTTACTGATATGATCGGAATATCAGAAGGATCTGTGAAAATCATTTTGAAAGACCATTTGGGCCTACGAAAAGTCAAATCTCGTTTGGTACCGAACACTCTCAATTTCTTGGAAAAAAGTCGTCGCGTTCATGTGTGTGAAACAATGCTTTCAGACTATCAGGACAAGCTCAAATGCATCATTACGGGATATGAGACTTGGATTTATGCTTACGACCCTGAAACAACCGACCAATCAAGCGAATATCGTGCTAAAGGCGAAGCCAGACCGAAAAGAGCGCGTCAAAGTCGAATTCCTTCCACCTGGCCAAATTGTTAATAAGGAATATTATTTGAGCGTTATGCGTCATTTACGTGAAGCAATTCGTCTAAAAAGACCAGAATTATGGGCCAACAACTCTTGGTTTTTGCATCAGAATAATGCACCGTCTCACACTGCACTCGTTCTTCGTGACCATTTCGCCAAAAATTCCACGCAAATCGTTCCGCAACCACCGTATTTGCCTGATTTGGCTCCGTGTGACTTCTGGCTATTCCCAAAACTCAAGAGACCACTCCGGGGAACGCGTTTCGAGTCGATTGAGGAGATAAAAGCTGAATCGAAGAAGGTGCTGATGGCTATACCGGAAATGGACTATTTGGCATGTTTCGGGGATTGGAAAAATCGTTGGCATAAGTATATTTCATCGAGGATTATTTTGAAGGGGATGAAATTGATTTACAAGAATAAATAACGATTTTTCATTTGATGCTTTTTTGATGCTGAATTTTTTGAACTAAATTTATTTCATACCTATCGTAAAGATAGAGACCCCATCAAAACTGGATACCTAAGAGGCGAGGGATGCTAATTGCCGTTAGGTATTCTTTTTTCATCGCTTTGTTAGGTATCAAGTAGTGATTCAGTACTTGATCAGATGTGTGTTTGCATTTGCGGCTCATTTGGTAAACCCTTTCGTGTTAAGTTAATTCAACTTGTATAAGCTCAATAATATCTTGGATCTTATTTTTATAGAAAATAATTCAATTTCGATTTGATCGGCCGCCGTAGCCGAATGGGTTGGTGCGCGACTGCCATTCGGAATTCACAGAGAGAACGTCGCACAGTGGTTCCGCCATAGGACATTGGATGAAAATAGTCATGATAAAATTATGCAACAATATTTAGCTAAATGTTAGTTCATTAGTCATAGTAACTTAGAGTACAAAAGAAATTTCAACTGCTGAAACAATTCACTTATAATTGTGCCTCCAAAGTAAGAGAATTTGCAAAGTGATAGTCAGCGTGGTCTCCGCTCCGTACTTACGCAGTTCCGGGAAATGTTATTTTTCTAAGCATTACTGTGTTTATGACCAGTTGTACAATGGAAATTCAAGTTGAAGGTATGTACGACCTGTTAAATGTTTTGTTATCTTTTTTAATTATTATTTAATAGGTTTCCAGACCGTACGAAATACGTACTTTAAAATTTGCCGTTTATTTTTTTTATAAGAAGTTTGTAAAGTTTTAACTAAGTTCGCACGAGTCTGCACAAATGAAACATACATTGAAATATTCTTACGTATGTCCTCTTTAAGGAAAAATAATTTCCAGCTGCGATGATCTACGATTGCGCTTGATATAAGGTCTAATCTGTACCTATGTGAGGGATTTTGAAAAATGTAATTCTACCAAGATTGCTAATAAAGATTTTTTTAGGTGTAAATTTGAAGTGTTCATTTACGCGCATGCATATTCTGGACACGTGGCTATGTTACAATAGCATTAAAAATGGTGTTGATAGATGTCGCCACGTACTGAAGAACATAATTCAAGCTTTACCAAACTCTGAGAATTTAACCTTAGAAGACGTTGAAAATCGTGTTTCTTGGATCTGTTCACGGATTTCTCGATACTAGAAAAAGTGCAAACCCGACTGTTGTTAAAATCGATAACCATAGTTATAAAGTAAGTCATTCTTTACAATTAACTATGGTTGATGGTAAAGTGTGCTGTGCTCTTAGTGACTCATCATGTTATATTTGTGGTGCGACACATAAAGAAATGAATGACTTAGAAAAGTGTAGAAACAAACAAGCAAACTCCAGTAGATTTGAATTTGGTTTATCACCCCTGCATTCTTGGATTCGATTTTTTGAATACTTTATTCATGTTTCTTATAGAATCGAATTTAAAAGGTGGCAAGCACGTTCATCTGAGAAAAAGCACTTTTAGCTAAGAGAAAGGAATTTGTTCAGAGGGAGTTTAGAGAACAATTAGGCTTGATAGTTGACAAACCGCGAAGTGGAGGAAGTGGCACCTCTAATGATGGAAATACAGCACGAAAATTTTTCCTTCATTCAACCATATCATCCGAAATCACAGGAATAGACAAACACGTTATAGACAGATGTAGTTATCTCCTACAATGTCTTTCATCTGGTTTTAAAATTAATTCGAATAAATTCAAAATATACGCACTGCACACTGCTAAAATTCTAGTTAGTAAATATTTATGGTATAATTTACCTGCATCAGTTCATAAAGTGCTCATTCATGGGTCGGAGGTGATCGATCATTGTTTATTATCAATTGGAGAATTATCAAAGGAGGTAGCTGAATCATGTAATAAATTAGTGAAACAATTCAGACGTGACAATACCAGAAAGCACTCAAGAACTGTAACTAACACGGATCTTTTACACAGGCTTCTTCTTAATTCCGATCCATTTATATCTATATTAGTCTACGAAAATTACCATGTAAAAAGAAATCTATGATGTCAAGAGAAGTGTTAGATTTATTGAGTTAAAAGTTTTATATTTCTAAGTACATTAACTTTTTTGGAAGTGAATATTTTATTGTTTTCATAAATAAGAATAAGTTAACTGGCATTAAAGTATACTTTAGGCTCATCCTTTCGGAATTTAATTTTTTTTTTCTATTATTGTTTATAATTTAAGATTTATGCAAAACTTTAAACGAAACAAAAAAATTTTATTTAAAAAATGTGTGTACCTAATTTTCCTTTGACTTTTTATATTAATTACTAGCAAACCCGGCCCCCTTCGCTGGGCACACTAAAATAGAATAGATATGGTTTAGAACAAAAAATATATGGTTTTCATATTATTTATTTCTTTATTCTTTATTCAAGCGCTTTGGCATAAACAATATTTTTTGTTTTTCTATTTGTTTTTGAGTAAATATAATATATAAATTGAAAATCAGGAAAAAGGAAGATTGTTTTTAAATTTCAAATCAACGCATATGAATAAACAATCGTCTTTTTTCCTGATCATCCATGCATTTTTCGTTTCAATTTATATGTTTTATTAAGCATTGGAGCTTTTTTAACCATTATCCATTTATATTTTTCAAAAAAAAAAAAACGAAAAAAATTGTTTTTTCCACGAACACATAATTTCATTCGGATTTCACATTAAATTCTCAAATTTCGTAAGAAATTATTCACTGTTCCAAAATCCACTCCAAAAAAATTCACAAACAATTTTTACATGTTGCACTTACGTTTTTTCCTTATGGCATCCAAATCAGAAAGAAATATTGATACATTGTAACTCACACTGTCAATTTGACAGTTCAGTTCCGCCTCAAGCGTTAAAAAAGAAAGAACATTATGACTGGCTGAAAAGAACGCTGTACCCGTTGCCACTGCTCCGAATTACAACCAAACTTTACGAAACCCATTTTCAATGCTTACTTAACAATGTGTGTAAGTTTGGTTTAATTCGGTTCAAAAACACGGCGGGTCCACGTTTTGGCATATATTTCGAGACCCTAGTCATCAATAGGTATGAAAATTACCCCGTATTAAAGCACTTATCAACAGCTTTCGTTTGATACCCATATTGTACATACACAACCAAAGGTTATCCGGGTCCACGTTTTGACCTATATCTCGAGACCCCAGTCACGGAGCGGCATGAAAAATACTCTGTACTAAAGCATTCACCAACAGCTTCAATTTGATATCCATATTGTACAAACACATTCTAGGGTCCACGTTTTGGTCTCTATCTCGAGACCCTAGTCACGGAGCGGATGGAAATACTCTGAACTAAAGCATTCACCAACAGCTTCCATTTGATACCCATATTGTACATACACATCGGAAGGTTACCCGGGTCCACGTTTTGACCTATATCTCGAGCCCTATCCACCAATAGGTATCCAAACTATACGGAAACCATCTTCAATACCTCCTTAACAATGTGTGTAAGTTTGGTTTAATTCGGTGCAAAGACACGGCGGGTCCACGTTTTGGCATATATTTCCAGACCTTAGTCATCAATAGCTATGAAAATTACCCCGTATTAAAGCACTTATCAACAGCTTTCATTTGATACCCATACTGCACATCCACAACCAAAGGTTACCCGGGTACACGTTTTGACCTATATCTCGAGACCCCAGTGACGGAGCGGTACGAAAAATACTCTGTACTAAAGCATTCACCAACAGCTTCAATTTGATATCCATATTGTACAAACACATTCTAGGGTCCACGTTTTGGTCTCTATCTCGAGACCCTAGTCACGGAGCGGATGGAAATACTCTGAACTAAAGCATTCACCAACAGCTTCCATTTGATACCCATATTGTACATACACATCCGAAGGTTACCCGGGTCCACGTTTTGACCTATATCTCGAGCCCTATCCACCAATATGTATCCAAACTATACGGAAACCATCTTCAATACCTTCTTAACAATGTGAGTAAGTTTGGTTTAATTCGGTGGAGACACGGCCGGTTAGCGAACACACACAAAAAGTTGACTTTATTTTATATATAAGATTTTTTTCAGTTTGTGTCCTTCAAATCCAAATATCTTACGGAACCCTATTTTTTTCCAAAATAAAATGTAATCCATGTTACTCGTGGATAATGTAGTTTTCGAATGGTGAAAGAATTTTTAAAATCGGTCCAGTAGTTTTTGAGCCTATTCGTTACAAACAAACAAACAAACAAACAAACAAAGTTTTCCTCTTTATAATATTAGTATAGATATATTACTTTATTATATATTATTATTATTATCTATATATATAAAAATGAAATGATGTTCGTTTGTCCGCATTTTTTTGGGCCGATACGAGGCCAATTTTATTCGTTCTTTTTTCATATTATAGAGATCCACTAGGGGAAGGTTTTTAGCAAAAAAAAATTTCTTTTAAATATTTTCTTCATATAAAAAAAAGAAAAAATCAAAATATTGTCCAAAACAAAACTTGCTCGATTGTTAGATTAAAGTAAGTTTCGAATCGACATTCATTTTATGTGTAATTTTATGTGTACAACTTTTTTTGAATTTTTTGTATTTGTACAGAAATTTCAAATGATTCGAATGAAAATTTTTTTTTTTTTTTTTTATTTCTTCCATAAAATATTACACCTGTCGTTAGACAATAAGTAATTTGATTTACAAAAAGATGGAATGAGAGTGATATTGAAGGGCCAATGCCCCCAAGCTCATTTAGAAGAAATTTATACATATTATTTAAAAACAAGTGGTTAACAAACAATGATATATACGATTAGTTGACAATTGATTACAAGGATTTTGCAAGATCTGTTGGTGTTTGACGGTTAAGCCGACTTTGGGTAGATTTTTCTTTATTTGGTAGTCTTCTCATCATAGGATTTGTATGCGTTTATAGTCTATTTATGTGTCTTCTGCTAGCGCTTTGTATTGTTTCATCAATAGTATCGATGTCAAGGTCGCGATGAATATCTGCGTTAGGTATGTACCAAGGTGCATTAGTTAAGGTCCTAAGTATTTATGAAAATAATGTTTCAATTCAATTGAGCAATGCTTTCTTTGACCAATTCTATATGGAAATGAATGCGTTTGCAAACGATGTTTTCGGCTATGAAGAAATGTTGGAATCGAATGAAAAAGGAAAGAAACGCGAAATGATAAAAAAAATTCTTGGAAAATTTAAAATGAATGGTGCTTCATTGGAAAAATTCAAAGGTAATAAGAACATACACAAGATAAAGTTAGAATTCGAATTTTTAGATTTATTTTGTTTATTTCTCATTTTTTTCAGAAGTACACCACCCAACAACTCATTCCAACTCTGATTTTGAAATCCTGTTGGAATTGGTGATCGATAATTTTGTCACTATAATGGTCAATGGAAATTTGCGTGTATCAGACCCTGCATATTATTTACCATATCAACTTTTTATGGAACATATGGACCAAATGAACACAAAAAAATAATTTAGTTTTGTTTTGATTTTTTGCAACATTTTGGTTTTCAGTTAATACAATAAAAACAATACTGTTTTTTCGTGAACACAAATACTAAATTCATTACGTTGTTTGTTTAGAATTTTTTTAGAAAAAAAGTAAATTTTTTGGTTTTGAGGAAATTTGTTTATTGTTGCTATTTGTGAAAGCGTAGATATTTGTAAGTATTTGACTATAATCCTAAAAGTTAATGGAATACCACTATGACACATAGAAAACATTTTTTCAAAGGGGTGTTTTTCGAAAATTATAAAAAAAAAGTGTTTTAAAAAATTTTGAAGAAATAAAGTAAAATAAAAAAATTTCGAAAGCATGAAATTTTGTCAAAACCAAATTTTCCTCAAAAAGATAAAAGAAATTTCTTCGAAGAGGTGTTTTTCTAAAATTACAAAAAAAAAAATTTCAAAAATTTTAAACAAATAAAATAAAATAAAACTTTTTCAAGGGTATGAAATTTTGTCAAAACAAAATTTTCTGAAAACCAAACAAAATTAAAAAAAAAATGGTGTTTTCAAAGCATTTCATATTCCACTATTAATAGAGAATACATTTTTTCGAGGGGGTGTTTTCCAAAGCGGACAAAAATCTTTTTTAACAAATCAATTTAAACTTTTACAAAAGTATGAAATTTCTTCAAGAACAAAATTTTCTCAAAAACGTTAAATTAAAAAAAAAATTGTTTTTTCAAAATATTTAATTTTCAGCAATTAACTGAGAAGAAATTTGTTAGAGCGAAGTGTTTTTCAAAACTTCAAAAAACACTTTTTAACCAAAAAAAATAAACCTTTTTTCAAAAACAACAGGAATGATAACATTGCCTAACAATTTCTGCACTTTTGCACAGCCTAAAGAGGCATTGATACAGAGTGTATTTCCAAACATAGTTCAACATTACAAAAACCATGATTGGCTCAGAGAAAGAGCAATTTTAGCTGGGAAAAATAAGGACGTCAATGATATAAATTCAGCTATTTTAGATCAAATACCTGGTGACATAGTTGCGTATAAGTCAATGGACACTATTACTGATCAAGATGAGGTCGTAAATTATCCAACTGAATTCTTAAACTCACTCGATTTGCCAAGCTTACCACCTCATCTTCTTCTTCTTCTATCTATCTATATATATAAAAATTAAATGATGTTACGAGACCAATTTTATTCGTTCTTTTTTCTTATTATAGGGATCCACTAGGGGAAGGTTTTTAGCAAAAAAAAATTTCTTTTAAATATTTTCTTCACATAAAAAAAAAGAAAAAATCAAAATATTGTACAAAACAAAACTTGCTCGATTCTTAGATTAAAGTAAGTTTCGAATCGACATTCATTTTATGTGTACAAAAATATATTAGAAAAAAATTTTATAGTTTTTCAAAACATTTCATTTTCAACTATTAACAAAGAAGATATTTCATTTATAGGTTGAATAGAATTCACGTTGAACAAAAATTTATTAGTGTGTGCATCGACAATAATACGTACATATTTGCTGTGAATTATCTTCGCTGTTGCTTTGTGAGATTACATTAATGGACTATTCAATATTTTCGTTATTATAGTATTTATTGATGCTTTTTAGTGTTCCTTATTGCGAACAGGTGAACATTTTGAAAGTGTGGTTTTCGAAGATTTTTAAAAATGCCGAAACGATCTGATCTTGGCCGTAAATCGCGCAATACACTTAATCGTGCTGCAAGGAGAAATGAAGAGACTGCAGAGCAACGAAGTCAGCATAATGAGCAAAGTAGACAACGTATGGACAGATCACGTTCTGCTCATTCGAATGAAAAACGGGAAACACGTAATAATAATGATCGTGAAAGAATGAGACGAAATCGTGCAGTGCAAGGTCAACAAAATACGAACATGAATCAGCGTATTAGGAGACAGAGGTCAATTGTACAAAATCTCAACAGAGCAGCGTTTGCATATAATCATTTGTATGACTATAGTTTGCACAATTCTGTTGTAATTGGAACCATGACTGATGTTTGCAAACATTGTAAGGCACTGAAATTTCAAAATGAAACGGATGGTCTTTGTTGTTCCGGTGGAAAAGTTAAGGCAAGGCGAATGGGAACTGCAAACGTTTGAAATCGAATGGTAAATCCGTTGGAATCAGTGGAATTCTGGGTATCAAAACGTCTTCTCCTTTGTACTTCCATTTCAAAATTGTTGCTTCGATAACGTTACCCATTAGCTTCTTCACAGCGAGTCTGGTACCGTTGGAAAGCCGTGGCACATTAATGTTGCGCAGCATATAATCGGTGCTCCAATTTTTAATCGTAAATTATGAGGTAGTAGGCCTGACAAATCGAGTGAGTTTAAGAATTCAGTTGCATAATTTACGACATCACCTTGATCAGTAAATAGTGGCCATTGACTTACTTATATGCAACTATGTCACCAGGTATTTGATCCAAAATAGCTACATTTATATCATTTACATCCTTATTTTTCCCAGCTAAAATTGCTCTTTCTCTGAGCCAATCATTGTTTTTGTAGTGTTGAACTATGTTTGGAAATACACTCTGTATCAATGCCTCTTTAGACTGTGCAAAAGTGCAGAAATTGTTAGGCAATGAAATCATTCCTGTTGGATCGACAGACATTTGGCCATTTTCGATTTTCAGTAATTGGTGTGAAAATTCAGCTGCCGAAAAATAAGTTTTAAACTCCTAGATAAATACAAATGTATGATAGGATAATGCTAAATAATCTAATTTTAGCATAACTTTGTAAACTCCTATGTTAAAATGATTTTGGGCAATAAATGAAATGAAATGAAAATTGAGAACTGGAGCGTGAATACCATTATGATTGTAATGAACTAAACACAACAACAGCAACATGTTTATGATACAATCATGAATAATGTTAGCCATGGAACTGGTGGATTGTTTTTCTTGGATGCTCCGGGGGGAACACGAAAGACCTTTTTGATTTCATTGATATTAACAACAATTCGATCAAATAACGTTGCATTGGCACTCGCTTCTTCCGGAATTGCGGCTACATTACTGGAAGGCGGTCGCACAGCACATTCTGCATTAAAGTTGCCTTTGAATATGCAGGTAAATGAAACACCAACATGCAATATTTCGAAAACTTCTGGAATGGCAAAAGTTCTTAAAGTATGTAAGCTCATCGTATGGGACGAGTGTACTATGGCACACAAGAAATCATTAGAAGCACTTGATAGAACTTTGAAAGATCTACGAGGAAGCCAAACAGTCTTTGGAGGTGCCATGATTTTATTGGCTGGAGATTTCAGTCAAACATTACCTGTGATCCCAAAATCTACGGCTGCAGATGAAATCAATGCATGTTTAAAATCATCGTATTTATCGAGACATGTAAACACGCTTACACTTACCACAAACGTACGTGTTCAACTACAGAACGATCCGTCAGCAGCTGAATTTTCACACCAATTACTGAAAATGGGAAATGACCAAATGTCTGTCGATCCAACAGGAATGATTACATTGCCTAACAATTTCTGCACTTTTGCACAGTCTAAAGAGGCATTGATACAGAGTGTATTTCCAAACATAGTTCAACACTACAAAAACAATGATTGGCTCAGCGAAAGAGCAATTTTAGCTGGGAAAAATAAGGACGTAAATGGTATAAATGTAGCTATTTTGGATCAAATACCCGGTGACATAGTTGCATATAAGTAAGTCAATGGCCACTATTTACTGATCAAGATGATGTCCTAAATTATGCAACTGAATTCTTAAACTCACTCGATTTGTCAGGCCTACCACCTCATAATTTACGATTAAAAATTGGAGCACCGATTATTATGCTGCGCAACATTAATGTGCCACGACTTTGCAACGGTACCAGACTTTGAAAGGGAAGTACAAAGAAGGAGAAGACGTTTTGATACCCAGAATTCCACTGATTCCAACGGATTTACCATTCGATTTCAAACGTTTGCAGTTCCCTATTCACCTTGCCTTCGCTATGACAATTAATAGGCGCAAGGGCAGTCTCTACAAATGTGCGGCATTAATTTAGGTAACCCAATTTTTTCTCATGGACAATTGTATGCAGCTTGCTCACGAGTAGACAAACCATCGTCATTATTCATTTACGCGAAAGATGGAAAAACCAAAAACGTTGTTTACCAAAAAGTGTTACAATAAAGTTCGAATGAAATTGTATCAAAGAATTTGCTTTGTTTCGTATTAATTTTATTCTCTTTCAGCAAATCATTGAATTTATCGCCTAGCGAAGTGGGCGAGGGTACGCTAGTATCTTATATATATTATTATTATTATCTATATTCTATATTACTTTTTATATGTGTTAATGGTTTTTTAACAAATAAAAACATTTCTCAACTTAAAAACGCACTAAAAAGTAATTTATCACGCCAAAAGTTCTTATGACCGCTCTTCCTACGCAGCGGGACCACTGTGCGTCGGTTCGAATCTCGGTGAAAACACCAAAATTAAGAAAAACATTTTTCTAATAGCGGTCGCCCCTCGGCAGGCAATGGCATGAAAAAGCTCCTCATAAAAATATCTGCCGTTCGGAGTCGGCTTGTGGAACAACATCGAGGCACACACCACAAATACGAGGAGGAGCTCGGCCAAACACCCAAAAAGGTTGTAGGCGCCAATTATATGTATTATATATATTATATAATTCAATTTCCCATTTAAGCAAGTGCCATTCTCCAATTTGCAGTTTTAATCTAAATACTCGCTCTTATAACTTCAAAAATGGTAATTTTGACACTCTAAATTCCCAAATTTCTGAAGTTGAGTAGAAATTAACTGTCTATGCTAAAATTTTTTCCAAATGCTTTAAAGTTTTCTTCCTTAAGTTGTTTCACATATTTAGCAGGAATCTCTCTTTACTCACTCCTTGAAACGGGACATTGATGGAATATCTTACTTAGAAACTATAGTTATTCACTTTGTTCACCATTAAGGAATATCTAAATTATCGACTTGTTCCAAACTTTTTGGGAAAGTGGTAAAGGACAAGGTAGAATTTACTATCAGAGAATTCACTGATCCTTGTCAGCATGGGTTTCTTGGTGGACGATCTAATGTTACAAATTTAGCTGTTTTTTCTCAGTTCTGAGTTAAAAGTAAGTCTCAAGTTGACACCATATACACCTATTTTTAGGGGTCTCGCACAAAATCCTCTACTGGAATCTTGAAAATCTAGGCTTCCACTCGGCCCTCCTGTTATGGCTGAAATCATACCTGCCAAATAGAATCTCATTTGTTCAAATTGGAAATACTAAATCTTCTACATTTGTGTCAACTTGTGGAGTACCACATGGTAGCATTCTTAGTCCTATCTTGTTTATACTTTTCATTAATAACGTTGGTCGGTGTTTCAAGTATTCGAAATATTTACTCTATGCTGATGATTTGAAACTTTTTCGCAGAATCTGGCCTAAATCAGAGTGATTATTATTGCAGGAAGATTTGAACGCTCTGAATGGCTGGGCTCTGCAAAACAAACTATGTCCTTGTACTAGTAAGTGTTATCACGTGTCGTTTTCCAAGTCCATGAATCCCCTTTCGCCAACTTCTTATCTTTCAAATGTAACTCTTGTCTCAGTCAATGAAGTTCGTGATCTTGGTGTTATTTTTAATTCGTCTTTTACGTTCATTTTCCATGATAATTATATTATTCCGAAGGCATAAGCTAACTTAGCTTTTTTGCGACGCTATGCTAGTGATTTTAAAGACCCATACACTGAAAACTCTTACTCCGTCATCTGGAATTCGATGTATTCCTCACATTCTCTTAGACTAGAAAGATTTCAACGTAAGTTTGTACGTTCTAGATACATTCAAGATCCGATGACTTATTCAAAGCTTAATGTTTATATATCTGGTGCCATTGACTGTTCAGATCTATTCGGTCAAATAAGTTCCAATGTTCCTAATAGAGTACTTCGCTCTTATAATTCATTTTATGTTGAAGTTCTCAGATCCAATTACCTTAATTTCGCCCCTCATATAAGCTTCCTAAAATTCTTGATAGTGATTTTGCGATGACAAGGCCTCTATTGAAGTCATTTATTGGGTCTTATTATTTGTCAAACAAACTATCTATTTAATTTTAGTTCTTAAGTTTTTATTATTTTACACTGTAAATCTAGTCAGTAGGGTTGTAACCATTGACTTAAATAAATAAATAACGCGTCATCCGCGTAAGCAATCACCTTGCAGCCCTTCCAGCTCCATTAGCAAGTCGTTAAGAACAACAATCCTGTGTAGTGGGGAAAGAACACCGCCTTGCGGGGTGCCTCTGCTCACCTGCCAGCGCAGAGAGGCGCCCCACTCTGCCACGACCATTCTATCGCTAAGCATTTTGTGGATAGACCTAATGAGATTGGTTCCGACCCCCAGTTTATCCAGAGACCTAGAGATGGCCTCCGAGAAGACGATGTTAAAAGCCCCCTCACTGTTAAGGAAGGCGCTCACAGTAAATTCTTTTACAGAAAAGGACAACTCGATAACATTAACATTTGTATGCAAGGAAGAGTCTATCGCCTCTACAATAGGCATGTTGAGCCTCGATAAACGCCCCCGGAGAGTTTCACAACTTGCGTACCAATCAATCAGCCTCTCAAGGGCTTTCACCAAGAACGATGAGAGACTGATTGCGATTTTACCTATCTTGGGTATGACGTAGATCCTGTTCTCTACCAATTCATTATGCGGTTCTTACAGAACATCTAGAAACAGGAAGAAGATCCTGCAGGTGTTTGCTGTACAGGCCCCAGTCCGTGTTCCTTAAGGTAGGAGGATCTATTCGGTTTGGTTTCATTTATGGAAAAATGGATGTACTTGTGATCCGAAAAGGAGTGAGCGCTACGCAGGCTCCAATCAGAAGTTCGATATATCAGTGAGGAAGAAGCCAGAGTTAGGTCAAGCACTTCTTCCCTAACCGTAGTAATGAAAATGGTGTCCTTACCCCTATTACAAATAACCAAGTCTTCGCTTGAATAAAATCAAAAAGTAAATCACCTATTGTATCAATGTCCGTACTTCCACAAAAAGTGTGGTGGGGTTTCGCGTCGGTAGCAAGGATGACATCGGTTTTTCTTGGCTCGTCGTCGGCGTGCGCCATATGGGCTGAGATGAGCCAGAGCCCTGGCTGTAGTTAGAGAAGGCGATTCTGCTTCTCCTTTCATAAGTGAGGAGATTTTGAGGTTCGGTTCCAAAAGTTTTAATGGATTTTTGGTTTGATTCCTTGTTTTTATTGCTTATACTTGGATGAGGATGAAAGATTTTATTTACCAACTGCTTGATTTTAAAAATTGTTTGTCTTATTGTATTATTCTTAACAAGCCACATCAATATACCACCTGAGAGAGTTGAATTTATGTAAATGTACATTGCTACTCACTTGTCTGATTCCACGATGAAAAAGGTGAGAAAGATGAAGGAGATAGTATCCAAAGACTCAACAAAAACAAATTAAGGGCCACAACTTTTAATTCAGGAAACATAGGAAAACTTACTAATGAAGAAACTGTACCCCAATAATGCAAAGAGATTTGCTTCTACATTTCTATGCACAGTGGCCACTTTTGAAGAAAAATTATCTCCACTAAGGTATAAGTTAAAAGTTACACACCCGGAAAAAAATACGAAAAGAAAGATTTTTTTATTGCATAAATTGTTAGTATAACTACTTAAGGATATGTGGTAAAAATTTTAAAGCGAAATTCGCATTATTCCCGATTCTATGAGCACGTCGGTTCCGCACCGTAGCGCGCATTAGTTAGAACGACGTTTTTCTCGAAACTACTTTTTTCAACTGGTGGGCACTCTAGCTCAAAAAGTTATAGATCAATCGTTATAAATTTTTTTCGGAGTATTCTTTATTCAATCCTTATTCATATGAACTTAATTCTGGGATTATATTATCATTAAAAATATTTTTTTAAGCAAAATAGATGAAAAAATATGGTATGAAAAAATTGCATTGTGTTCAAGTGCCTCAAAGATATGCAATTTTAAATATTATTTTATCACAATTAGGTTCATATTCTTAGGAAACATGTTGTTAACGAACAAAAAAAAATTGTTGTTGATTACAGAGAAAAATTGCATCTTCAGGAATGCCCACCAACAAGATACTCGGATAGTGATCGTCCATGGACAACATGCTCTAACGCCACTATTTCCGGCGGAAATGGCTTGAAAGAATTTTAAAGTGTACTTAAAAATATGAGTAAAATACCCTCCAAGTTTAAACAATTTCTGATTATTCCTTCCTTGTTCAAAAAATTCACGAAGAACACCAAATTTCGGCCTCCTAAACCGGTTACCCTCTTAATTGCTCTGATACAATTCACAAATACGGGAAGAAAAGCGAATAAGGTAACTAGTAAGCTCCGCAGATGAAAGAGAGATTTGCTCAGCTTAAGAGATAGTCGCTGACTGGTCAAAAATAATATTTTTTATGTTTGTATCCAGTTTCGAACAACATTTCATGAATTATGATGCTTTTGTAATATTTGCTAATAACATTATACACCATATCAACTTTCAAAAGCAGTTAATGACATGTGAATAATTAAGAAAAGTCCATATCCGTTGAGTCACTTGAAAAAACTTGACTTAAATATGAACTAAAAAGGTAAAGATTTTTATCCCAAGGTTAACTTTTACACTTATTTGCGGTTTTCTTTCAATTATTTCGTAATCTATCGCAAACATGTGGACTGATCCTTATACTCAGGAACCGAATTATCACTGCAAAATTGTGGAAGTATAATAATATACTTAAACAAGTATGTAAAAACAAGTGGTTATGTTAAACATAACTTGTTTAAACGTCGTCGCTAATGTTAAATGTCTATTGCGAATTCATTAACCGACTTCCTCACTCCTTTCAAAAACTACGCAAGGTAAAATAAACTGGATATCATTCTACCTAAATAGATACAAGTAAATAAGCCACTAGGTATTCCACTAAAATTCAACCTGCCCAGGAAAGCCACAATGGAAACTGCATAACACAACACTGAGGAAAAATTTTAGCGACCGGGGAAAAGACTCAACTCCCCCAATACTTTTTAAAAATAAATTTCTGGAAATTGCCTACTTTGTAATTAATTCCAAAGCTAGTTACATATCTACATGTTATAAATAAAACAAAATTACTTAAAGTTGGTACAAATGGTGAAACCAAAAAAAAAGAAGATATATATACGCAAATAGTTTAGTTTTGAGGCTTAAAAATGGAATATCCAGGAGGACACATTTTTGACATCTGCTCTTCTTTGCTTTGCCGAAGCAGCCCTGGAAATCTATGAATAAGGTGTCATAGGAGAGTATAACAGTACGGAAATGGTTTGCAAATTTTAAAAATGGCGACTTTGACGTCGATGAAGAAGAACGGTCGCCAAAACAGTCGTTGACGGAAACAATTAACTACGATCATAAAGTCATCATTCAATGGAATTTACCGCAAAATTGGAAGCCTGGGTGCCTCATGAGCTCATCAAAAGAAACAAACAACGTCGCCTTTAAATTGCTTCTCAGCATCTCGCCCGCCATCGAGCACCACGCAGTCTTAAGCAGAGCTTTTTGTACCAAATCAGCACGGGAGATGAGAAATGGTGGTTATACATCGATATGAAGAAAAGAAAAGGTGGGTGACCCCAGGAGATACGCCAAGGCCAAGAGTCAATCCGGATCTTCATCCAAAGAAGTTCAGGATATGTATTTGGTGGGACTGGGGGGGCATGATGCGCTGGGAAATGCTCGAAAAGAATGCCGCGGTCACCAAAGAGCTCTACATTGTCCAGCTACACCGCGTGAATGAGGCTATTCAACTGAAAAGATCTGACCGACAAGGTCAAACCATAATCCTTCACGGCAACGCCCCATGTTGCACAAGCCTTCAGCATTCGCCGGATTCTCCGGACCTTACACAGACCAATTACCATCTTTTCCACTTCCTGTCAAACCATATAAACGGCGTTACCATCGATAACAAAGAGGTCCTTAAGAACTGGCTCAACAACTTCTTTGATACCACACCAGGCGATTTTTGTCGAAAAGGCATCAAAATTGGTCGAGAGGTGGGGAGAGGTTGTAAACAGCAACGGCGAATATATGATTAGTTAACCATATATCAATATTATAGTTTTTTTGTTTAAATAAAGGTCTTCCGCAAAAACGATTCGAACTTATTTCCCAACCTAATATATAAGTATCTAAGTACATAGATTACTTGAAAGGCAGACACAGAAAAGGTACACTCTACATCTACACACATCTCTACATTAGATTCCTATTTGAATCACTTGTTTTTAAAGTATAAGTACATGAGGTGTTAGTTAGTTAAGTTAAATATCTAGGAGTAATCTTGGATAAGAAGCTGACTTGGGAGACACACGTTTCACTGAAGGTGAATCGTGCATTGAAGATTTTTCAGCAATGCCGTAGAGCCTTTGGCAAAACTTGGGGTTTGAAACCTGCTGTGGTCCTATGGATATACACGGCACTTATCAGACCAATCATCACTTACGCTTCTGTGGTCTGGTGGCGACGGAGCATGGTTAAGTCCACAATCCGGGAACTATACAGGCTGCAAAGAAGTGTATGTTTATGCATCACGGGTGCCATGAGTACAATCTCTGGTGATGCCCTAAATGCTATGCTTGATTTGCTCCCCCTGGATCTTAAGATACAACAGGAAGCAATAAAAGCAATGTGTAGACTCCATAAATATGGTTTCTGGCACGAAGATAGAACTTCGGGACACAGAGAAATCTTTAAGTTGCTGTCGGAGCAGTACCCACTGTTTTTGGCACCTAAAGATGACCTGATACCTAAGTTTCATTTGGAAGGAAATTTGATGTCAGACGCAGTGGATGTGAGCAATGGGGGAATCCAGAATGCATGCACGGAGGTTTGACGGATATTTTCTTTACCGATGGGTCCAAGAATTAAATAGGGTCTGGAGCCGGATGGTACTTAAACGATAGTAATAGGTATCACTATGCTATGGGGGAAATGGCAACTGTTTTTGCCATCCTGAAAGTAGCCGAAAGGATACTCCAGAGGAGATGGAGCGGGAAACAGATTGGAGTCTTGAGTGACAGTCAGGCTGCATTGAAGGCCCTGGAGAACGCGAAGTAAACCTTAAAGATTGTTCAAGAATGTAAGAAGAAGCTTAATTCTGTCGCAAGACAAAACAGGCTTGTACTTATATGGGTTCCTCTACACTCCGGTGTTCAAGGAAACGAAATTGCCGACGAATTGGTCAACCGTGGATCAGCGGTGCCCCCACAGGGGCCAGAGCCAATAATCGGAATCAGTTCCGCAGGAATCAAGAATTGGATTAGCGATTATGTGGGCAATCTACATAAAGAGAGATGGTCCGGTCTAAAACGCTGCAGAACTGCAAAGTGTTTTGTGACAAGTCCGAACAGAAAACTGTCACACTTTCTACTAAAACTTAGAAGGAAAGACATTCGGTTGATGGTCGGCATCATTACAGGGCACAACCCATGGGGCCAGCATATGACCACCATTGGAATCATCGAGGACCCGGTATGCCTGTCATGCTTGGAGGAGGCGAATAGCACTGAGCACTTTCTCTGTGAGTGTCCTGCCTTTGCTAGAGCACGGCTACGAGTATTGGGTTCCGATGTCATGGGAATGAGCAATATTCGTTCTCTAAAACTGGAGGATATTTACAAATTTGCCAAAGAATCTGGAAAATTCTCACAGGACTAACTATCTCTATCTCTGTCTCTATTCTTTCCTATCTCTTTCTCTGATACTTTTCTCCCTCCCTCCTTGACTATCTACCCCCTTTCCAGAGCTTTAAATACAATGGGCTTTTTAGCCTGAGTGTTTTAGGAGCCACCAAATCTCCTGGTGCTCCTTGGCTCGACCTCTTCAAATTCTTCAAATTCACATGAGTTGTACTTTCTCTGTTGTAGATATTCTTCGGCTTTAGTTTCAAAGACGAAAAATCATAGTCCTCAGCTAGAACACAGAAGATACCTATAGTATCTTAAGTAGATAGTAGACCTCTGCTATTCGCCACTTCTCTGCCCTCTTTCTGCTCACTACCTTGACGAAAAATTTGCATGCCAAAGCAACAACAAAGCTTTCGAGAAAGATTCCCAACTACCGATTATGGTTATACCTCATAAAAGTGGTATAACTCAACGTTTTCTATGCTCCGAATTATCTTTTCTGATATTGCAAGTTTTATTACTAATACTACTGCTACCAGCCCCAAGTCGTCGCAGAAAAACAGCGCAAGAAAAAGTAGGAGAAAATAAGAGAGAAAGCTAGAAGAAAAAAAGTGACACCACGACTCTCTTGTTCAAGGACTGAGGGAAATCGAACTTAAAAAGCTAGAGGTGCTAAAAACTTCCTTAAAAAATAATACATTTTTTTTAACTTTAATTTTACTTAAATTTTTATTGAATTCCCTGAAATATTTTTTTTTTGTGTATTTTATTTACATAGCTTAATAATTTTTTATTTTTATTTTTTAAATCATATTATGCTCTTGCAAATACTCAAATAACACATCTCTTATATTACCATTTCCATGGTATTTGCCTTCAAGAGTCTCATCTTCCATTTCATTTTCAAGGAGTTCGTTTTGGGTAATTTTAATACTTTAATAATCAAATGTTATACAAATATGAGAAATACACGTACTAACAATTATAACTATAAATTGGCTTGTTCTGTAAAATGCAATAATCTTCTAAATCGAGTTTTGAATAACCCAAAGTCGTTTCTGCAACAATGCGGGTAGAAGAGTGAATTACTAAATTTCCTTGCGATACAGTCAAATAGTCGTAATCTTTATAAGGTTGTACTAGCCACCTTGTTAAATAACAAGCAGAGTCACCCACCCTAGCCCTAATGCGAATTTGCGTGCAGTCAATGGAGCCAATAACGCCCGGTACCCACTCTTTTCTTGATAATTCCTCCTTATATCTATTGCTTCTGTACCTTGTGGCCAATTATTATCATCCATGATGAGAAATGTTTTACCACATACGAAGCTGTTGACTGAGATACTCATAAAAGGTTGCCAAACTGTATACATCAACACTTTTTTCCGTGGTGGCGCGCTTTCCTTCCTGCCAGAATTGGCTTTGGTGGAATACTGCTTGCATACCTCTCTGAAAAAGATTATGGTATATACTCGTATGAGCACTAAATTGAAATTATTTGGTTAGCGTACTGATTAAATATTCAACAGTTGATTGCTGCAGTGTCATAAAAATTCTTCTATCACATCCCAAAAGCTTAAACATGTTGTTTTTATTCTCTTTCGAATTCTTCTGAGCTCGATGAAGAGTCGGAACTGGATCTTATAGGGGTGGTCTCCGAAACCATTTCGATAATGAGAACTTTTTCACCTTCCAACTGTTGTCACACCTGAAACGTTTTTTAGATTACATACATCTCAATTATAAATAAAAACATTTTCTTCCAAATTTAGTTGCTCGCTGTGCATGTTTGCTTGTGTAGTGTGATGTATGTACATTTTTAAAGTTTTGTGTATTTTCTTCGATCTTCTGCTTCCACTTTTCCAGCGCCACCAACATGTGTTTATTTATACTAGTTGCTTCTTCTTTAGCCATGCGTTAGCGAGTGGCTGTTATACCGCATAAAACTGGTATAACTTACTATTTTCCAAGCAAATATAATTTTAGACAGCTCTATTCCAGCGCGGACAATATACGTTTATTTATACCAGTTACTTAATCTATTAGCCACTTTCTAGTGCAAGTTTTGTGCAATACCTTACCAAGAGCTTACTTTGAAGGAACTTCTTCTATTACAGAAAAAAAAACTATAACTCAATAGTCCAAAACACGCGTTTTAGTTTTTACTCTGTGCATTGTATGCATTAAATTATTATTTTCAGTGCTAGGTTAACCAAGGCACATCCACACAAGGTGGCTTCAATACAGCAGCTTTTTTTTCTTCTTGCAATTTGGTTGTTTGAATTTCGAAGTACCATGCTTCTTTGTTTTTTCATTGCTTATTTCTTTACATTCTCATCGAAATTTAAACATTTAAATCACCAAATCGCAAAAACCAAATACATGTGAACGTTGTTCTTGCTCTATTGAACTATCTAAAAAGTTCTCCACAGTTAAAGTATCACTAAATAATCGGTCCTTACTTGTTGCGCTCTCTAAATCGAATGGCTTGGTGCGTGACTACCATTCGGAATTCAAAGAGAACGTAGGTTCGAATCTCGATGATACACTAAAATAAAGAAAAAGTTTTTTGAATAGCGGTCGCCCCTCAGCAGGCAATGGCAAACCTCCGAGTGTATTTCTGCCACGAAGCTCCTCACAAAAAAAACCCGCCGCTCGGAGTCGGCTTGAAACTGTAGGTCCCTCCATTTGTGGAACAATGATCAAGACGCACACCACAAATAGGAGGAGAAGCTCGGCTAAACACTCAAAAAGGGGTGTATTTTATATATCTACATATATAAAGGATGATTTTTTAAGAGCTATAGGAAAGTTAAAAAAAAAAACACGTAAAATGCATGAAATTTTTATTTAAATCGATAGTACAGTCCATATAATTTAATGTTTGAAGATTATTTCATGCAAATCTTGACCGCGACTGCGCTTCAAATAGTCCATCCGCTTAGTCCAATTTTGGCATACTCTTTCAAATGTTTCGGCCGGTATCTCACATATAAATGCTCTAATGTTGTCTTCCAATGCGTTAATAGAAGCAGAGTTGTCTGAATAGACATGAGCTTTAACATAGCCTTACAAAAAATAATCTAAAGGCGTTATATCGCACGATCTGGGTAGCCAATTGACAGGTCCCGAACGTGAAATAAAATGTTCACCGAACTCGCCTCTCAACAAGTCCATTATTACGCGTGCTGTGTGGCATGTGGCACGGTCTTGCTGAAACCACATGTCATGCAAGTCAAGCCCTTGCATTTTGGGCAAAAAAAGGTTGGATATCATTTCACGGTAGCGCACACCATTCACAGTTACGTTACGATTCGCAGCATCTTTGAAGAAGTACAGTCCAATGATACCTCCAGCCCATAAACCGCACCAAACTCAGACCTTTTCTGGATACATTGGTAGCTCTTGCAATTCTTCTGACTGATTTTCACTCCAAAATCGACAATTCTGGTTATTTGTGAACCCATTGATCCAAAAATGAGCATCGTCGCTGCACACAATTTTTCGACAAAAATGTCGTTCTTAAACATTTTTAACAGAATACCCATTTTTATAATAAAAATCAATGATTTGCAGGCGTTGTTCGTTTGTAAAACGATTCATGGTTAAATTATGGACCAAACTGAAGCTGTTTGACAGTGAAACAAAACACGAAACGTGCGTCAGCTGTTTGAACCAACTGTTTAAAATGATAATAGCTTAAAAATCACCCTATATATAGGTATATATATATTATATATTATATTTCGCATATATATATATCCCATAGCCAATATCCCATTTCGCTAGTGCCTTTTCGTTGTAACATAACAATTTACACAATTGTAATATTACCATTTGTATATACATACTAGCGGACCCTCACCCGCTTCGCTGGGTGAAAGAAAAATATAAATGAAAAGTGTTATTTGTTTTTTCTTGTTTCATCATTTAATTCATGCTCGGCCATTATTTTGTGACTTATTCTAATAACAATGTTTTATTTATTTTAGTGACTTACTCTAATGATTGTAAACTAACAACTTATTCTAAAGCCTTCTGATACACAAAATTTTTGGTTTTATTTTCATGCGGTGTATAAATATAAAGTAACGATGGTTTCCCTACTCGAGAACATCCTACATACAGTTGCCCATGTCCAAAGCATGGATAGTTAAGTAAGTGTTTGACCTTGAGACTTATTGATTGTAATAGCAAAAGCAAGGCGAATGGGAAATTGAAGTCGCTTAAAATCAAAAGGCAAATCTGTTGAAATCATTGGAATGCGCGGAATCAAAACATCTTCACCTTTAAATTTGCGTTTCAAAATTGTTGCTTCAATTACATTGTTCATTGTCCGCGTCACTGCTAATCTTGTCCCATTGCATAGTTTCGGCTGATTGATATTTCGCAACATAATGATCACTGCGCCGACTTTCAATTGCAAACGATGCCACCAGCCAGCCATTTGCCAGCCAGGCAAATTAAGTGAATTCAAAAATTCAATTGGATAATTCACTAAATCGTCGGGATTAGGGATTGAATCAATTGATTTATAGGTAGCAACTTCACCTGGAATTTGAGTCAAAATACTGGCATTGATTTCATTGACATCGACAGTTTCGGCAGCTAATATAGCTCTCTCGCTTAGCCAATCTTGATGTCGATAATTTTGTGCAATATTTGGGAATACATTTTGCACTAATTGTACTGTTGATTCTGTTACGGTACAAAAATTAGTTGGAAGTGTGATCATGCCTGTATTCTTATCAATTGGCTTTCGTCCATTTCCAATTTGCAACAAATGTTCGGAAAATTCAGCAGCTCTTGGATCATTCTGTAACTGCACACGAACATTAGTAGTTAATGTGAGTTTTTGAACATATCTCCACAGATTAGAAGATTTAAGGCACGCTCTCAATTCATCAGCTGCTGTTGATTTGGGAATAACAGGCAAAGTTTGTCAAAAATCACCGGCCAATAGAATTAGTGCACCACCAAATATGTTTGTGTTATTTCGAAAATCTTTCAGTGTTCTATTTAAGGCTTCCACTGATTTTTTATGAGCCATCGTACATTCATCTCATACAATAATTTTACATGTTTGTAAAACCTTTCCCATTTCAGAATTTTTAGAAATGTTGCAAGTTGGTTCTTGATTTACTTGCATATTTAATGGTAACTTTAATGCAGAATGTGCAGTGCGACCGCCGTCCACTAAAGTTGTCGCTATTCAAGATGATGCCAAAGCCAATGCAATATTATTCTGTGATCGAATGGTGGCCAAAATTAACGACAACAAAAACATTTTTCCAGTCCCACCTGGTGCATCTAAGAAGAATATTCCTCCTCTTTCATTTGCAACATTGTCTATAATTGTGTCATATGCCTGCCTTTGTTCTGTGTTTAATTTTGGTAGGTTTGTTGTTACAAATGTGTTCAGATCATTTCGATCATATTCTTTTTCACGTCTTAATTCTGCATTGTATGCATCATGCATCGGACGATTTGGTGCGATCATACCTAACTCACTCAAAGTTTTATTTGCAATCATTAGGCAAAAGTCTTCGATTTTAATTAATGCCTCATTATATAATTTATCTGTATAATTCAAATTTGGATTTGCAGTAATGCGACGTACTTGATGTAGGATATCTTCTGTTATGTATTCTTGGTAAGTACTCCACAATTCTTGGGTTGCTGGGAAACATGTAGCAATAATGATGGCAAATAGTGTTCTTATTTGGTGTGGAGAACTTGTTGTACATGCATCCATAAGAGTTGCATCCCACTGATTATCTTTTTCAAGCAAATTCAATTATTTGCATGCTTGCTGTTAAGTACAGGAAAGATGACCATTAACTCGTTTCAAACTTTCGAATGATCTTGGGCCGGGAATATCAACTAAGAGTAAACGTAAATAGAAACATTCCACTTTACTCGGATGCACAGTGTAAAGTCGTCCGATTGCATCACCCAAATGAACACCATTCACCATATCCATCTACAGGTATTCCTCGGCCATTTGTTGAGCAGTATTTTCAGTGAAATAAACACTTTGTTCATTTTCTAAATGGACTGACAAATGAATAACAGCTGGATGGCGATCATGAATCGGAAATGATAATATTCTCCAAACTGCTTCGTTGCTACTAATGTATCTTCCCATTTGGTAATTAGTAATTTCAACATTTCGATTTACAACTCCAAATACTGCCATGTAACTTCCTTTATTGATATATTTGCAAATGTATTTGATGGATTTTACGGAGTTACAATATTCAACATTTATATGTGCGTTAAATGTTTTCGATAATAATTTGGAATACGGAACTATCCAACGGTTATCGATCTCCACATCTTGATTATTTATTTTCACAGTGACTGTTTTTCCATTATCTTCTGGTGATCTACGTCGATACAACGGATATCCGTCATTGCCCGTTATTGTGTCTGAAATAAATTGCCTTGGGTATCGTTTCGAACACTTTTCATCAATCATACATGGTGAATTCATATTTAGACAACTTGAAATAACTGAGGATCAGCAGTGTGATTAGGAATTTCAGCTGATATAAAGTTATCGATTTGATCCGGAGTTATTTTATGTACCTGCGTGCGGCAATCCCCTTTTCTGCTATTCGATGGAGTACATATGGCAACGCACCTCCCCAAATACAAATAACTTCACAATTAAATCCATAAGTGCTTTACATTTTTGCCGAAAAACACGCGCAGTAATGTCATGACGATCGGTTGTCGACTGTCCTGCAAATAAATTGTTTTTGATGTCATCCCACTGCGGATTACATGTAAATGTAATGAACAGATCCGGTCGACCGTATTTTCGTACATAACACATTGCGTCTTGTGCATATTCGTTCATATTCCGTGGGCTACCAATATACGAAGATGGCAATATAGTTCAACGTCCGATGTCATTAATATTAGCATCATTCGCTATCGCATCTTGCAAATGAATATATTGTTCAGATCTTAATTTTGCTTGGCTGAAACGAATAAAATTAAGACGTTCTGTTTCTATTTTGGCATACATATCAACGATGTACTGACATCTCAACAACGATGTTCACGACATCTCAAGATATAATTTTGTTCTTGTGGACGAACCATCAATCGATAAGACTAAAAATTCATAGCACTAACTTTTTTCTGTACGTGTAGACCTGAAAATAAGTGGAAAATGTGACTTAAGAAATTTCTACAAATGATGAAATGTCAACACACTGAAAATATTATTTACCTGTTCGTGGACCATTTTAACTGGTTGTAGTACATAAAAATGCAATCTCTTAACTTGAAGGTGAGTTCCCAATTGGTCTATATCTGGAGTCCTTAGTTACCCAGCGAAAAGAAAAATCCTCCTTTCATTATTTATTTATCAACAACTTACAATGGATACTCATGTGGTTCAAACACATCCAAGGATTATCCAGGTCCACGTTTTGGTCTATATCTCGAGACCCTAATTACGGAGGGGCATTAAAAATACTCTATATTATAGCAGTCATCAACAGCTCCCATTTGCTGCCCATATTGTGCAAACACATCCTTAAGTTATCGGAGTCCACATTTTGGCCGATATCTCGAGACCCTAGTCACGGAGCGGCATGAAAAATACTATATACTATAGCAATCATCAGCAGCTTCCATTTGCTACCCATATTGTACAAACACATCCTAGGGTTACCCGGGTCCACGTTTTGGCCTATATCTCGAGACCCTAGTCACGGAACGGTATGAAAAATACTCTATACTATAGCAATCATCAGCAGCTTCCATTTGCTACCCATATTGTACAAACACATCCTAGGGTTACCCGGGTCAACGTTTTGGCCTATATCTCGAGACCTTGGTATCCGATTCTTAAAACTTCAAAACACAAACCTTTTCCACATGTGTCTCTTCAATGTGGCAAAGTTTGGTTAAAATCGGTTGAGCCATTCTCCGTAAAGCTCATCACAACGCGAAAAACGCCTGAATTTTTATATATATAGATGTATATATTACGATGCTGTATCAGTTCGTGTAGCACAACAATCGTTCGCTCGCTTCCGTTCTGGAAATTTCGATGTGAAAGATGCACCTCGCTCCGATCGACCTATCGTTGAAAAAGTCGATGAAATTTGGAAAAGATTGGCCAGGACCGTCACATAAGCTGCCATGGCACTAAACATTCATCATTAAACGGTCTTGAACCATTTAAAAAAGTCTGGTTACAAAAAGAAGCTCGATGCTTGGGTACCACATGAATTGTCTGTGAAAAATTTTATGGAAACTTTTCTGAAGCGAATTGTAACAGGAGACGAAAAGTGGATCGAATAGGACAATAATGTGCGAAAAAGATCAAGGTGCAAGGATGGTGAAGCTCAACAAATGGTCGCAAAGCCAGGATTGACGCCTCGCTGTGTGTTTGTTGGGATTGGAAAGGAATCATCCATCCTGCTCGAACGATTGATTCCACACTTTACTGTCAACAACTGATGAGATTGAAGCAAGCAATCGAAAAAAAACGGCCAGAACTGATCAGCAGAAAGGGCGTCGTCTTCCATCAGGACAACGCTAGGCCACGCACATCTTTGATGACTCGGCAAAAACTGGGAGAGATTGGCTGGGAAGTTTTGATGCATCCACCATATAGCCCTGACCTTGCACCATCGGACTATCATTTGTTTCGGTCAATGCAGAACTCCCTTAATGGCTTCAAGAGAAGCCTGTGAAAATTACTTGTCGCAGTTTTTCGCCGAGAAATCACAAAAGTTTTACACTGATGGAATAATGTCTCTAGAAGAAAAATGGCGAAGGGTGGTCGACCAAAATGGTACTTATTTGGTTTGATAAAGCTCATTATAAATATAAAAAAAAATGAGTTGAATTTTGATTAGAAAACCGAAAAGACTTTTTCGACTACCCAATATATAATATATACTAGCTGTACCCGGCGCGCGTTGCTACGCCAACAACTAAAATAAATGTAAGAAAAATTACTTGACAGAAAAATCAGTACATAAATATTCAATTCATTCTAAACCATTTTATTCATTTTGCTTATTTCGAAAAAATTGTGACATTACAAAGTTTAGTTTTAATTTTGATGTTTATTGAAATGCTGTGGGATACACAATATTTCTTGTTTTTCCCTCTGGTGCGTTATCGAATAAATCAGAAGGTTTTCCGACACGGGAGCAAGCCACATAGAGTTGTCCATCCGAGAAGCATGGTTTCTACAAATTTAATCCACACACTTGTAAGGAATGTCCTTGTGCTTTGTAAATAGTCATTGCGAAAGCGAGTCGCACCGGGAACTGTAAACGTTTGAGTTCGAATGGCATATCTGTCGGGATCATTGGGATACGTGGGAACAGTACGTCTTCACCTTTGAATTTTCCAGTCAAAATTGTTGCCTCGATAACATTGTTCATTATTTTCTTGGCAGAGTCTGGTTCCGTTGCAAATTCATGGTGGATTTATGTTTCGAAGAAGAATGATGGGTACGCCAATTTTCAATGTAAGAACGTGCGTTGATTCTCCACAGTATCGATGGACTTATATTTTGTCGTGTCACTGGGTATTCCATGCTGAATAATGAAGTTGATGGTATTGACATCAATGGTTTTGGCTGCTAATATAGCACGCGTACTGAGCCACTGATGGTTTTTGTAGTTTTGTGCAATGTTTGGAAAAACTTTTTGCACCATTTTGTCTATGCTTTCTGTGATCTTACAGAAGTTTGCTGGCAGGGTGATATACTGTCTAGATTCATCAATTTCCATTCGCCCATTTCCAGTATCCAATAATTGTTTTGCAAAATTTCCAGCCGATGCATCCCGTTGTAGTTGTACACGCATGTTAGTTTTCAAAGTCAATTTCTGTAAATGACGCCATATAACTGATGATTTAAGACATGCATTAAGTTCATCAGTGGGTGCTGAACGTGGTATAATGGGCAGTGTTTGTCGAAAATCACCAGACAATAAAATGAGTGCGCTACCGAAGATCCGTCTATTTCCTCTCAAATCTCGCAGTGTACGATCAAGCGCTTCCAATGCTTTCTTGTGAGACAGTGTACATTCTACCCATATGATAATTTAACACGTTTGGAATACTTCTCCCATTCCAGAGTTTTTGCTGATGTTGCATGTTGGTGCCTCAGTGTTTTGCAAATTCAACGGCAGTTTCAGTGCTGAATGTGCTGTTCAGCCACTATCCAAAAGAGTTGCGGCAATTCCAGATGATGCAATAGGCAGTGCAGTATTATTTTGTGATCGTATGGTTGCCAAAATTAGTGAAAGAAGAAAAGTCTTGCCTGTCCCAGGTTCGTCAGAATCATAGTGTGTTTCTCGTTGCAAATCACGATCGAAAAGTTTGTTTGCAGGTCGGTTTGAAGCAGGCATTCCCAGTTGCACCAGTGCCTTGTTAGCGATTGTCAAACATATGTCTTCGGTCAAAATCAATGTCTCATTACACGTTTGGTGTGAATTGAGTGAATGCGGATTTCGATTCGCAGCGTGCAAACGATGTGGAATATCTTCACTCATGTAGTCCTTGTATTTTTCCCTAAGATCTTTTGGATTATATGGGAAGCAGGTTGTCAATATTACGGCAAATAGCATGAGTATTTGCTGTGATCGAGCAGTTTTCGATGCATTAATAAGCCTATACTACTGGAAAAATACATATAAATAATATAATCAATTTTTATAATAATCAGTCCAGTAGTTCTTGAGTTCATCGATAACATACAGACAAGCATTCAGTTTTATATATATAGATAATTGGCGCGTATATCCTTTTTGGGTTTTTGGCCGAGCTCTTCCTTTTATTGGCGGTGTGCATCTTGATGTTGTTCCACAAATGGCGGGACCTACAGTTCCAAGCCGACTCCGAACGGCAGTTATTTTGTATGAGAACCTTTTCCATGGCAGAAATACACTCGGAGGTTTGCCATTGCCTGCCGAGGGGCGACCGCTACTAGAAAAATTTTTTTCTTCATTTTAGTGTTTCACCGAGATTGGAACCTGCGTTCTCTCTCAAATTTCGAATGGTAGTCACGCACCAACGCATTAGGCTACTTCGGCCGCCATTACCATTTATACATAAATAAAAATTTTCGGGATTATTAATAATGGTAAATCGTTTATAATATCGAAGTCCTTTCCAATTTCTTCAAAATAGTGGATGCTGTACTATTCTCCTTTTTTAATCAAAATCACAACTTCAACACATATTATAGAAATCGAAATTTGTGACAGCTTTTTATCACTCTAACTTTAGAGCTGGCTCTAAGCGAAAAAGCATTCGACAAATCAGTCTTCAGGCTCAAAAAAGTCCATTTTTTGTCAGTGAACTTTTAGCAAGTCTACATAAGAAATTGAGTATTTCGGGTTTTCTCCAATTTTTTTGTAGTTGTGATTTCTATCCTTCTATTTTCCTAAGAAGGTTATTTGCACGCCATTTTTATTTGCGGTCTACTACTTCTATATTTCAGATGTGTATTGCATGAGTTTGCAAGTCAATGAAGGTTTTGGAAGTGAAGGTAGATTTGATGCCAATTTAGCTCTTGTGTCAGTAAAGTAATTTCCCTCTATTTCTGCATAATACGTGATCCACATAACATAATTTTAAGCGTATTGTTTGATTTTATTAAAGCTTGTTTCTGGTGGTAGCGATTAAATAGTTGTTATTATAAATGTTTTTATTGAGAATATCGGTGAGAAACTGTTGGTTTTTATGCTATACCTTCCTTTGATTTCCAGTGCAAACATAATGCTTAACTATGGGGGGGAAGTTTCGTCGTTAAAAAAATGGGCTTGTGTTCCAGCTGATATGGTTTGGCATTTGGAGTCGATTGCTGCGATGTAGTATTGAGTTTTATTTCTGTAAAGTTAGTAGTAAACGAGAGCATTGATTCAGTCTCCACGATATTGGTAGTATAGAAATTAAATGTTTACTCCGACAGCTAAACGCCATAACCGAAGGGCCTTAGGGGCCTCGGGTCAGTGACAGTGCATTCGAAACTGTTCAAGAAAAGCCTGGCCTCACTACCGATTGCATCCGAATTCTTTGACATAAGGTTCCTCTGGTTTCCTGGTCACAGCGACATTGCGGGAAACTGTGAGGCGGATGAACAAGGGACATGAGAGGTGATTTCCCAGCGAAGGGAAAGGATTGGGATCCCCTGGACTACCTTTAGTCTGCTGCTAGAAAAATGGGCTCAGCAAACGCTGAGCAAGCACACACACTTGTAAGCTCGCGAAATCTTTCTGGCCACGTGTGGATAGGGGGCGCTCAAGCGAGATTCTGAGGTTGACAAAATCTCAGCTCTCGAATTTCATGGGTTTTCACATTGCTGTCATATAACAACATTTCTCTCTTTTTTAAGATACCTTGTTTCAAGTTAAATGTTTAAGTATAAAAACTGTGAGGCGGGTGAGCTGGCCAGACAAGGGACATGAGAGGTGATTTCCCAGCGAAGGGAAAGAATTGGGATACCCTGATGTACATCTAGTCTGTTGCTAGAAAGATGGGCTTCGCGTCAACTCAGGTAGCGCTGAGCAAGCACACAAACTTATAAGGTCGCGAAATCCTTCTGGCCACGTGTGGATCGGCGGCGCTCAAGCGAGATTCTGAGGTTGACAACATCTCAGCCCTCGAACTTCGGGGGCTTTCGAATTGCTGCCATGTAACAAAATGTCTCTCTTTTTTAAGATACTTTGTTTCAAGTTAAATGTTTAAGTATAAAATAGGAAATAGTATTGTTTTATATGCTTAGAACTACCGAGCATCTAAGTGTACATAGTTATTTACCCTTTTTTGATTAAATAACACGAGATTCATAAAAGGTTTTGTAAAATGTCATATTTCAGTGGTAGCACTGCCTTTGCCAGTTGTCACCAGCAAAAACAAAAATACGTTTAATTCGGCGACAGCAACAATTTGCAGTTTTGCAACTTGAAATCGTGCTGTCGTCTACCGTCGTGAAAGTGTTTATAAATACTATCAGAGTTTTTTTAGAGCTTGAGAACTTAAATATATATATATTGGAATAATTTCTTTTACAATAATCTGCTAGATAATTTCATGGCATTCTTTATTTGAATATAATATCCGGTATACCTATGTTTGACGATCGATATCGATAGTTATTATGCAGTTAAAAAAACATTCTACATAAAGGTCAAGAATGATGAACAAATTTGTGCTGTATAGAAGAGATATTTCGGAAAGGATAACTGCACTCGTAGTTTAGTTTTTTTTACGCTCCAGTGCGTTAGTAAATCGCTGATTGCCGTTTAAAAAACGTTTAAAATATTACGTGATTACGTTTACATTTACTTGATTTTCCGAGGTAATTGATGTAGAATTTTGTATTTTTTTTATAAAATGACTCTTAACTAAATAAAAATAAAGGCATTATAAATAATGAGGTAATTAGGGCAGCGGTTTCTGGCTGGCTCTGGAAAAGCGTTCAAGACGACTGAAACCATAACAGTAAAAATTTTGATTCTGTTGTCTGTCTGTTCTATCACGTTATAAAAGAGAGCCTTGCTTGAAGGAAATATTAATCACTAATCACCAAATTTTTACTACTTATATTAAAACAAAATTAAAAAAGCGCCGCAGTCCGAATTTTGACCATTTATGAAAATATTGTTTTATCGAAGGCCAGAGGTCAATTTCCCTTATTAAAAATACACAAAAGATCTATCGAACATCAATTTTCGTTCTTTACTTATACCTTAAAATATAATCATTTAGGCAAGGTTTTATAAATCATAACAAGTAAAAAAAAGTCTATCTTCAACTTTTTGAAGTGCAGAATAGCGACTCTTCATCTCTGAAAATATTAAAAGCTAGAAGTGGCTCGTCCGCATGGGGCGTTGACGTCCGTCGGTTTTCGGCCCACGAATACGCTCAGGATCATATCCTTCAACCAATAGATTTCTGCTTTCTGTTAACGCAGTATAATGGGACACAATTCTTTCTCTTACCGCAGTATGATTCGATAACGCCGATTCGATAACGCGTTTTTTATATTTTCTAAAATGACAAGAAAAAGGGGATCACATTGGAGGTATATTTTCCAATAGGGTTTTTTAACAGATCACGCGGGAGTACTGTCAAAGTAAATACATATTTTTTCCGTATTCATTGACAGTTCATAATGGAAAGTCTTACACCTCAACAACTTGTACAAATCGTAAAATTCTATTACGTCACTGCTTGACATTCTCTTGGGTGTGGTAAGGACAAATCCTCTGCCTACGGTGCAATCAGCTTCCGGGCTTCGCCAAGTATCCCCTGGATAGTTCCCAAACATCCGTTTGAGAGCGAGCTAATGTAAGAGAGCGAAACCTCCCAGGATATCTGGTTGTGCGCTGGGCCTTGGACCCACCACGTAAAAATCTTTCCTCAATGAATAAACCCAACAAATCCTCAGATTAGAACTGCATATTCTGATGACCACCCCTGCAAACGAACTAAGGCCTAACATTTGAGAGCATGCATCTGGAATGTTCGGTCCCTTAATGAGAAAGTGGCTTCTGCCCGGTTGGTTGATGTCCCCGTGAGAATAAAGCCTGACATTACAGCGATGGGCGTGGCAAAGCAAGAAGAGCATTAGCAGAGAATGTTAATGCAATGAGAAGGTGCAAATGTTACTGTGAGCTTTTTTTAGTACAATTGAGATTTGAAAGATTTGTAATAAAGTCATTTAGCACACCGAGTTTATAGACACCTCACTGACTTTTGCCCACACAAAAATTAGAAACACCACACATCTTTCACCTCAACACACAACACATTTCTCACCTCGACATTAAACCAATTAAATTTTTACTATTTTCGTATTTTTGAAATAATAAGCGAATACGTAAAATTTATTACATAATTTTTTTTTTCAATTACATTAAAAAAAAACTATTTAAAAAAAAAACTTTATAAAAAAAAGTTTGCGCCGGGAATTGAACTCGAGTCTAACATGTGGCGAGGAAAAATAGGCGGTGCGTTTATTTCTTCGACTGCTTATTTTTTTACTACTTTGTTACTTTTGAAATGATAAGCGGATACATAAAATTTATTACAAATTTTTTTACGATTATATTAAAAAAAAAATTTTAAAAACGAAAAAAAAAAAATACCAGTCTAACGGTTAGACGCGATAGAAGTGAAACCTTCCGTAAAACAAACTGAGAGAGAATGAGACGAAGGCAGCATTAGGAGCGGGATAATTATAGGTTCATTATAATATTGCTATAAAGTTCATATTTTATTCATCCTCAATGTTTTCAATTTCAACAAATGATATGAGTGGCTTATGATAGCTAAAATATGATACAAATGCTTTCGATGTTGTCAACATATCTTTGAAATACCGTGTCAATTGTTGTTTTTTTCTGTCGATATTCACGACACTTTTCTGCATTATTTTTCGGCATAATTGCGGTAAACATTAAAAAATGAAAATATTTACGAATATAAAAATACGGACGCAATACAGCACACGCGGTTGCTATTATGAGCGTCGTAGCGCGTATATTACACAGACGTTCTAACATACACACAAACATTCGTAGGACGCTTGGTTTGAATTTTTTATACATATGTATGTATGCTATACTATGGCCTAGCCTATGTACGTACATACATATTTGTGTTCTGAACTTCCAGCAAAACAATGCTTATTAATATACACATATGCATCTACATACAACCGCACACACAGGCCACTCACTTTATTCCTGTAAATGCGTATGTCGTCCAAAGCTAAAATTCTATGCCTAGCGACTACAAGAACAAAATGCATTAATAGGCGCAGGCGTAGCGGCCATCATCCTAGTTGCCATAGCGCTGAACAGTCGCGGCGGCGCCGAACAGTTTCAACTATTGTACTGTGCAACAAAAACTCATCATCAAAAAATTGATTTATAAATTCGAGCTCATAGTTCTAAGAGCAAGTACTTTCATTCATAAAACGAGCCGCCCATATGCTAATTTTCTCGACAATTCGAAAATAGTCAATATTGGAATATTTCGCGTAGAATATTATTTGCCAATATTCAATTTTTGTCAAGTCGAGTGCCCGCGGCTCCGTAAATATGTTTGCACCCATATATGTATGTAAATATATGTTTCTAAATGCTCGACAACCGCAGCTGCCTGTTCAAGGTTACTGTACATTAGGCCGGGTCGATTTGTGGGAAGGCAAAAAAATCGCCCATTGCTATGTGAAAATCATATTCTAGGGATCAGAATAAGAAATTTTGCCGAAGGAACCATACCTCTAAAACGATTTCTGATGTCCCCCAATATGGGTCGAACTTTTTAGTTTCTGGGTAAGACTCCGTCAGAAAATATGAGATTTGCAAGTGGTCTTTCGATTTCTTTGAAACTTTGGGAAATATTAGTTCTAGGTAAGATACATTCGAGCCTAAAAGGATTTTGAAAAATTTTCAAAATTGAGTCATCTACGCCATGTTGAAAATCGGGACCGTGTTTTTTTTTCAAATATCAATATTTCTTGAACCGTTGGATGGATTTCAATGCAATTTACAGACAATATAGAAACAAATAAGTAATTTAAATTAGTATTATGTAAAAAAAAAAATTTCGAAATTTTGACCAAAAAAAAGTCAAAAAAATTTTTTGAATCAATTTTTAGTTGATTTGGCCAGTTTTTTAGATTTTCTGTTATACACGTAACGATTCCTTATGATTTAACCTTTATTTTGGAAAAAAAAAAGTTTTATGGTGTCTATAATAGTTCTCGAGATATTGCGATTTTAGTGGAAGCGCGCACCGTGAAGTTCGCGGTTACGCAGCGCGGGAGTAGAAAAACGCGCACAGACCTGCAGCAGTCTGCTCCAGTCACTTCATACAGGAACACATAACGCAGCGCGAACCGTGCGTGCGTACGCGAACCGTGCGTGCGCGCTTCCACTAAAATCGCAATATCTCGAGAACTATTATAGACACCATAAAATTTTTTTTTTTTTTTCAAAATAAAGGTTAAATCATAAGGATTCGTTACGTGTATAACAGAAAATCTAAAAAACTGGCCAAATCAACTAAAAATTGATTCAAAATTTTTTTTTGACTTTTTTTTGGTCAAAATTTCGAAATTTTTTTTTAACATAATACTAATTTAAACTACTTATTTGTTTCTATACTCTCTGTAAATTGCATTGAAATCCATCCAACGGTTCAAGAAATATTGATTTTTGAAAAAAACACGGTCCCGATTTTCAACATGGCGTAGATGACTCAATTTTGAAAATTTTTCATAATCCTTTTAGGCTCGAATGTATCTTACCTAGAACTAATATTTCCCAAAGTTTCAAAGAAATCGAAAGACCACTTGCAAATTTCATATTTTCTGACGGAGTCTTACCCTTCTTTTCTATAACTCACATTCATTCATTTACATATGTTCTGACTAAATAAATTTCTTAAGAGAAAAAATAGATAATATTATAAATAAATAAAAATAAAGAAAAAACATAGCATAGCAAAACAATGAAGCATTTTCTATACATTCATATATATACGTATATCTTTTTTTCTTCTTCTTTTTGGTGTCGCTTTTTCGTTTCACTTTTTCTCAAATAACTCCCAACGATTCTAAAGAAGTTTTCATTTCAAAAAAAAATTTGCACCGAGAATTGATGGCGAGTCACGTGGGGAGGATAAATACGCAGAGGGAATAAATTTTAATAAAGTTCTGAAAGTAATTCATGAAGTTTTTCATTACACACATATGTACATAAATGAACGTATACTTTATATGTAAATAAATGATGGTATATGATAATATACATAAGTACATAATATGTATGTACATATCAATAGGAGGTATTTGCATTCAGAAAAAAAGAACGGTTTAAGATAAATCAACACTTATTTTATATTGTATGTCAATTTATAGTTTATGTATTCGACAGCATTTACATACATATGTATGTATGTACATTTGTATATGAAAAACAATAATGCACAAGCGCAAGAACATCATATCACATATGCAAGTATGCCCAAATAACCTTGACTTATGTACATATGTACACATGTCACAGCACATCACATTCTTACAAGAAATCAAATACAGTAGGTTCTGTTTTTATGCGGTAGATACGTTCCGCAAGAAGCAGCATAAAAAAAAACTGCATAAAAAAAGCTACTAGTTGTATAGTAAAACTATAGATACGTTTCAAATGCTAAAACCGCATAAATCTGAAATAATGTAATAAAATCGCATAAAAAAGGGCACTAGTCCCATATTAGTACTATAGATACGTTCCATAGACCGCATGAATCTGAAATAATTAAACAAAATCGCATAAACAAAATATTGTATTTTTGAAAATTATATCTTTATATATCCTCCATACTTGTAGGGTTAGCATTTCTGATGTAATCTGTGATGAGTTTTTGCTTAGCTGGTTTAGAATCTTCTTTATATATTATGTACAATTCCCGATAGGTCGGCATGCATTTTGTAATTTAAAAAAAAACCGCACTATTTCAAAACCGCATAAAAAAAGCCGCATAAAAACAGAACCTACTGTACACATACGCACTAGAGAACGAGTTTCTTCCTAACAAGTGCAAAAACAATTCTGCTCTATGTATGTATATATACCCACTTTATGTCCTAGCATACATATATACATACATATACGAGTATACCTACTTGCCTTCTAAACTTCCTACAAAATAATTGTATTCATATGTTACTACATCCATGCACGTTCATACATTCATGTATACATATATGCGCGAGCACAGCGCTCCCTTCTTGCTTCCGTGTACTTTTGTCTTTCATCAGTCGATATTCCTAATATTATACTTACAAAAACACAATACTTTGATAGACGCAAAAGCAACAGCAAGGGTAACGCGATGGCCTCTTTGCCACCACACATTCTAAAATGTTCTAGAACACAACAAAAACACATACCTCACATGCGCATGTCGCCCAAAGCTAAAATCTAAGCCTTGCGACTACGGCGCTGAACAATTTAGAACAAAAACAAAAGGCTCATTCATAAGTTCGAGCTCATATTTCAATTTCATTCATAAAACGAGCCGCCCATATGCCAATTTTCGCGACCATTCGAAAATAGTCAATATTGGAATATTTCGCGTGGAATTATTTGCCAATATTTGATAAATCTTGAATTTGTGTCATGTCGAGTGGCCGCGGCTCCGTATGTATGTATGCACCCTTATATGTATGTAAATATGTCTTCTAACTGTTCGACAGTCGCGAGTTAATGCGACTTAGATTCCTTGAACAATTCCAGCGAATTACATATTTCTGTCCGCAAAGCCGCATATATCTACCCTGTGATCAAAAAGTTCCGGGAATATTTAAATAAAACATAACAGAGTTAAATTTCAGGCAAATTTATATTATCTCCTTCAAAATATGACCCGTCTGAAGCAACACACATGTGCCAACGTTTAACTCAGTCCTCCAAACACCCCCGGCAGGCCGACATGGCCTTCAGCTCCTTCGTCGTATTCTCTTTGATCTCTTTGATGCGATGGCGCGTTATCATCACGCAAAATCTAACAATTGTTTGCTCACATTTCCGGCCGTTTTCAACATTCAGCATCTCTCAAAGGCTTCAAAACGGATAAATAATATTCTTTATTGACTGTCTGGCCCGATGGAAGGTACTCATGGTGGACTATGCCTTGGCAATCGAAGAAAAGAGTCAACATCACCTTCCCGGTTCTTTATGCTCATAGGGTATACATATCCCATCTTTTCACTGACGGACAAGAAGGCGGTCGCAGTTGTTGTTTTTTATATGCATACATTTTGCGTTCGTTGAAGGCTTGTATATATGTATTTATATACATTTATATACATATGCGTGTATGCGCGTTTGGCTTTCTGGATGCATCCATGGATATTAGAACATTTTCTCATCAATATTTGTATGTAAGTAGTTCAGATTTGACTAAAGAGATTAAATATAGGAATGCATATTCATATGATTGCCTTTATGGCTGTTTTACAAATAAATCAATTCAAAAGAAGTATGAATAATGTTATATAGAAAATAAATTTCTAAATAACAGGTATTAGAAAAACCTGAATGGACTATTTTAAATCAATTATAATTAAACCAAATATAAAAAATTAAATAAAAATATCGAACAAAGAAAAATACCAAAGGGACCTGAACCTGAGTCAAATATGGGACGATGTACTGCATATACGACACGTCTTTCACGATTGCGCTAAACTATAATTACTAATGAACTTTTCTAAATCACTCATTTATTCGATTCGCAGTTTTATATGCACATATTCTGCGTTAGTTGAAAGCGTGTATGCGTAATTATATGCATATGTATGTGTGTATGCGCGTTTGGCTTTCTGGACGGATATTAGAATGATATTTTCTCATCAATATAATTTGGATTTGATGAAAGAGATTAAAGACATATGTACATATTTTCTGTTTTGATTGATTTACATATATAAAAATCAGGTCATATCCAGTATGAACTATTTTATACCGAAAAGAAATTTCCATTTATGAAATACAAAAAAAACAGTATTTTAAAGAAATTTTAATTAAAATAAACTCAAAAATTTTACCAAACTTTCCTGGTTTGAATTGTAAAAAAAATGTGCAAGAAAAAAAAAAATGACTTCAGGACTTGAACCTGAATTAAATATCGGCCAAAAAACAAAACGAATAATTCCGCCGACTTTAGCTTCTGCACCACAAACTAACTACCGCGCGGCCTTCTTAATCGCAAATTTATTCGCTTTGATTTCCTTAGTAGTGTGCCGAAAAATCTTATGAACTTCCTCAGTAGTTTGGTAAACGCAGAAAATATCTGAATTCCTGTCCTAGCGTGGTAAGTAAATATAGAAACCCTCCACTCGCGTCACTCGAGTGGTAAATATCTGCAATTCCCACCTCGTGAGGAAAGTTGAATTTGAAATTACCTTAGTTTGAATCTACGAATTAGAACTCGAAAAAAGCTCATTTAACATTTGCTCCTTCTCATTGCATTAACATTCTCTGGCATTAGACCTTCCGATGTCTAATGCAGCTGGCATGTAAAGGAGCGCGAATTCGGTGTTGGATTTATAGTAAGAGAGTACTGTCGTTGGCAAGTACTGTCGTTCACTCTGGTGGAATAGCGTCTCGTAAAAACCTGCATCAAAGCGAGATTCTTCAACCTTACGCTCTTTTATGCCCACGTCCCGACGAAAGAAAAGGACGATGCGACCGAAAATTTATTCCTTTATTGCGCGCCCGGAACGTTCATATGAGCGGTACCTCCGCCACGACATAAAAATTGTGCTTTGCGCCTTCAGTGTCAGGGTGCGCAAAAAGGAAGTTTTGGTCCTACAGTCAGACAGGGTACCTCGCTGTCGTATGACGTTTTTTACCTGATGCTGGAAAATTTCGTGTGGGCCGCAGAACTTAATCGCTCAGGCACAATTTTTTATAAGAGTGTACAATTGTTGGTGTATGCCGATGATATTGCTATCATCGTTCTTAACAACCGCGCTGTTAGTTCTGCCTTTACCAAACTGGATAAAGAGGCAAAGCGAATGCGTTTGGAGAAGCTTCTGTCATGAAACAATCAGTGGGCGCACTCGCGTATTAGCACCCACGACAATGTTGACAGTTATGACCTCGAGGTTGTAAAAAACTTCGTTTATTTCGGAGCCAGCATTAACAACGATAAACATGTTATCCATGAAATCTAGCAAAGAATCCCTCTTCCCAACAAGTGTTACTTTGGACTAAGTAGGCCTTTGAGTAGTAAAGTCCTCCCTCGACGAACAAAACTTACATTCTATCCGCCCTAACGTGAGGCGCAGAAGTTTGGACGATCACAATATCCGATGAGGCGTCCCTTGGAGTGCTTGAGAGCATGAGCTTTATGACGACATAGATACAGCCGAGCGTATAAAAATCCATCAGCTACGTTGGCTGAGTCACGTCGTTCAAATGGAAACAAACTCCCCGGCTCTAAGAGTCCTCGATGCGGTACCAGCTAGGGGTAGCAGAAGAAGGCCTCCTTTGCGTTGGAAAGAACAGGTGGAGAAGGGTTTGGCTTCACATGGTGTTTCCAATTAGCGCCGGTTATCACTAGAAAGAAACAACTTGTGCGCTTTGTTAAATTCGGAAAAAACCGCGTAAGAAGAAGAAGGCTACGGCAATTAGCAAAATTGCCGTATTTAGGCTGAAGAGCAACCCGAAGCCATTCAAGATTAGCTATTACATCCATTGAAAATAACCCCTTGGTGCGGTATATGGACGATTTCTCTAGTCGACCCTTATTTCTTTAAAAACGAGGCAGGCGCCAATGTTTTTGATGCCGGACGGTAAGACGGCGCTACCTGCCATATAACCCGTGAAACAATGGACTTACTGTGTTGTCCTTTTCGTTTCGCACTCGTCTCAGACCAGTGGGCTGGCCCCCAACATCGTATCATATTACACCTTTTGAATTTTATTTATGAGTGTGTGTAAAGTCTAAATGTTTAGTAGGTAAGTCAGCTTCGATTGAGACATTGGAAACCAACATTACTAAAGTTATTCACGGGATACCGACCGAAGTCCTCTAGCGAGTCTTTGAAAATTTGTGTAGCGGCCAATATTTGAACAGGAGTATCTCTAAAACATAAATGCCATGAATGGGTCCACCCTAAAATACTAAATATTGACCAATCGATTGGAATTTTCGTACTCTTATTTTAATTTAAAATCCGATACCTCTAAACTGACAAGACTTTTTCTGGTTTTGTTTTATTCTTTTCTTAATATCGTTTCTTTCAAAGTACATCCCGCACATTTATTTTGCACAGTATTGCGGCTGCCGTAGCCGAATGGGTTGGTGCGCGACTACCATTCGGAATTCACAGAGGGAACGTCGGTTCGAATCTCGGTGAAAACACCAAAATTAAGAAAAACAATTTTCTAATAGCAGTCGCCCCTCGGCAGGCAATGGCAAACCTCCGAGTGTATTTCTGCCATGAAAAAGCTCCTCACAAAAATATCTGCCGTTCGGAGTCGGTTTGAAACTGTAGGTCCCTCCATTTGTGGAACAACATCAAGGCGCACACCACAAATAGGAGGAGGAGCTCGGCCATACACCCAAAAAGGGTGTACACGCCAATTATATATATATATAAAACTGAATGCTTGTCTGTATGTTATCGATGAACTCAAGAACTACTGGACTGATTATTATAAAAATTGATTATATTATTTATATGTATTTTTCCAGTAGTATAGGCTTATTAATGCATCGAAAACTGCTCGATCACAGCAAATACTCATGCTATTTGCCGTAATATTGACAACCTGCTTCCCATATAATCCAAAAGATCTTAGGGAAAAATACAAGGACTACATGAGTGAAGATATTCCACATCGTTTGCACGCTGCGAATCGAAATCCGCATTCACTCAATTCACACCAAACGTGTAATGAGACATTGATTTTGACCGAAGACATATGTTTGACAATCGCTAACAAGGCACTGGTGCAACTGGGAATGCCTGCTTCAAACCGACCTGCAAACAAACTTTTCGATCGTGATTTGCAACGAGAAACACACTATGATTCTGACGAACCTGGGACAGGCAAGACTTTTCTTCTTTCACTAATTTTGGCAACCATACGATCACAAAATAATACTGCACTGCCTATTGCATCATCTGGAATTGCCGCAACTCTTTTGGATAGTGGCTGAACAGCACATTCAGCACTGAAACTGCCGTTGAATTTGCAAAACACTGAGGCACCAACATGCAACATCAGCAAAAACTCTGGAATGGGAGAAGTATTTCAAACGTGTTAAATTATCATATGGGTAGAATGTACACTGTCTCACAAGAAAGCATTGGAAGCGCTTGATCGTACACTGCGAGATTTGAGAGGAAATAGACGGATCTTCGGTAGCGCACTCATTTTATTGTCTGGTGATTTTCGACAAACACTGCCCATTATACCACGTTCAGCACCCACTGATGAACTTAATGCATGTCTTAAATCATCAGTTATATGGCGTCCGCCATATTGGATCCGCCATTTTGAATTTTGAAAAACTGACATCGGATTCGTCATCAGCGACCCCGAAAACCCCCAAGTGATGAGTTTCAAGCGAATCCAAAAAAATTTTCGAAAAATGTCCGCCATATTGGATCCGCCATTTTGAATTTTGAAAATCTGACATCGGATTCGTCATCAGCGACCCCGAAAACCCCCAAGTGATGAGTTTCAAGCGAATCAAAAAAAATTTTCGAAAAATGTCCGCCATATTGGATCCGCCATTTTGAATTTTGAAAAACTGACATCGGATTCGTCATCAGCGACCCCAAAAACATTCAAATATATCATGAGTCATCATTTTTGAACCTATTTTTAAAAGTAATTGATCGATATATTTGCAAATTTTGGAATTTAGTGTCTTTGAGGTGACACAGTAATGACGCCATTTTGAATTTTCAAATTTGCCACTTTGCAATTGAAAGGGCATGAGTTTACGAGTATTTTGACATATTATATGATTATTTTCATCCCATAGAATTTTGGACAGAACTTTGGTCCGGTTGACGTGGAACGCCCCATATATATATTGCAAACGTTTAGAAACGCGTTTTTAATAATTTTTAATAAATATAAAACTTAAGGGTCGCACCCCAGGTATTAATAGAATTTCTTACCCCATGATAAAAAACTTACCGGCAGCCATGAAAACCCGTTTACTTTGTCTTTATAACAACATTTTGAGCAATCAAATACCTCAAATGTACAAAAGCAGTCTCGTCCTCCCTATACATAAACCAAACCAAGATAAATCCTTCATCAAATCCTACCGTCCAATATCCTTGAATCCGGTCTGCGCAAAATTATTAGACAAAGTAGTAGCTAATCGGCTATGGTGGTTTGTTTCCTGCAATAAACTAGTACATAGCCAGCAAATCGGATTTAGAAAGGGTAAATCAGTGTCTGATTATCTAGCATATCTAGACCATCAGATCACGTCCTCCCTATCCCAAAAAAAGCATTTGTCAATCATCTCACTCGACTTCACTAAAGCATTTGACAAAATCGGAGTACACACCATTCTAGACCAGCTTTTAGAATGGAAAATAGGTCCTAAAATATTAAACTATATGAAACATTTTATGACAAACAGAAAAATTAAAATAAGAATAGATTTTCACTTCTCCAAAACATATCCACTCCAGAATGGGATACTCCAAGGATCCCCAATTTCAGTCATACTATTTCTTACAGCATACCACAAACTCAGCAAAATTTTATCATTACAAAGAAATAGACTTTCTGGCTTACGCAGACGATTTCACTCTCATAAAAAAATGAATAAACATGAATATATAAACATAGATCTCAACGACATTCACAACGATATTTTGAACTGGTGCAATTACTCAGGTGCAAACCTCTCAACAGAAAAAAGTAAGCACATACACATATGCAGGAAAATACACGAAGAAAGATATAGAAAGATATAGATGGGAAGCCCACATTTCAAAACTTGTCAACTGATTAAATAAACGTTTGAGCATAATAAAATGCCTTTCAAGCCCAAAACTGAATGCTAACACTAGTTCAATCATTACCGCTACCAAATCTTTAATTGTATGAAAAATTTATTATGGATTATACCTTTTTGGCTACACACCTAAGTCAAATATAAACAAACTCAACTCATTACTAAACTCTGCTATACGAACCGCCTTAGGCGCATACCGTACTACACCGATTCGCAACATGACGTTCGAAACAGGCATACCTCCGTTAACACAAATGAGGGAGTTTGCCACAACAAAACTTTGCAAAAACCTAATCGTTAATGACCAGTCAACACTTTCAAAACTTACACACAAAATAATAATTTCTAAACGAAAACACAAAATTCAATCAACACTCACACGCATAATAGAAAAATCTCTGGAATTAGATATTCCCATCAATTATAAACCTAAGACCATCACCCGATTTCCTGGATGGCAACTACCTTTCAATGCCATAGATACATCTCTCCACCATTGGAAAAAAGACAATACGCCTTCAACATTATTTCAAAAACTCTTCTCAGAATTGACCAACAAACTCATAAAAAAAAAAAATTCTAACTAATCTTCACAGACGGTTCAAAAAGCGCAAACCAAACAAGCTTCAGCGTTATATACAATAACAAAATATTAATTAGCAAAGCCTTACCTTATTACAGCACAAATTTTGCTGCAGAAACGATAGCCATATTTGAAGCAGTACAATATGCTAGCCAAACACCTGGAAAATTTACAATTTGTTCCGATTCCTTAGCCTCATTAGAAATGGTAAAAAATATAAACAATAATAATTATTATACAGACTATATAAGAAACTGCTTACTAAAATTCAAAAATAAAATCGAACTCATATGGATACCAGGACACGCGAAAATCAAGGGCAACGAACTACTAGATTTAGCGGCAAAAGAAGCACAAAACCGCCCCCTAACTACAATATGTCTCTGAACCTCCTACACACAGATATTAAAAAACATATAACAAAAATATTCAAAAATAAACAACACTCCACATTCGCACAAACAACAAGCTGGTACGAATTTGTTAACCCAAAGATGCAAGCAATCAATGAACACACATTTACACATAATACAAACATAACTAGAAGGGAAATAACAAAAATAATTAGACTACGACTTGGGCACACACGACTAACACACGAATATTTAATAAAATAAAAAATAGTTTAAAAAAACTAAAAAACACGCTTTTATTGCCAATCGAACTAAAAAGTAGAAAATAAATTTTAATGACAAAGAGACTTATAATGAAGTAATAGCAAATCGAACGATCAGTCATAGTCAACTAATATACAAATAGAGTAATTCAAATTAGAGTTAAAATGGGACAATTAAAAAGTACCTACTAGCTCCAGCAAGAAATGACATTTGATATGATTCGTAACTATGTCCCTTATAAACATTACCGATGAAATTTTTCTCCGCATTTCTAAAGTTGGGAATGCTAACAAAAGGCATCTACTTTTATATGCAGGCAAACTGCAAGGCCAACAAAGTGAATGAATAGCAAATCTAGTGAAACGTTTTTGAACCTTCTCAATTCTTAAAGATGGACCCATATAGAATGGATCCCAAATAATGCTGCAATGTTCGAGTTTCGATCTCACAAGAGAAAAATACAAATTCCTCAGCCTAGAAATATCCTGGAACTCCCTTGAATTCCTTATTACAAAGCCAAGCATAGATCTGGACTTGGCACTCATATAGTCTATATATTTAGAAAACGACATTTTTGATGTAAATATGACCCCCAAGTCTTTCTTTTCATAAATTTTTTGAGGTAGGTAGTGCCCAACTTGTAATCGAAATCAATCGTAATTTGAATGTCATGTGCTGACATTTACCAGCATTAAGAGGTAAGGAGTTATCATCGCACCAAGTTTCCAATCTTGTTAAGTCTTCTTGAAGTCTTATGCAGTCAGTTACGTCCTCTATCCGACTGTAACTTTTCAGGTCGTCTGCATACATCAGACAACGTGATGTCTCGAAAACGTATAATGTTGTATATATTTATGGATTAAAGTTCCACTTAATACAAATATTTTTTTTATAAACCTATAACTATAGTATGTAGATAAAAATGATTTGATTATTAATTTACAGTATATGGTGCCTTTTTTTTAAACATCTATACATACATACATAATATACATTTTTTAAATGAAGTTAATTATATTTAATCATGTAAATATTTAAAATGTAAACATTAAAATATTAAAAAAAAGAAATTTTCATTCGAAATGGTCACCATTTGCTTTTACACAAGCCTTCAAATTATTAGGCCATTCAGCTATTGCAGCCCACACGGTTTTCATGGATATTAACGTCGTTGCTCGAACCAAAGATTATTTGAGACTCTCCAAATTTCTGTGTGGTCTTCGACAGGCCATTTTTTCCAATCCAAATTCCAATGGATTTAGATCTGGACTTACAGACGGTCAATTTTCTATGGTTATAAACCCAGGAATATTGTTTTTTAGCCACTGCTGGGTAGTTGTCGCCTTTTGAGCTGGAGCGGAGTCTTGCTGGAAGATCCAACGCTCTGCGTTGAAGAGACTATTGCTCAACTGCTCCATCACTTCTTCTAAGGCATCCTCCTTGTACACTTTTCCCCTGATCTTAATCCCTTTTTCGCAGAAATGAGGAGATGTAACGCCTTTACATGACACTCCCCAACCAAACATTCCGCAGACTGGATGGTGGTCACGCTGAGCCCTTAGAACAACATTTTTTGCGTCTTTAGAAGTTATAGCATAGATTTTGTCGTTTTGCTTATTAAAAACTTCTTCAACAGTAAACATTTTCTCATCTGTGAAAAATATATTTTCATGGCTGTTGACCGCGTACCACCAAAGAAACTGCTTACATCTGTCGAGTTTAATTTTCTTCAAGTACGTTGTCATAATCAATTGGGCGACGGAAGACTTTCATGTGGAGATCATCTCTAATTAGCCTTGACATGGATCTGGCCAATACATTCATTTCCCTGGACGTGATTTTCTGCTTTCTGAGGGGATTTCTGTGAATCCTTTCCCGAATGGCTTTTATGGCTGTCCTGGTTCGAACCCAGACGTTTGGGAAAAACGATTGATCGTGCGGTAAACAAACCTTCTCGAAATATTAAGTTAGCTTTCCACTCCATTGTTAACAACGGAAATTTTGCACCGAAAATGAGTATGATTTATGAGTAAACAATGCATACGCAGAAAAGCAAAAATAACGGAACTTTTTTCTGCGAACTTGTTCTCGTTATATAAATTGTAAAATTTGTCTAAGTAGCTGCGTCGTTCTGATCGATGTAGAGTAGGTATGGCCAGCCATGGAGCTCGCGAGCGAAAACTGTTTTTATACATACATATGTGCTTTCACTTAATAGTAAAATGGCATAGAAGAATTAACGCTTTATATGTAAAATGTGTTACATTATTTTTGCAACAAGAAACAATATGAAAGCTTTTACACATACTCAACACCTTCGAAAAAATTGAAAACATTGACTTTGTTGGGCATTGAATGTTGTTCGGGTGATGAGAAAAGTTGAAGCTCTAACATTTTGTCGAAAGATGCTTTTTATTGCCACCGCTACAGTTTTCTTTGAGCCACTATTAGTGGTGACAAGACATCGCCTATGATTATGACATTGAAACGAAATAGCAATCATCAGAATTCCGTTGCTCATATTAACTAAAAACATACCATCACAAAGTCGTTTAAAAATCAAGGTTTTGACGACCGTTCTCTTTGATTGATTCGGTCTACTCGAAATTCTTTCCACTAGATCAAACAGTATATAGGGAGTATTGTTTTGTGTGCGCGTACTGATGCGATTGAGGAAAAAAGTTCGCCACAATTTGTTTATACAGTTGTCGTTCACCGACTTAAGCATCTCAAATTGTAGGTGGCCATTTACTTAAAAAATATCGTTAATGCCTTTCGACAAGCTCCTTATTTAACCAATTTGGCTCGATTGTTTCTTTTCTGTTCCCACGACTTATATACCATTTCGTTCTTAGACCACTATTGATAAATTTTGAGCACTTTTTGAGAGATTTTTTGAGTGTAGAATTAATTAGGAAATTTTAATTTCTAATACGTACATAATAGCTTTACAATGATAAATGCATTCAAGTTCAAATTATATGAAACATGTAGGAGGTTACTAAAAATATGCATGCGCTTACTTGTGTATGAAAAATGTACTTGTACATAGATAAGGATCAATGATGGATTTATGATTTTATCATGCGAAATTTTTACTCGAAAAAAAGCTTCAAAAAGCTATTTGTCTCATTTTTTTCTATATTCACTTTGAACACCCTTTTCGCCAGGAAAGTCAAATATGACACTTCAAAAAGTCAACGCTTCGTGACGCGTAAAGGAATGTTTATTTATTGTATCTGTTAATGCATAATACCAGAAAATTAACCTTGTACTAACTTAACTTTATTGCTCGAATGGAAAATGTCTTCCTTGCAGGAAATGTATGTAGAATTAACAAAAACATTCTTGCCGCGTAGGGCAGTTTACAAAGTAAGTTTTATAAGCGTTAGTGATGCCAATGAAATTATGAAGTTAATGAAAATGAAATCTGTTCCGGAATATCCAGGCGACCACTGAAACAGCGTTTCAGAATAAGGGTAAAACGGTTGGCTTAGTGATGGGATGTGTCATTTCTTCTCGGGCGGCCCGAAACTTCACTGCTCGTACTAGACCATCGGCTCCTAGATAAGTCTAGATTACATTGCCCATAGGCCATACTGCTAGTGGGGTGTTGGGCTACTTTACAAGCACGATGTCACCGAGGACAATGTGCGGAGTGCGTTTATTTTATTTATGTCGATTTTCTAAAGAAGCCAGATATTCCCTATGCCGAATATAATGCCAGCAGTCGAACTTGTTCTCTTCTTGATTTCATGCAAACTGCCCTCAGGTACCATGATAAGCAACCGCCCTATTTGAAAATCAGAAGGTGATGAAGCGTTTCAGATGTTACACCAAGTGGTCGTGAGTTAACAACAGCTTCAATCTGCTTCTAAATTGTGGTAAGTTGCTCAGTTGTAAGAATTTTAGTACCGATGGCACGTCTCATATGGAGTTTGACAGATAAACAGCCGAGTATGTAAAGGGTGATTTTTTAAGAGCGATGGGAAAGTTTTTCAAAAAAACACACGTAAAATTCAGAAAAATGCATGAAATTTTTATTTAAATCGATAGTACAGTCCATATAATGTAATGTTTGAAGACTATTTCATGCAAATGTTGACCGCGACTGCGTTTCAAATGGTCCATCCACTTAATCAACAGAAAAACCTTGGCACAAATACAAATCAAACCCTTATACCAGGCGTTTCTTATGCACAAGCAACATCAAAGAAAACATTAACAAATGAATTAAACAAACCTAATACTACCACATCAAGTAACGATGATTTAATTGAACTTAAAACTATGATGAAACAATTGATGACACAAATGGCCACCATGATGAACATTGTAACCATACTAGTATCGAAGCTAGATGGACGCACTAAGTAAAATAAAAATTGCAATTTGGAACGCAAACGGACCTACGCGCCACGAATTAGAACTCAAGGCTTTTATTCTGGATAAAGCAATTGATATTATGCTAATATCCGAGACTCATGCAACGCACAAAACTTTTGTAAATATACCTAACTACAACATACCCTACACAAATCACCCAGATAACAAGGCTCACGGAGGAACTGCAATAATCATCAGAAAACAATTAAATACTACGAACTTGATAGTTATAGAAAAAATAACATACAAACAACGACAGTTTCAATAAATAGCTCAAATGGACCAATAACAATATCAGCAGTATACTGTCCGCCAAAATTCAATAACACAAAAGAACAATACCTGGACTATTTAAACAGTCTAGGAAGTCGATATATCGCTGGAGGTGACTACAATGCGAAAAATTCTATTTGAGGATCAAGGTTAACAACTTCTAAAGACCGAAGATTATAAGACGCTATAAGAGAAAACAATGGACATTTCATAAGCACCGGAGAGCCGACATACTGGCCTACAGACATCAAAAAACAAACAGATTTTATTGATTTATGTATTGTTAAAAATATTCCCCAAGCCCATCTGACCATTAAGTTATGTTTGGAGCTATCGTCGGATCATTCACCACTCCTAATGACAATTCATGGAAATCTACACCAACAAACTAGTACAGGACTATATAATTATAAAACAGACTGGAATTATTTTCGACAAAATGTGGAAGCACAATTGACTATAAATATTTCATTAAAAACGGAAAACGAAATTGACTCAGCAATAGTTTTTTTCAACGATTCCATCATCAAAGCCCTCACCTTTTCGACACTAACTATAAAAATTCCACAAAAAGAGTCTATTCCAATACATATCAAACAAAAAAATACAACAAAAAAGGAAACTCCATAAAAAGTGGCAAACTACTTAACATCCCGAAGATAAGGAAAAACTTAACAAATCAACAACTGAATTAAAAGCATTATTAAAACAACACCAAGATAAAAAGCTTCAGAATTACATACATAACTTGGGGGCCACGGCAGTTAACAAATATTCTCTATGGAAAGCAACTAAAAACTTAGTCAAAGCAGTTTCACATAAACCTCCCATCAAAACACAACACGGAACTTGGGCAAAGACCAATAAAAAGAAGGCAAACACACTAGCTGAGCACTTTAAAACAATATTCTCAAACGAATAAGACAATCAGCACGTTGAACAATATGTAAATAAGAGTAACCCAGAAAAGAAAATGAGAATGACAACCTCAGCTGAAATCAGATATCATTTGAAAAATCTGATCAGTGAAAAAGCACCGGGCTACGATCTAATAAATGGTAAAATACTAAAAGAACTACCTGATGTAGCAATCACATATATACGACAAATATTCAACAGAAAATTAAGGACACAATGCTTCCCACGCCTCTGGAAAGTTGTACAAATAATGGCAATCCCCAAACCAGATAAAAACGCATCAGAAACGACATCATATCGCCCCATCAGTCTCTTGCCCATTCTTTCAAAAGTATTTGAAAAAATATTCTCTGCCAGATTAGACGAAATTCTGATAGAAAAAATATAATACCAAGCCATCAATTTGGATTTAGACGACAGCATTCAACTGTGCAACAAGTCCACAGAGTTATAAACAAAATACTAGATGATATGGATAATGAAAGGTTCTGCATAGCTGTCTACCTAGATATTGCAAAAGCTTTTGACAGGGTGTGGCATAAAGGACTATTGCACAAGCTAAGCGAAATATTGCCACGGAGTCACTTCACAATTCTCAAAAGTTATCTGGAAAACCGAAATTTTTTTATAAAGTTTGAAGACGAATGCTCAAGCATGATGCAAATGAGAGCAGGTGTGCCCCAAGGTAATGTCCTAGGCCCTCTATTGTACCTGATATTTACAGTAGATATACCGATCGCAACAACAAAAAATTGCATGATAGCCACATTCGCGGATGACACGGTTTTAATGGCATCAGAAAAAATAGAAAAAAAAGCTACTGTATCATGGCCCGATAAATGGGGAATAGAGGTCAACAAAGATAAAACGGTACAAGTAATTTATACAAAAACTAAGCCTTAACAACACACATTGTCGCACACTGTGTGCATTTACCTCTTCGTAATATAAATCGACGGATTGCTGAGATAAACCCAGGCAGATTTTCTCCTTCGATTGATGAGAGTTTCTGTCTCAAGAAAGTTTCATGGCGATCGGACCCGCATAATCGGATTCGGTGAGCTGAAATGGAATGGCTCGCTGTACATGAATTTTAAGAAGTGCAGCCATAAATTGTTGAGTGTTGGTTTTCCGTTTTCGAAAGCCTTTAAAGTAAACGGATTGAATGCCTTGTGCCTAATATCCAATGATGCTCATAGGATAGTATGTATAAGATCAATGGTAGAATGATCGCTGGGTAGAATGATCGGATGTTTGACTTCCATTTTCAAGTTGCAGTTGGATATCCGATTAGTGTGTTCAATATATTGCCTTCGGCTTCCGTTATAGCTAACATGGCAACGCGCCACACTTAACTTCATTTGTGATGTCTGGATCTGTGCTTGAAGTGAAACTAATTTTATTATTTAATATGTTTTTGAGTTTCTCCTCGCTGCTTACCCAGCTTGGTCTTTTCCACCATAACTCCAAATTATTTAGCGCAGCAGCTGACTTTACTCGAGAAACACAATCTGCTGGATTGTATTTGATGCTACATGATGCCACACGTTTTTTAGAAGGAAGTCCAGAATCTCATTGGTTCTATTATCAACGATGTTTTTCAATTTTACTAGAGTAATGAAAAGCCAACGTAGAATCTCTCTTGCCAACAAGTGCTACTTTGGACTAAGTATGCAGCTGAGCAGTAAAGTCCTCTCTCGACGAACACCTCTAACACTCTACAAGACTCTCATCATGCCTGTCCTAACGTATGGCGTAGAAGCTTGGACGATGACAACATCCGATGAAGCGACGCTTGGAGTGTTCGAGAGAAAGATTCAGCGTAAGATTTTTGGACCTTTGCACGTTGGCAACGGCGAATATCGCAGACGATGGAACGATGAGCTGTATGAGCTTTATCGCAACATAGGCATAGCGCAGCGAGTAAAGATCCAGCGTCTACGTTGGCTGGTTCATGTCGTATGAATGGATACAAACGCTCCCGCTCTGAAAGTATTCTATGCGGTACCAGCTGGTGGTAGTAGAGGAATGCCTCCTCTGCGTTGGAAAGATCAGGTGGAGAAGGACTAGGCTTCACTTGGTGTGTCCAATTGGCGCCGATTAGCACGAGAAAGAAACGACTGGCAGCCTTTGTTGAACCCGGCCAAAATCGCGTAAGCGGTTACCGCGCCAATTAAGAAGAATAATGAAAAGCCAAGATATAACAATGGTCATAACCAGGCTCCCTGATTGTTCGATGTGTGATTGAGTCAAGAACGACCTTAACCAAACGCGTTAGAAATAGTGCACCTCATAGTTCGAGTCGGGGCAAACTCACAGTCTTTAATGGTGCCACGCGAGTTTTTGAAACAACAGTAGACTTCGGCTGCATACGCTGCAAGCAAGGCACCTGAAACGCATGAAGCTCCAATTCGGTCGAACTACTAGAAACGAATCGAGCAATCTTTAAATTCCGCACTCGACGAATGTCTTCCTAATATGGAGCCCATTGGTTAGCTAAATGTGCAGGCAGCGGGTTGTCCCAGCCACCGTTTTGAATCCAAGTGTGAAGGCGCAAAGGGTCAAACAACCGTAAAGCAGCTCATAAATCATGTCTCTTACTAACTACAGATATGGTAGAGATATGGACTCGATAGGTAAATATGTCTGTTTTAGGACTCCAGTACAAACAAAGTGCCCTTGTCGTCGCTTCGAAGACATATCATGCTGAACTGTTTGGTCCGAAGTAATTTGAGTTGAATTTGATATCCACTTACTCAATTCCATCCCTGCCGTATACTTATCGCACGGGGAAACTGCTCCTGATAGTCATAAGCCAGCTATTGCAAAACTCTTACTGCCGAAAATGGTGCACATGGAGTTGCATAGGTAACTCTGTTCAACCGATAATGTTTGAGAACCAAGTCAGGACTTTCCCTCCATACAATCCTTTGAAAGTCACTATAATATTCAGATATCCGTATTTAGCGAAACTTCTTAACGATCTCCGCCGTGAATACAAACCGTTGAAAACGAAATCTTAAGCATACCGAAACCTTATTGCGTTGTATGCTTGGCCCGGCGTGTAAAACGCTATTATTCATAGAGCCAGCAGATGATCTATCGAAAATCACCTAGAGATTTTTCCCGAGTGCTGGGTGATGTGGTCGATAAAATACCGGGCCGTTATTAGTGATGGCAAGTCCCTCTTTTTCTACAGCGCATATATACCCTTATAACTCTAACTGTCTCACAAAGTGTATATATTGATCCTTTAGATGCATATTATTTATCAAGCCTCGTTCTACTGCCTAGAAATTGCTCATTGTGAGGTGTTTGCAAAACACGGTGGTTTTCCCTTAAATGGAAGGTCAACAGAATATTTGCCATCCGTCTGTTGAGTATTCCGAAAATATTGGTCTACAAAAAGGACATAATAGTCTATTAATATATCTGGTTTGATTTCTCGATTTCCCAAAATTGTCGAACTGCGTGATCTAAATCCGATTTACGTTGCGGAAGAATTTTCCCATAACGAACTGATAGAACGAACCGAAAATTGTCGAGATAGCGAATTCATTGCCTATGTCGTCGATCACTTTGTTGAAAGTGAAGGTGAAAGTGAACATGTCTGGTATGTTGAGTTCTCACTTTTGATGAATTGTAAAAGGTAGAATCTGCCAATTAAATGCCTTACAAATCCGTTAAAATGCTTATCCTATTCTTGTCGCCGGTGACTTGGTGGTTATGTTGCATAACACGTGAGCATTTACTTCAAGGTTATGTTCAGACACATGTGTTTTTATGAATAATGTAATATAACCACACGTTGTCTCAACCTTCGCTGAAGCGATTCCAGTAACAACAATTCGATATGGTGCGCGGGGAATGCCAAGGTTTTATGCACAATGCTCCGAAATATAGGACAGTTCGGAAGTAGAATCGATTAGCATTCGACATGAATTGAAGTGACTTTGAACTGTCTGGAAGTTCACTAATGCGGTAGGCAATAAAGCTTAATGATATTTTTCGGGCACGGTAATGGTGTCTGAGTCGTTCTGAGGAATAATGGATGAAAATGATGGCTGTGAAACAAGTGCTGCAGTGGACCGTAATTTAGCTGATGCTACTGACGCAATGAAAACATAGGGATCTATCTTTGACTAGCAGACTTCGATCTTGTATAGATAGGCTTGATAAGATTGGACATTTTGAAACTTTGTGATTAGTGGAGCCCATTTTATACATTTCTGATTTGTGTTGCAATTGTCAATCGAAACAAATGAACGCGCGGTTAAGTTATAAGATTTGCTCCCAGACGGCGAGGAGATCTTGCCGACAGGAGAGGGCTTTGGATATGCCAACTTAAGTTCCTCGCAACGAGAATCCAAAACTTTAAAAAATTCCGTAATAGTAGTCACACTCACCTCTTTACTTTCCTCAATCGATTTACGCCTCGATTCCGTGTATAATTTGGACCCCAGCCCGTAGATCAACCATCTGCCGCCCTCACCCCTTCTAATGGCATCCAAACCCCGTATAACCTCGTTGGCGCCATTTGAAATTTTACTTAAAGTTTTTACATCCTTACTGATGGTTGAAGGCAGCGACATGAAAGTTTCAATAAATGATGCTACAATGTGACGCGGTCGATCGTATCGTTCGTTTAATCGTGCCCATGCTGATTCATAACAATTGTCCCTAACTGGAATATGCATTAACATTTGCGCGTCCTCATCCTGTAAAAATGATCTCAAATAGTGGAGCTTTTGCGTTATGCTGAGGATGGATGCATCAACAGCACTAACAAAAAGGTCTTTAAATGATGACCATGTCGTATACTGGCCCGGAAATGGTGATATAAAAATTGTTGGCAAGTCATTTGTCTTGGCTGTGGCTGGATGTGTGGGTGCTACCGTGAATTGTTGCAAACATGACGCTTTCTTGTTGTAGCTCTGTCCAATTCGTTTGCATTATTTAATAGAGTCTTCCCACATAGTCGAGCAACTCCGGTTCGAAGGACTAGATTTATGTTGATGAATAATACACGGAGATTTACCTTGTACGAACTTAACTTCACTACCAGAATGTGCTTGCTTCAAATGTATTTCAACGAGGAGCAGGATAGTACAACAACAAGATCTATGTATGCAAGCACTAACGTACTCATTTACAACTTACGCTCATATGTGGATTTGGTACTACAGGTGAAAAAAGAGCAATAGGGATGTTTGCCATAATGTAGCACATACAAACTTACCATCAAATTCACCATTTCGCTTCGCTTTAGCCCTGACTTTTACATTAGCTTTGTAGGTACTCTAATTTTCTCTCGATCGTTTGAATTTCAATTAAATATTCATTTCGATATTTTCTTAGATATAAAAAAATATTGGGGAATTAAAAACTACTACCGAGCTATTATCAAAGAAACTCGATAATATTGCAAAAAAAAAGTTCAGTATCATAATATCACATAAGTAAATTGCAAGATAGTTTTTAAAATCTGAAAACGTAAAAAAAAATCGTTGGAAGGTTGCCAAATGCACGAACAGATAAACATGGCTAAAAAGTCATGTGCCTGTACTTCATATACATACATATGTAGTATATACATAAGTCACCGGAAAGTGTGGATGTGTCTTTTTTGTGTATCGCAGTGGCTGAATTAAGTATGACCGATAGACCGGTACTGCATACTCGTATGTTATATACAAGTAAATTAGAGGTAATAAGGCAAGAATGAACAAATATTTATTGCGTCAACAACAATATAGTATGCTATCGGCTAAGAAATGAGCTTGCAGAAGTATACACATACATATCAGTGGACTTTTGACAACAGCCTTTTTTAATTTAACACTCTTTACTTGTGAGATACTTAATGTTTTAATATAGGTCACTTCAGCGAAAATCAAACAAAAATACTATCACTTTTATGAATGAATATGGAACTTTTGTCAAAAGTGAACAGTAAAAAGTGAATAAACTAATGGTTCGAAGAAGTTTTACATTCTCAAAACATCTATCACAAATATATTGTAGTATATACACATATGGCATTTTATATGCAGATACATATCCATCATTAAAGGTACCTGCTAAGTTAACAAAAAAAAGTGTTTAAGTGAAAAATTAATTTTTGGTAAGATATGTATGTATGTATATTCACATGCATAGGTGCATATAATGTATGCATACACATTCAGAATTCTACTAATAACATCTGCAATAACTAGTAGGAAAATATAAATGGAAAGGTCAAGGGGAGATTGAAATATGCATATTTTACATATAAATAGATATACAGGAAACTAAACTGGCTTAAATCGGTGAGTAGTTTACCGAGTTGAAAAGTTGTGACGCTCTCTTCATAGCACATTTCAACTGATAGTGGTTTGAGGATAGGTTCAGAGGCATTGTCTTCCTTTGGAACGCGTCGTCAAGAATTTTCCTTCGATTACCTGGCCATGCTGCGTTTCACAAGTTCAACTTTGACCATCATAGAGACTGTCAGCCGTTTGAAATAGTTTTAGCCTTTCAGGAAAGATATAATCAGTAATTTACAGCCTGCTGAAAGGTCACTAAGGACGGTTAACGTTTAACTCATACGTTTTCGCTAAACTGTCGCCAATCAAGGGATGCCTTAATAGAACAGGCTTCTAGTTGTAATAGGGTAGACTGTGAACCAGACGAATTCGCCAGGTTAAGTACTTCCAAGTAAATCTTTCTTAGGAAATTAATTTACTTACTTTAATTTGTGGTGTACGGGCAAAATTTGTCAAGGCTATCCATATAAAAGGATGTAAAGGGTGATTTTTTAGCTATTATCTTTTTAAGCAGTTGGTTTAAACAGCTGACGCACTTTTCGTGTTTTGTTTCACTGTCAAACATCTTCAGTTTGGTCTATACCACCATGAATCGTCTTACAAACGAACAACGCTTGCAAATCATTGAATTTTATTATAAAAATGCGTGTTCTGTTAAGAAAGTTTATCGCGCGCTTCTTCCATTTTATGGTCAGTTTAATCGACCCACTGAAGCGGTTATTCGAGCTATTGTGACTAAATTTTGAACCAAATTTACATTATTGGACATCAAACCACCAACACGCTTACGTAGAATTCGAACTGAAGAATATATCGTAGTTCTATCGGCCAGTGTTAATGATGACCATCAATAATAATTATCGATTCGTCGCCGTTCGCAGCAATTGGACCTCTTTTACTCAACAACGTTGAAAATTTTGCGAAAGTATTTAGCTGTTGCAAGAATTGAAGCCGAACGACCTACCGCAATGCAGAATTTTTGCTGAATGGGCTCTTGAAAAGTTGGCCAAAGATCCACTTTTTTATCGAAAAATTGTGTTCAGCGACGAAGCTGATTTTTGGATCAATGGGAACGTAAATAAGCAGAATTGTCGAGTTTGGAGTGAAGATCAGCCAGAAGAATTGCAAGAGCTACCAATGTATGCAGAAAAGGTCACAGTTTGGAGCGGTTTATGGGCTGGAGGTATTATTGGACCGTACTTCTTCAAAGATGCTGCGAATCGTAACGTAACTGTGAATTGTTGTTTTGCCCAAAATGCAAGAACTTGACTTGCATGACATGTGGTTTCAGCAAGCGGGTGCCACATGCCAGATCGTGCGATATAACGCCTTTAGATTATTTTTTGTGGGACTATGTTAAAGCTCATGTGTATTCAGACAAGCCTGCTTTAATTAACGCATTGGAAGACAACATTAGAGCATTTATATGTGAGATACCGGCCGAAACATTGGAAAGAGTATGCCAAAATTGGACTAAGCGGATGGACCATTTGAAGCGCAACCGCGGTCAACATTTGCATGAAATTATCTTCAAACATTAAATTATATGGACTGTACTATCGATTTAAACAAAAATTCCATGCATTTTAAGTGTGCTTTTTTGAAAAACTTTCCTATAGCTCTTAAAAAATCACCCTTAATATAACAGTACACAGTATTCGAAAAATAAGCTCTGGTTTGCTGAAAGTAGACTCCTTATTTATTATTACAAAGGCCGGGCAAAGTTTGAAAATCGCAAGTTGATAGAAATCGCCGTTTAGAAATTGCGCCGAGATCACATTTTTCACTTTTGCGTATGTTGGCCCACCAGATATAGTATATTTGTTATTATTCTGCAAACCTTTCTAACCATGCTTTGCACATCGAATTCTGACTACTCGTTAAAAAGTTAGAGTTAGTATACTTGTATGTTTTGTGCGATCCTTCGATCGCTCTGACTTTCAAATATTCTCCTTCTACTGGTCATCAATCCCTCGTGGGTCATAGTGCATCAACCATGCCTGCGCAAGATCTTGTGCGATTCTTGGCAATGTGTTGTAATTCGCTCCAACTCTGCCCGATTCTTCTGGTTTTCGATTCGACTGCTCGCCTCCAAGTTTGCCTTGGTCTACCAGGCTTGCGACGAGCATTCGTAAGTTTTCCACTCCAGTGCCTTTGGGGCAATGCAATTTTAATCTTTGCGTACAAAATACCCATTCCAAATCCATTTTTGATGTTTTATGACTTTTTCGGGTGACGCCATTTTCGCCTTTTTCAGCAAATCACAAAAGGAGAAAAAACGGAAGAGACAATACTAAATGCGACTCTACTGAGATTTGAAATTTTCATCCGTACCACCAAAAGTTGCTAACTCGCTACCAAGATTTGTAAATAGCTAAACACTTTTCACTGGAGCTCCCGAAATATTTCCAGTTGCTTTTGAATTGCTAGATAAACTTCAAATTTATGTTTTGCCGCAATTGATTTTTAAGCGTACAGTGATTGTACTTTTCTCTAGTGACTCAAAGGTTCTGCTAAATTCCAGTATTTTGTGCGCCAGGAATCAAACGTTGTCAGCATAATTGAGATTTTAAAGATAAGTACACATATCTAAGTCGTTGTTTTAATAATGAAGTAGAGCCGTCATCCCCAATAACAAGCACACAGAACACAGGAGATTGAATACACAGCTTATGATAGTCAGAAAATTTCCCTTTATGTAGCATACGACAAAAAGCATTTTCATATATTGCCCGTGTTAAAGATAAAATTTTATCACATAAATTTCTTCGTCGTAAGGCCGGCGACATGAAATCGCGCCTTACACTATCGAAAGCTTTCCTTTTTGGCTGCTTGACCAAGATCCTTCTCCTATTTATGATGTGCGTCCCCAAATAGACCTACAGTTTTAAGCCGACTCTGATAAACAGATATTTTTATATATTTTCAGAAATACCCTGAGGCTTACTCGTAGGTTTGATATTGCTGACGGGCGCGAAAAACCGTATGCAAATCTGTGTTATATTCCGTACTCTACCCGATGATAATTTCTAGCAGATTAATTTGGTCAATGCACGAAGATCCCGGTAGAGTGCCTGTCTTTTCTGTACAGATTGAGTCGTATAAAATCTATTTTACTCGCTCGAAGATTTCAAGTCACTCCCAACATCTTGAATAAGTGGGCACAAAAGAGAAGCAGATTGCGAGAGCTGGCACTTGTAAAACTCGGCGGGAGTCCCCTCGATGTCGGCAGCTTTGATATTTGTTAACTTAATTTCAGCAATGCTGGACACATCAATTTAAATACGGGAGCTCTCCTGCGGTTTATGTAATGTTTTGCTGGGAAGTACGTTCTCTTCCGTTAAAAGATTGATAAGACCTGCAAGAAAGTGGGGTTTCCACTTCTCCAACTGCTTGTCATCTACCATTAGCAGTTCCAAATGGTGTCTCTCACTGGTCGTTCTGGGATCATCTTATTTTCCGTTAGTTGCTTAGAACTTTTGTACAAACTTCTGATGTCTCCATTAAACACAGCGTCCTCTGCCACAAGTGCAAAACCGTCTTTGTGCTTTCTCTTATCTCTCCTGACGCTTCGCTTCACTTCACGTTGTTTTCACTTTGAGATAGCAGTTTACTTCCGTAGCTTGTAGCTGGAGTGGTGATCAATTGAGGTTTCAATTCGGAATGATCATTGATCAATGTGTAGGCCTCCTCTGACATCCATGCTCTGTATCCATGCGATGGCATTTAATCGTTTGCAAAAATAAGTGCTCGAGAGCGTCATTTGGTTTGCGTTCTTTTTAATGGCTCCATTGAATGATGGTAACGTTTTAAACTCTGCTTTAAAATCCCGCTGTAATGAGCATTTCAGAGGTTAGCTCCCTCGAAATCATGTTATTAGATGCATTTGAAGGCATAAGCAAACCAACGCCAATCTTGCGCCTTTGCCCATCGTTCGTACCGAAGTATATAGAAACATATTTGTTGTGGAACTTGTAACTTGTCCTTTATATAGACATCGTTCGTATCGAAGTATATAGAAACATAGTTGTTGTGGAACTTATAACTTGCCCTTTATATGGACTATTTTACCAGTAAACTCTTTTTTGAAGCTTGGAACACGACCGTTGACTGAGAAGGGGCTCATCCGCCGCCATTTCCATACGACCAAAGGCTCTGGCATAGCCCTTAGTACCTATCCTAACCTCTATTTCACATATGTTAAAGAAACTCAAAATAGGAAAAACGAAAGCTGGTCGTCATCCACCTCCAACTACTGTTTTCGCCCTCTGAGCTAACGCTAGCTTCGCCGTTGAGTAGGATTTACATACCCCAGATAATATAGCATACAAATAAAATATAGCTTAAAAAAACTAAAAAACACGCTTTCATTGCTAATCGAACTAAAAAGTAGAAAATAAATTTTAATGACAAAGGGACCTATAATGAAGTAATAGCAAATCGAAGGATCAGTCATAGTCAACTACCTTAGAACAGAATTATAACAAAAATTAAGATACAAATAGAGTAATTCAAATTAGAGTTAAAAGCGTGGGATGCTTGATATAGTAAATATTACAATCATTCTATTGGCAACTACCTATGTACAGAGGGTTATGAAAGTGAAGCAAAATGCATCCCACGCTTTTAACTCTAATTTGAATTACTCTATTTGTATCTTAATTTTTGTTATAATTCTATTCTGAGGTAGTTGACTATGACTGATCCTTCGATTTGCTATTACTTCATTATAGGTCCCTTTGTCATTAAAATTTATTTTCCACTTTTTAGTTCGATTAGCAATAAAAGCGTGTTTTTTAGTTTTTTTAAGCTATATTTTATTTTCTACTTTTTAGTTCGATTAGCAATAAAAGCGTGTTTTTTAGTTTTTTTTTAACTATTTTTTATTTTTAGTATATGTAGGTGTTTACGAGTAATATACTATTACACAACCGCACACTAAATACTAACCTCAATGGTGGTGTGGAAACTAAAAATTCCCAATTTTTGTTTAAAAAAATACCCAATTCATGTTTCTACCGGTATGGCAATATTGGCAAATGTTATAAAAAATGCACATTTTTCAGCGCTCTCACGAGAAAAAGAGTTTCCCATCTAGTCATCTATGTTGTGTGTTCCGAGTCGATCAGATTTTTAGAAGCCAGTGAAAATTAAGCTCAAAGATACAACAAAGATACATACAACCCGAGCTAATAAAAGTGTGTTAAAAAAATAAAATATTAATCCTGGCAATCCTAATAAGGATAATGGAAAATTTATCTCACATGTCTCACACTGCACTCGTTCTTCGTGACTATTTCGCCAAAAATTCCACGCATATCGTTCCGCAACCACCGTATTCGCCTGATTTGGCTCCGTGTGACTTCTGGCTATTCCCAAAACTCAAGAGACCACTACCGGAAATGGACTATTTGGCATGATTCGGGGATTGGAAAACTCGTTGGCATAAGTGTATTTCATCGAGAGGGCATTATTTTGAAGGGTATGAAATTGATTTACAAGAATAAATTACGATTTTACATTTTACAACCAAATTCACCTTACTTTTTGCCCACAGGTAAAAAAAGAAAATATTAATTCTGGCAATCCCAATAAGGATAATGGAAAATTTTTATCAAATTATTGCATTGTCATCGGTCCTTGATAGGTGTGCAAAATTTCAAGTCGATCAGATGTTTAGAAGCCAGTGAAAATTAAGCTCAAAGATTCCGTTACATACATACATACATACATACATACCTACATACATACATACATACATACATACATGCATACATATATACATACATACATACATACATACAACCCGTTCTAATAAAAGTGTGTTAAAAACTAGTATACAATCATATTCGAACATGTTCTGCAACTCACTTCCGAGTGAATTTGAATGCAATTACCAGAAAATGTCAATTATTAGAAAATCATAATTATTTATACATATGTTACATATATGCACACAAATTTATTTAACGTGTACATCCTTTGTTTCTCTATATATGTGGTGATCGTCTTGAGAAGCTTTTGCACTGCAGAAATGCGTTCAGATGTTGTTGTTGCTGTTTTAACAGCATTTGTAGCCCTGTCAGTGTAGGCATATCACCGGTCATCTTCGTCTAACTCATCATGCTGTTTCGACAGGTTGGGTCCAGAGGGAGAGGGGTGTTAGACGGTTTTAGGGGCATGTGAAGAGGTGGGCATGTGAAGAGGTGGTTAGTGTCGTGCGGGGTACCTTCACATGCCGGACATGTGTTTGATATGTCGGGGTCGATTCTGGATATGTAGGAGTTTAACCTGCTACAGTATCCAGAACGTAGTTGTGCCAGTGTTACACGAGTCTCACGGGGAGCGCTTCGTCTGCAATAGGTGGTGGTTGGACTCCGATTACGGCATTCACAGGACGGGAGTGCATGAAGGTGGTGACGGTCTCCCGGTAGATGTCGTTTATTAACTGTCTAAATACTGTCCGGTCCAGTAGGTTGCGGTCAGTTTTGTCCTGGATTTCGTCAGCGTAGTCTAAGAGGTGTCTCCTGACGTGCCTGGGAGGTGGCTCAGGCTCAAGCAGGTGTCTGCAGGGGTGAAACCTGCGGTAACATCCAAGCAGGAACTGCTTGCTGAGCAGTTTGTTGTGCTCCACTACTGGGAGCATTTGTGCCTCGTTATGTAGGTGTTGAATGGGAGACATCAGGAGGCACCCGGTCGCTGTTCGAACGGCGGTATTTTGACATGTCTGTAGCTTTATCCACTGCGTATCACTAGTTCCAGGCGACCAGACAGGCGCAGCATAGTTCAGAACCGGCCGACCAATTGGCTTAAATGTCGAAAGCAACAGTTCTTTGTCTTTGCCCCAAGTGCTGCCGGCCAGCGTTGGACCATTTGAGGACTCTGTTGCGATTTGTTGTTCACTTTGGAACACAGGCCATCAATGTCATTGCCCGACGCCATTATCGTGCAGTCGTCAGCGTATGAGATCAGGGAAACTCCCGCTGGTGGTTGGGGGAGCTTCGGGATGTAGAAGTTGAGCAGCAACGGAGAAAGGACACCACCCTGCGGTACACCTTACCTAATCTTCCTCTGCTTTGATGTTTGATCTCGAAAAATTACTGACGAGTGCCGACCGCTCAGGCAGTTTGCGGACCACCTCTTCAGCCCTGGCGGGAGTGTCGACTGATAAATATCATCTAGTAGCGTGGAATGGCTGACTGTATCTAAAGCCTTCTTCAGGTCCAACGCTACTAGGACAGTCCTCTCGCAGGGGCGGTTGTGGTTAAGCCCGTGGTTTATCTGGGCGTTTATGGCGGTGAGTGCAGTGCTGGTGCTATGCACTCGGAATCCGTGCTGATGTGGGGCTGGGGCCAGGTGTTTCGTGAAGAGTGGAAGTAGGAGGGCTTCATGTGTCTTCACTAATGGGGAAAGGAGAGTTATCGGCCGATAAGATTCCCCTTGGTTGGCGGGTTTCCCAGGTTTCAGTAGTGGGACCACTCTCCCTGCTTTCCACTTGTCAGGGATGATGAGAGTGGCCAGGGACAGATTGAAGACCCTTCTGAGGAATCCTACTCCCAGAGGTCCCAGATGATTCAGCATCAGCGCGCTTAATCCGTCAGGGCCAATGTCTTTTGATGACTTCGATTTGCTGATGGCCCCCTGAACCTCATCACCGGAGAAAGTAAGTGGCGCACTGTCGTTCGTCAGTTTGTGCAGCCTTCTGGTAACACGACGTTTGGTTCTGTCGCCCGGAGGATGCAGTATGAAAAGCCGGCTAAAATAGCTCGCGCATCTCTTCGGGTCCGACGAAGTACAACCGGTGAAGGTGATAGCCACCTTGTCGTTGTGCTTCGTCGGGTTCGACAGGGACCTAACGGTGGACCAGAGCTTACTCACCCCAGAGGTGAGGTTACAGGTCTTCAGGTGCTCAACCCATTTGGTCCGCTTATGTTGATTTACCAGTTGCCGGATCTCCAAATTGAGATCCCTTATGCGGGAATCCCCGGGATCGGCCTGGCGTAGGTGGTCACGCTCGTTCGCTAAGCTGGCTGCTTCGGCTGGGAAATGGAGACGAATGTCCTTAAAACTTCCAGCTGGAATGAAGCGAGCCGCAGCAGCTGCAGAATGCGCGTTTGCCTACGCGCATATCAGTGGGAATGGGAAGAGCGGCGAAGGTATCCTCGGTAAATTCCGTGAAGCCGGCCCAATTAGCTTTTTCAAAGTTAAAGTAGGACCGGTGATTCGCGGAAACAAAGTCAGCAGGTCTCTCAATCGAGTCGATAATGGGCAAGTGGTCTGATGCAAGCGATAGCATAGGTCGCCACGTTATTTGTCAGACCCGCGCTAGCTATTGTTAGGTCAGGCGAGCTGCTGGAATTGCCCACTACCCTGGTGGGGGCGTCGTCGTTCACAGTGCTGAATGTCGAATCGTCTATCTGCTCTGCCAGTTGCTGTCCCCTACGATCATTTGGCAGGCTTGAATGCCAAAGATCGTGATGCGCATTGAAGTCACCAACAACCAATCGGTTTTCACCTCTGATGAGCGTACCTATATCAGGGTGATATCCTGCCGGGCAGCAGGTGACAGGGGGTATATATATGTTAGATATATTTAGAGCTCGGAATCACCGGTCCGGATAGCTATGCCTTGACATTCTAAGGTGCTGTCCCTGCGGTCGATTCCTTCATCGATGACACGATACTGCACTGTGTGGTGGACTATAAACGCTAGGCCACCACCATTGTCTCGCTCGCAGTCGTGTCTGTGCACGTTATAGTCAACCCTG